>NC_050574.1:127905027-128210806 GCF_011100635.1 Trichosurus vulpecula
GTCTGAGTGATTGTAAGTAATGCGTGTATCATAGACTCTACAGGCTGGAATGGACCTTGAAATCAGACATAAAAAACATCTAATGGGGAATTACTAATTGAAGATGAAAAAGAAAGTTTTTCTACCAGTTATATTCTGACCTTTCTATATTGTGAATTGTGCTTCAACAAATTTTTACAACAATATCATTCAAAGTCCTTTATACTTCTTACCTATGTATGGGTCTGTTTGTCCTAGTCTCTCATGGACTTGGGCTCACATTTTTGGGTGACATTTTCTGGGATATGTGAAACTGAGGATGTTTAAAGTTCATTTGGGTCTAGATACTAGGTTTTTATTATGCTAATAGAAGCCTAGGAAAATAATAGTATAGAATTAGTAAAAGCATTTAGTTGAAAGAGAAAAGGGAAACAAAAATAAAAATTAGAAGTACTTTTAGTAACATTCCCCAAAAGAATACATTCCTATGCTCTCCTTCCCTAGCATGAAACAAGGAAGAAGTGGCTTCTACCTGCAAACTGGAGAATATCAACATGCAATGTCATGGCAACTTTGAGCACCCATTCTTCACATGATTAATGTCCCCATTTTATAGAAGAAGCAACAGGGGGTTTAAGTGACTTGCTTAAGATCATCCATCTATCTAGTGGAAGACTTGCAGTCTCCTCAGGAGTGAGGAACCTGTGGCCTTAAGACCACATGTGACCTTCTAGGTCCTTGGGTGCAGCCTTTTGACTGGGTCCAAGTTTTACAGAACAAATCCTTTTATTAAGGGGATTTGTTCTGTGAAGTTTGGATTCAGTCAAAGGGCTGCAATTGAGGACCTAGAAGGCTGCATGTGGCCCCGAGGCCATGGGTTCCCCACTACTGTACCTAATTTTTAGCCCCAGATTCTTTCTAATAGATCACTTAGACTCCAGGGCAAGAATTCAGAAACAATGGATATTCAGGAAAACTACCTAAAATAATAGGTGAAATTAGAAGTAAGGCTCATCTGTCCAACTGTGGAGCATGATGTAGTGGAAAAAACACTGGGTTCAGAGTTCAGAAGCTTGGAATTAAGTTCCAAGTCTTAAGTCTTACTAGTTCTGTGACCTTGGACAAGTCAAAGTCACTTAATGTCTTTAAAGCCCAAATTTCTTCATCTGTAAGATGGTGAAATACAACGTGCCTCATTGGGTTGCTGTGAGTTATTTTGTAAACCGAACTGCTTCATAAATGTGAGCTAATATTGTTATCTGGTTATTTATTAGCTATCATAATAGAGAAAGAAAGTATGAAGATGAAAGAACACTGGACCTAGAGTAAGAAATGATGCTCTCAAATTCCAGCCTTGCTGCTTACTCACTGTGTGACCTTGGGCAAGCATCACCCATCTCAAAGGGTTTTTCTATATTAATGTGAGCTTTATTGCTACAATCTATTCACTGTCTCCTTCTCATCCATCTATTATCCAAGATCTATGATACACTTTCTCCTTGTCTACTACCATCTAAGATTTCTAAGCTACTGTTGACTATTTATCCTTGACAAAGTCCTAGTTCAATTGTGATATGGAGGTGACCCTGAGTTCTCAGAGGTTAGGCCAGTGGAGTGCAAGCTCCAGTGGTTCTATCATGCTGGAAAGGTTTTAAGTATGGTCTTAGCAATAGACTATATCTGCTTTCCAAGGACTAGTCAAGGTGAGGACAGGGGCTCTTTGCTAGTAGGCTAGTCGCTTGGTGATTAATTCTTTGCATGTGGTAAATCATTTGTATTAAAATCGTGTCTTATTCTTGTTCCCCTGACTACTCCCCCCTTCTAGTCAGTGTAGTAATTTTACAAGTGGCTAGTATAAAGGGGCAAGAGCGGAAAATAATATTACAAAGGAGAACCTGGAAGTCACATACCAATTGTTCCAAAGATCAAAGGAGCATAATTTACAAATGGTATCACATATCAACAAAAAAAAATCACATTCTGGTAATATGTATGGTATGGAATCAGAGGAAGATATGTAGACTCTGTTGTCAAGATTTTTGGTGCTACAACATATGCCTATGAGCAGTGCCATGCCAGAAAATGGAACTGCTTCCATTTGAATTGTCTTAAGAAGATTCTGAAGATCACCTGGCAAGATAAGGTACCAGACACTGAGGTCCTTTCTTGAGCTGAACTGCCAAGCATTCAATCCCTACTGCATGGAGTACAACTTCAATTGGCTGGCCATGTTGTTTGGATGCCAAATGTAAAAGACCATTTTATAGAGAATTTCCAAACAGCAGGCACTCACATAGTGGTCAGAAGAAGTGATACAAGGACACTCTCAAGGTCTCTTTGAATAACTTTGGTATTAATTGTGAGACATGGGAGACACTGGCACAGGATTGTCCATAGTATCATGCCTGCATCAAAGAAGGCACCGTCCTCTGTGAGCAAAGCAGAATTGAAGTAGCTCGAAAGAAATAGGAGATGTGCAAATTTAGGGACATCTCCCTCCCAAATGGTCATACAGATTATTTGTGCCCAACCTGTGGTAGAGCCTTCCAAACCTGTATTGATATAATCAGTCATAGCTGGATATACTGTACATTGACCCTGACATCGTGATGTCATCTTGGTCCTCTTTGAGCATGAAGGACAAACAACAACAAGTCTCAAACAAACAACCCTCCAAACAATACAAGTCCCAGACAAGTTCCAGATATTCACTAAACACCAAAATGTGCTGATCGTTTTGAGATGATATGGACATGTTAACTTTAAAGTTTTACTGACAACTTTGAGATTATTTGCTTATGTTAATGAACTAACCTCAAGGTGGTACAGATAAGAGTTAATCTATCCCCCCCCCCCCAAATCCTATAAAAATAAGACCTCAATTTCCTGCCCCCAAGCCCTCTTCCATCTCTCCTGGGTCTGTGCTGCCAAGTGTTTCTAATTCTAAGTCATGATTACGTGGATGCTTCACTGTGCTTCTCTCCCTTCCTGTCCTCTTCCTCATGCTACCTGCCTTCCTTCACCACCCTATCCCATGTCCCCATACCATCTTCCTCTCTAGCTCTTTTACTTCTTGTCTTTGTACTTTCTATGCTGTTTGCCCCCACACCCTCTATGGTAATTAAAGTGTGATTACAACCTCATTTCTTGCTGCCAATAGTGGTTTCTCCTGGGAAGGACCCAAAGAACTCAGTGTGCCTGTTCTCATTTCATAATTTCATAAATTATCAATTCACCATCAAACAAAGAAAAATACAAGGTGGCCCTTAGTCCTATACTATTTTTTTCTATTTCTGTAGTGATGGTGGCAGAGTGTTGGGACGAGGGGGTTGGGTGGAGAGTGTTAGGAATCACACAGTTTTGAGGCTATCCATAAATATTAACTTACTTTTCTGGTGGCCAATAGTTAAACGTACTATTAGAGAAATGGAGTCATACAGATAGGTAGGTGACACAATGGATGGAACCCTGAATGTTGAGTCATGAAGATGTAAGTTCAAATCTGGCCTCAAACACTTACTAGCTGCATGACCTTGGTCAAATCACTTTACCTCCCTTAGCCTAGGCTTTCTTATTTGTAAAATGGGGATAATAATAGCACCTACCTCCCAGGGTAATTGTAAAGATAAAATGAGATAATATTTGTGTTTGCAAAACTTTAAGCACTATATAAATGTTATTGTTAATATTATTATGTTAATTTTGACTTTCTTACTATAAGTGAAATCAGATGACACAAGGAAGTCACCATTAGATGGAATGCTCATAGGCTCTCACTTGGAGGGGTCAAGATGTTGGCAGAGTTGTTTTTGTTGTGCATCCAAAGGCAACTAGAAACTTAATTTCAAGGTATACTAGGTTATCTCTGTTCAGGCAATAAACATTAATCAGTTGCCTTCTCTATACTAGGCACTATGCTAAGTTCTGGGGATACAAAGAAAGGTCCCTGCCTTCAAGGAGACCACAGTTTAATCAAGCAGGTAATATACAAACCACCAAGTATAAACAAACTATGTACAGGAGAAATTGGAGATAAACAACAGAGGAAAGATCCTAGAATTCAGATGAATTGGGAAAAGCTTCCTATAGAGGATGGAATTTTAGCTGAGACTTGAAGGAAGAAAGGAAATCCAGGAGGTGATGATGAGGAGAGAGAGCATTCCAGGCATGGAGGACAGCCAGTGAAAATGCTCAGATTCAGGAGATAGAACATCTTGAACAATAGTGTCCTTGAAAAGGATTTTCCAAAAGCCAACCATGAAGAAAAGCACCCTTTATGTGCCAAACATCTGTTGAAGAGGATCAGGAAGTAAAGAAATTTACAAAGAGTTTAAGACCATCTGAAGTAGCTCAACAAATACTTTAATAGATAGTGACTTCAATGTAAAGGTAAACATTGGTGAAAATGACAAAAAAGTTGGAAAACATATTTGGCGTGAAAAAGAAAAGAGGACAAAAGATACAGAAGCCTTATACCTATGTATCTTAAATATTTTCTTTGAAATAAGACTCAGGAGATACTGGATTTGGTGAGCACTTAACAATCACACTGAAAATGAAATTGATTGGGAGTCATTTCCTAATCAGCAGTGTATGTGCAATCAAACTACTGACTTGTTAGAGAAAAGATCAAAGTCAATAACTAATTAGAAAAAAGAATAAAAAAGTGATCATATGTTGTGACATATCATTGTGGCAACTCCAACAAGACCTATCTGAACAAGTCTTGGAGGCCAAAAAAAAAACCAAATGGGAAATGGATAAAAGAGCAGACATTGACACAGACTGTCAACTTTTCCCAATAAGGTTAATTAATATAAATCAGTTGCTGTGGAAGAAGATGAAAGAATCTGGAAAGCACCTTAGCCAGTAAACACTTATTAGTTTGTTGAGAGGAAACATGTGGCAGCTAAAAGCAAGATGGGTTTAAAACATAAACATATTTAAATCTTACAGTGAATAGTAAAATATTGTGAGTAAAATCATATGGAAAAAATGAGACATGATGGAGTGGAAAAAAAACAATTTACAGAATGATCTTATTAAGTCAGATCATTTCAAGGACATTTATGTATAAAACTAGAAGGAGGACAATAAACATGAAAATGGGAAAGTGTTGCCAAGATTTCAGATGAATCTATTTTTTTTCCATCAGTGGTACTACATTCGGACTCTAATATGATGTGCTATATAAGGAAATAAAAATGTCACAAAGAAAACAAAGATAGGAAGAACAGTTGTAGTGCTGATAGGTCAGCACAGTTCAGTGGAAAGAATGCTTAACTTATATTCGATTGACCTGGGTTCAAATCCCATCTATGCCACTTACTGCCTATGTGATCTTGGACAAGGTGTTAAATTTCTTTGGGTTTGAATTTCCTTAACTGCAAAATGAGGAAGTTGGATTAGACAACCTCCAAAGTCTCTTCCAGCTCTAAATCCAATAAGAATGATTGAACAAGATCAATAATAGAGAGTGGAGTTCCATACTATGGCACAGTTTAGAGATGATACCATTTTGAAGAAGACTGAAAGAAGGAAGAATAACAGTATCTTGAAAAAATCATAGACTTCATTATTACCCCAAAACAATGACTGAGAAAATAATATCAGTAACTATTATATATGCACACACACACACGTTCTTATTCCTATAAAATTATTATTAAAAAATTATACAACACATCATAAAGGAACAGTTAGGCTTTCACATATTATATTCAGTATCAGGTCACATCACTGCAGTGATAAAATTGACTGAAAGGTACAGACAATACAAGATCCAAGAACCCACTGTGCTTATTGTTTATTGACTCTAAAAAAAGATCCAATGGAATAAAATGTTGCCTTAAAGGTTGTCTTCAGACAAGGTATCTCCTATGCATGTATTAAAAGCATATTCAATTTTTTGAAAGATGTAACAATGGAGATTACTTTGTTTGATGCTACTCTGATTATTGAACATTAAGCAAGGTAAATTCTCACCAAAGATGTTTGTTGCTTTCATGGGGAATATCTATCTATTGCAGAGCCCAACTAGAAGAAAGATACCTTATATATGATGCTGCTCCTATCTGATGGTGTTGCTACCTTGATTAAACCAAGTCCTTGTACAATGACTACAACAGTGTAAATGAAAAGCAAAACTGTACACCAACAAATCAAAAGTGAATGTGATAAAATTATAAAGATCAAGCATGACTCAAATGAAGAGTTATGAGAGGACACCTCTAACCCACTCCTTCATGGAGGTGGGGAGTTCATAGGCATTATACATGTTTTTGAACTTTTTTTTTCCAATGAATGTATTGATCAATTATGTTGATTTTCACCTCTTCTTTTTCTTTCCTTTTTTTGGTCTTTAAAAAAACACTATTCATCATAAAGGATAGCTCTTTGGGAGGTGGAGGTGGAAGGATACTGGGGAAAACTATGAGGATATAAAAAGCAAAGATATCAAAAAACTTTAAAAAAAATTAGTGTTTTGAATCACTCAAAGGTCAGTGGTAAGATATACAATGAATGGGAACTGGCTATAACGTAGTACCAGTGAAGAGTTGTATAGGAGAAGTAGAGTAAAGGATATTCAATTCAATTCAACTCAACGCTTATTCCCTCTAATATGTGCAGGGCACGGTGCTCATTGCTGGGGGTACACCTATAAAACACATGTACACACACACACACACACACACTCACATACACACAGAATCTCTTGCTGTTTCTCTTGTCAAATCAACAAACCATTTATTAAGTGGCTACTATGAATCTAGGCACTTAATAGATGTTTGTTGACTGGTTAATCCCCCTCAAGTTTAAGCCCTCAAGGAGCTTCCATTGTATTAGGAATGGGAATGGGGGACAAAACATTTGTTTCACTGTATTCACTGTAAGCCTCAATTCACTCTGAGCTTCAGCCTTCCTGACACTAATCTTACAGTACCCTTCAATTCTTT
Organism: Trichosurus vulpecula; assembly: GCF_011100635.1. Taxonomy (NCBI): domain Eukaryota; kingdom Metazoa; phylum Chordata; class Mammalia; order Diprotodontia; family Phalangeridae; genus Trichosurus; species Trichosurus vulpecula. Next base: position 127,911,963 of record NC_050574.1, read on the forward strand.
GGAATCATCTTCAGTTACCCGTCCTTTCTTACATCTTTTAAAAATCTAAATTGACCAACAAGTTTCCTATGGATTCATGTCTGTGGCTTTAGTTAGCTACCCTTTTATTTCGGATTAGAACTGCTTGTCTTTAGAACTGCATTCATGATCGTTTCCCATACCTCTTGGGCATACTTCCCTTGTAGAATTTTTCAACTATTGGATTTTACCTACCCTTTCTCTAATTCCTTTGAAACCTGCTCTTCTGAAATCTGAGATTTTATGTCAAACTGAGACTGGCTTCCTTCTGTCAAGAACTGTAAAATGAAGCGATCACTTTCGTCCCTGGGTTTACATCATGTCTGCTTCTACAAATACATTCCTCTTCATTGGACAGACTCATATCCAGAATAGCAACTTTCCTGGATACTTCCTGTACCTTTTTCAGGAGTTAGGTTATTTTTAAATGAAGGCAAAAATTAGCATCTGCTCTAGAAACCCAAGTTCGGCTGAATATTTGAAGCTCACCATCATCATTATAAAATATCTCTGTTACCAGCTTGTGGTCTTTTTTATCTTCCAAACTCCTTATCTCTTCCTTCTTTCTGTGCAGGTGGTCTGTAGAATAATTTCAAAACAATATTGCTTCTGTTTCTTTCTTGGCTGACCTTCACCTAAATGAATACTTCTATCCTTTCCTCCTATAGCTTACGGATTTTCCCCATGTAAATATACTTTCTTCCTATCCAAATATATCCCACTGTCATTTTTATTATTCTATCACTTTTGAAGAAATACCTTCTAAAGCCATTTCAGTCCTATCATTCTACTAATTCTCAGTAATACCTATAAGGTCAAATTTGTGTCCTTGTGTTGGGAACTCTAATCTACCTCTTTACTACTCACAATAAGTCCATTGTAATTCTTGGTTTTATACTTCCATATTGAGTCCTGTGAATGACTGGCCCTCTCTCCTATGTGCTGGTTTAATTGCCAGTTTTATCACTGGGCATGACTCTTATGGACTGCTGTTCCTTCTACCAGTATTCTTCATGTATCATCCCAGGTACCTTCTGTGATGTCTAGTTTAGCAGATCTATGGGGGCAGTTCTCTGCTCTTTGCTCAATTTTTAGGTTTTTTAGACTTTAGAAAAATATATTTTTCCTGTTGTTTCAACAATTCGGCTAGCAGCTGCTGTGAGGGTATAAAACCAACAACCACCAGCACACAGAATGCTGCAAAAGCCCAGGTCCTTTTGATCTGCTTTACTAAGAAAAGCAATGTTAAGGGGTTAACAATCTTACTTTAATCCAGCATACAGTATCATTCACTTAGTTCAGGGGAAAAAGCCAGCACCTTGAACTTCAGAATAAATACAATCAAATTACAAACAGACCAAATACAATTCGTAGTTACCAACATCTGGATTCGGCCAGGGAGCTCAACAATGGCTGGCTCAGAGTTATGCAACTCTACTGCTGCAGCTCAGAGCTCTGAAAAAAGAAAAACAACCTCTGATTTTATATATCTTGCTCAGGGTCAAAGGTGAGTCACACATGCGACTCACCCACGTGACCAGAAATCGTTACAAAAATGCGACTTAAACCCACATGGTCTAAAAGGCTCTGATGTCACAAACATGTCACTCAAACCCATTTTGATTGCCAATACACCTGGCAAAAAGTGTATTCTTTAGGTAGATGCCTTCCTTGGCCAAGAGTCTATCATCTCTATATTTTAAGTTGGGGTCTAAAAATACAAAACTCATTCTCAGAAACAATTTTCTTAACCAGCTATTCATATTCCAAATCTGACCTTCTCTTCTGAAATGCCTTACCTTTATTGGTGGCAATGATGAAAGTACTACCTGTACCCTCAAGGTACTTCTGATCCCTAGCAATGCATTTTGGCCCCCTTCTCATGGCAGAATTTGCTTCCACGTGGAGAGGAGGACTAAACATTTTTTCACCTGACAGGGTGGCAGTAGAGAGAACAGGCTGACCATGAGTGTGCAGTCTTGCCAATAACAATAATACTTATATAGTGCTTTCAAGCTTTGCAAAATGCTTATGTATATTTTGCCATTTTATCTTCACAACAACCCTATAAGGAAGGTGCTATTAATATATACATTTCCAAATGAGGAAACTGAGACTGAAAGAGGCTAAATGATTTGCCCAGGGTCACACAAATAGTAAGTGCCTGAGACTGGATTTGAACTCATCTATTCTTGTTTTTTTTTTTTTTTTTTGGTAAGACAATTGGGGTTAAGTGACTTTCTCAATGTCACGCAACTAGTATGTGTCAAATGTCTGAGGTCAGATTTGAACTCAGGTCTTCCTGATTCCAGGGCCAGTGCTCTATCTACTATACCACCTAGCTGCCCCAAACTCATTTATTCTTTTTTTTTTACTTTGTTTTTGGAGGGTGGAAGGCAGGGCAGTTGGGGTTAAGTGACTTGCCCAAGGTCACACAGCCAGTAAGTGTGTCAAGTGTCTGAGGCTGGATTTGAACTCAGGTCCTCCTGACTCCAGGGCTAGTGCTCTACTCACTCCACCACCTAGCTGCCCCAAACTCATTTATTCTTGACTAGTTTCCTCAATAGAGTGGGAAACCTGACACTTTTCTCTGTGGATTTTGGGGAGGCAGATGGGCCCAAGAAATGAGTCCTATGGTGACACTGTTAGTGGCACAGAGGACATTCTGGTGACAAGCATGGTTGTGCTAGGAGGGTGTGGCTTAGCTCTCACCTTCTCAGGATTTAAGAGGTCATCATAGAGGCATCATCACAAAAGGGTCCTGGGCATGGAGGGTGCACTTCATGGCAGTGTGGGCTACCTACCAGAAGACCATGAGAGAAGGCATAAGGATAGTGGTAATTATGGGGAAGAAATGTATCCTCCTAGAGAACCACTCTTCACCCTGGAGGGGAGAAACATGACACTCTTCCTGCCACTGGACAAAGCCTGCTTGGTCCTGAACCCACATAAATCACCAGGAGTGAAGAGGGGTTTGTAGATATGATACGCCTCAGAAGGATCTGTGTCATCTCCTACTTGGCATGGCATAACCAACCAGTGCTGCTCAAATCTTTTTCTTCTTAATATTATTGGGTGATGGACATATCTTTGGGTGACACCCATGGCTCCAAATCATTACTCCCTGGAGTACAAATATCTGCTTTTTCCAAGGATCCAGCTCTGTCCTCTACAGGGAGAGCTTCATACCTACTACCTAGCTTCAAATGTTCAGTAGACCTTTCTTCTCTTCTTCCTACGGAAAAGCTTATGACACCGTGTCCTACCTTGCTGCTTTACCAGCTGACAGACTTTCTGTCCTGATCAAGCATTATCTACTACCGAACTCTCTGAGTTTGTTTCCTATGTGTCCTCAAAGGGCACTGAACTAGGAATCAGATGACCTGTTTTTTAATCCCAGAGCTGTCTTCCATTGAGCATCAGCTTTCTCATCTGAAAAATGAAAACAATAATACTTGCCCTGACTACATTATAGGGTTGTTGCATGGAACAAATAGGATAATATATAGAAAAATTCTTTCAACATTGCACATAGTAACAGCAACACTGTGTGAGGACTGACTTTGTTAGATTAAGCTCTTCTTAGCAATGCAAGAATCTAAGACAACTCCAAAAGATTCATGATGGAAAATGCTATCCACATCCACAGAAAGAACTATGGAATATGAATGCAGATTGAAGCAGACTATTTTCTCTTTTTTTGTTGTTTTTTTTTTCCTTCTCATGGCTTTTACCTTTGGTTCTGATTGTTCTTTCACAACATGACTAATTTGGAAATATGTTTAATATGATTGTTCATGTATAGCCCATACCAGAGGGAAGGGAAAAATTTAGAACTCAAAATCTTATAAAAGTGAATGTTGAAAACTAATAATAAATAAATTTTAAAAAGGAAAGTGCTTTGAATATTATTAAACACTATACAAATATAAGATAGCATTGTTAGTATTTCTAAGGTGACTTCTAGCTTGAAGTTCCTATTATTTTATTTATTTTATGATCTATTATTTTCTGTCTCCAGGGTCTCTCCACTGGGCCACACAGAGTTCAGGGCAGGTGTGTTCAGACACAAAGAACATTCATTAAAACCAGTTAAAATAACAGATGGATTTGAAAGTTATTCTGTATCCAAGGGATCTGTCCATCTATCTAAGTCCTTATTATCTACTACCTATCATGTACACCCTGTTATCTGCTATTTATCATCTATCTACCTACTACCTATTATCTTGCTATCCATCATCTACTGCCTGGCTACCATCATTATCTGTCTTGGCCTTTCTGCTCTTACTAAGCACTTAAATAGCAATTAATAACCAGCAGAAATCCCAGGCCCCAGACAGCATGATGTAATGGAAAGGGTGCTGACTCGGGAGTTAAAAGACTGAAGTTGTAACTGTGGTTCCATTATATTGCCCTGTATGACCTGGGACAAAATGCTTAACCTCTTTGGGTCTCAACTTCACCATCTATAAAATGAGGGGGCTGATCTGGATGATCCCTAAGGTCTCTTCCTGTTTCAAATTTCATAAGCTATAACTATATGATATATGAACTGCCTGATTCAGGGTGAAGGTTCTTGCCCCTGACACCATTGCCCCAAATAGCCTCATCATCACTGAGGCCACTGAGCCTATGGGGAATTCCCTGGGTCAGACTTGCTGTGAATTTCAGCACCAGGGACTGGTAGAGAGAGATTGAATGGGAAGGAAGTGGGTCTTTAGGTCATTTCCAGATGTCTCCCTTGAGGAAACTGTTCCATGGCTGGTAGAAGTTTCTAAATGAAAAAACCCTAATCTCTGACTCAATGCAGCTGAGCTAGCTAATGGTAAATGCTCTTCTCACATTGTGATCATATTCAGGAGCCCCTTTTTTCTCCTCTTGTGTATCTCGCTTCACCAAAGTACCGAATGAATCTGTGCCAAGGTGGCCTAATTCTGGCTGCCAATCTTTCTTTTCTTACATTTCTCCACGTCACAACTCTATTTGTTTCGATAAAATAAATATTAGGATGTTTACAGAAATATTGATTATAGGGTTCAGGTAATCAAAAATACAGCTAAAAGACTGGACACTCCCAAGCTTGCTAAATAAAGCACAAACAAGTTGAGTTCCCTGACTGATTCCATTGACCCTGGAAGTTTACCCTTGGAGCTCTCCAATGACTCTCAAATCGCAATGCTTCTTCTTCTTCCAAGAAAAATTTGATTTTGGGATTTGTCCTCTTCCAAGTGGATGTTCTGGACTGAGTTCATTTATCTAACTTACAATTCCAGGCCCACTCTCAGACAATCAGAAAGTGTCTGATTGTTGGTGGGACTGTAATGATTCACATATTTATTTTCAAATGTGTAGAGGTTAATTAAGTGACCATTATGTCTTCTTAGGAAAGAATTTCCCATGATAAAGCATTTCAGGGTCAGACTGAACATAATCCCAAAGATGCAGAGAACCTCTTCCTCCCTTCCCATAAAAAAGAGCCCTTTAAAATGTCTTGTTGTTTTGGTGTGTTTTTGCACTGCTGTCATTTTCCAATAACTCCTTCCATAGAACCCTCCAATGTAATAAAGAGAAACAGTTAAGCAAAGCAAACTGACACATCAGTCATGTTTGACAGCGTATGCAGTCTTCTCCTATAGCCCTCTGACTTTCCATTGAGAGGAAGGAAATATGTTTCATCATCACTCCTGGCTTCCTTTAAATCCCAACTAAAACTCCATCTTTTTGTGGAAGCCTTTCCCAACACCTCTTAATTCCAGTGTCTTCCCTCTTTTAATTATTTTCTGTTCATCCTGTATATAACTTGCTTTGTATATTTTTTTTGCAAGTTGTCTCCTTTATTAGATTGAAGTGAGGGACTATCTTTTGCCTCTTTTTGCATGCCTGGGGCTTGCCTGGCAGATAGTAGGTGCTTAATAAATGTTTATTGATTGGTTGTTTGACTTCTGTGGAATTAAGATTCGTCATTATGTTAGTCTGAGTCCTGATACTTTTTAGTGTTTGTGGTAGGAGCAACATCCTTTTTCCTATGCAGGTAGGCTAGTTTTTTTTAATCTTAAATATACAATGAAAAAATAAACCTATTATAAACTTAAGTATTTAAACAAATGCAAAATAAAAAAAATTTTTCTTTTTATTCATTTTAAACTTAAATACTAAAACTTAAATACACAATAAGAAAAGAAAAAGAAACATATAATAAATTTAAATACTAAAAGTTAAATACACAATAAGAAAAGAAAAAGAAACATATAATAAATTTAAATACTAAAAGTTAAATACAAAATAAGAAAAGAAAAAAAAAAGCATTGCCATGTGCAGAGCAGAACCAAAGAGAAGACTCAAAATATACAGCAACAAATTTCCATTTCAAGAAAGCCTATATAATAAACACTACATGTTGTGTTCAAAGCTGTCCATCTTTTCTTGCTTCTTTGTGAATTTTCTTTTGTTCTCTCCTGTGCACTTTTTGCCATGTTCTTTTCGCCTCCTTCCTTCCCCACTCTCCCAAGATGGCTACAATTAAGTGTGTATGTGTGTGTGTGTGTGTGTGTGTATGCATGTATATACACATACACATATATGCATAAATATAAAATGTATACATACACACATGAATACACATACATATATACACATACAGTCATACGTACATACGCTTAGATATCTGTAATCATACTCATATATAGAGATATACATTCATATACATCTACGTAAGACAACACTCTATTTGTTTGTCCTCTTTCTCTGAGGGTAGATAACATGTTCCTTCACAAATCCAAGTCTTTCCATATTTTTCTAAGTCCATCAATTCAATTTTCTACACCACAGCAATATTCCAACCTTACACTGTCTAGTTATTTTAAATAGTCTAAAACAATATTGATTAATATGGCTGACATATAGTGTAGTTTCCCTATTTTTCTCTTTCGCTTAAATCTATTTTAGCTTTAACTTTGTCTGAGATCGTGATTATCCCTACATTTTTCCCTAATAAATTTTACTCCTGATCTTTATTTTCTGTTTGTGTGTATCTCTTATTTCCTATCCCTCCTGATTCCTTTACTTTACTTTTACCTGCTACCTTGCCCCCTATCCCTCCCTTATTCCCCCACCCTTTCCCCTTATCATTCTCCCCTTATCTTCTCCCCCTTCTTATCTCCTTAGCCTTTTATTTATTTCTGTATTTAGAAGACTTTTATACATACATACATATACATATATACATGTACACATACATATATATGTTGTGTTTGTCCTTTGTTCTTGAAGAGGACCATGACATCAAGGAAATGATGACATGACTTGCAGTTGACTTTGATTTGAGTGAGGGAGGGCTGTGCAAGGTCACCACCAGCCTCACTTTCTCCCCCAGAGCCATCTGGGTCCAGTGGTCACATATTTATCAGGATGACTGGAGATGACCCAGGATGCATTGGGAGATGCTGGCCCTTGTAGGCTAAGGTCTTTCCAGGTTCTCACTTTGAGTGAGGTAACTCCTATTCAGTGAATAGGCCTCTTTAAGAAGTTAATCAAGCGATAGCCCCTTTAGTTAAAAAAAAATCAAACTCGGAGAGGAAGACGCTCAGGGTTCCTAGCCCAAGAAAAAGTTACTACGTACTATTTACATTCACTCTGTGCTAGGAGGGCAGGGACCTATTGTCCAATCTAGGAGCTCCAGAGTGAATTGGGTTTAAGCTTGGTCTTTGCGAAAGAAATCTAGCCAGTAAATCCGACATCAAGAAGAAATGTACCTTCCTCTGGGCATAGCACAGTGAGGTGAGGTGAGGAGAGGAGAGGAGAGGGGAAGGGAGGGAGAGGGGAGGGATATGTTTTGCATTTTCTCATATAAAAAGTAAACAATCTGCCCTTGTAATTAGTCTTTGATGTGTACCTTATATTTCTCTTGGATCTCGTATGTTGAATTTTCTATTAGGTTCAGGGTTTGGTTTTGTTTTGTTTTTTTTTTGCAACAAAATTCTGAAATCCTGACAATTCAATGAATGTCCATCTTTTTTTTTAAATTCAGGATTATGCTTAACTTTGCTGGGTATCCTATTTTTGGCCACAATCCTAGTTCTTTTTGGCTCTTTGATATATAGTGTTCCAAGACCTCCAGTCTTTTAATTTCACTGCTGCTAGGTCTTGTGTGATTCTAATTGTAGCACCACCATATTTGAATTGTTTTTTTTTCCTTGTTGCTTATAATATTTTTTTTGAGCTGGGGGTTTCAGAATTTGACTATGATATTCCTGTAGGTTTTCCTTATCGAATCTCTTTCAGGTGGTGATCGGTGGATTTTTTCTATTTCTACTTTTCCTTCTTGTTCCGATGCATCAGGACAATTTTCTTTAACTATTTCTTGCATTATTACATCGTGTTTTTTTTCTTTAAAAGTATTAAGACATCCTTTAAGACTTGGGGACTAAGGGCTCAGACCATTGACATTACTTCCTCATGCCTAGCAGCCATGAGGAATGCCAGAAATCTCTTAGAAGCTTGGCTCTTGGTTGCTAATGGGTATTGCAGACAGAGAAGCTTAGCTCTGCTGAATGAACTCAAAGGGTGCCTATGCTTGTTGAATATTTTTTCCTATGGCTAAGTAAATTTCTTTTTAAGTGTCAGATGACCTATGATTGTCTCATTTTGTTTCAGTATCAAGCCTAAACTACTAGAGAACTGGCCTGAGTCAGGCCCAGTCAAGAACAGTCTTATTTTCCATTCCACTTTTAATTGACATTATGCATATTGCTCTCTGAATGTACATCTCTGAATATACATATACATCTTTCCAAGTTTCTTTGAATTTATCATTTTGTAATTTCCTTGTGTTACCATAATCCTCTGTTACATCTAATATTACAATTTGTTTAGCAGTTCTCCAGTTGGTGGGCACCCATATTTTTAGCTACCAGAAAGTGTTGCTATGAATATTTTGTTATATATGGGATTTTGACCTTCTTGGGATATAAATGCACATTAGTAGGGTCAGACCAAGGTTAGGAACAATTGAAGAAGAATGGACAAATAATTGATAGAACCCTGAACTTAGAGTCAGGAAGAACTAGGTTTGAATCTCACCTCAGACATTTTATTAGCAATATGACTGTGACAATTCGATTTCTCCAAACTTCATTTTTCTAATTTGTAAAAGGGGGGAATAATAGCACCTATCTCATAAGCTATTGTGTAGATCAAACAAGACAATGTGAATGAAACATTTTTGCAAACTATAGGTATTATGTAAATATGGCTATAATGATTAATTTAGTGATGTTTCTAATATAATTCTAATCTGTTTCTCAGATGGGTTGAACTAATTCATAGCTACACCAAAAGAGTATCAAGAAGGTTTATCTTCCAACAATTCCTCTAACATTAACTATTTTGCTTTTTTTTTAAAATAGTATTTGCCATTCTGTTATGTGTGAAGAGAATTTAAAGGTTGTTTTTAACTTGCATTTCTCTTTTTATTAGTGATTTGGAGCAATATTTCATATGGTTGTTGATAGCCTTTCTTCTTTCGAAAACCATTGTTCACATCCTTTGACCTCTCATCTTGTAGGGAAAGGCTCTTGGCAAATACCCTCTTTCTCTTTACAGAGTTTCTCTCTATCTATTGGAGTCCATAGCTTCTTCCCTCATCTTTCCCCATTTCCATATCCAGAACCCATATTAGTTGGCTACCTGATTATAAGCATCATATCTTTAGTAACAAGAATCCAAACTTTAGAAATTGTTTGGTCAGTGCAAATCAAATACTACTTAGATAAATGCCCATCTTATTGGTGTCTCCTCTTGGCATTATTTATGCCTAGTTCTTGTCATGCTGCTCTTCTGTTCAAAAATCTTTGTTCAGTTGCTTCCTATTGTCTTCTGAGTCAAGTCCACAATCTTTTGCCTGACATTCGAGGCCCTCCAAATTTAGTACCCTCTTCCTTTATAGTCTTATCTTGTGTTACTCCCTTCCATGATTTCTTAAACTCTGTGATTCTTTAACTTCCTACCATGCTTTAAAGTCCAAAGTGGAAGAAAATTCAAGCATGCCAGAAACATTATTATTAATTTGGTTTAAATTAATTCTAAATATTTCTGCTTGGGGTGGGGGAGGGGAAGGACCCAAAACTGGGAAGAGTTTCTTCCTGCCTTTGAAAATCAAACACAAACTATTTTTAGAGTTATAATTTGTAATATCCACAGACAAAATCCCATAGTTAAGATTAAGCAAGAATTTAGAGTTTAGATAATATCCTCAGAACAGTAGTGACTAAAAATGTCAGCACACTCAAGAGAATAATTTTCCTAAAACCATTCCATTCCTCTTCAACCACTCCCTCCAAAGATTCTCCTTTCTGTCTTGACAAACATGAACTTGAGAGCTACTTCCATTAACTGGAGTAATAAAATACTTCTTTCTTTCCTTAGTCAGAAAATTACCCTAATCTTGTCAAGGCATGAAAAAAGAAGTACTGCTATTAAGTAGATCAACCAAGAACACTCATTCTACCCTTCCCCCTTGTCCAGTCACTGCCCCAACTTTATCCTGGGGGAAACAGCATTCCTGCCTGAACTTTAACTCAATTTCTTCAAATAAATTCACTCAGCCTTTGGTAAAGGGAAAAGGGTATTTAATGCAAGGCAGTGGTAACATTTCTCAAATAGGTGAGAACAGGGATATTAGAATATAGAAACCGTTATTTCTTAACATTTTTAAAAGAGGGAACACACTGTCTTAAGTACTGCCTCCAACCTGAAGCCTTCTTTGATACCTCTTTTTGATTATGCTCTTCCCCTTTAGACTTCATATATCCTTTTCTTTTCAATCTTCTAACAATTTATCAGGTTCTCTTTTGTTATCTGTGTTTGTGTCTCATCTCCTTGTTAGACTGGAAACTTTATGATGTCAGGGACTATATCAGTCAGGAGTCTGGTTTGAGGGAGTTCAATCTTCCAATGAGAGAGAAAGAGAGAAATACAATAAACTGTCCTCCAAACCCATTTCAGTGCAGCAAGCCAGTGACCAGGCCCCTGGCTCTGAGCACAAGAAGCTTGGGAAAGTGTTCCCTGTGCCTTAGGAGCAGAGCTCAACTTTTAAAAGTCATGAAATAAGCTGGAAAATGAAAAGAGAAAAAAAAAGCCCTGACCATAGAAAGCTACTATGGTGACAGGAAAGATCAAAACACAGACTCTGAGGAGGACAATAACGTCAAAATGCCTACATGCAAAGTCTCAAAGAGAAATATGAATTGGTCTCAAGCCCAGAAAGTCCCCCTGGAAGAACTCAAAATGGGTTTTAAAAATGAGATAAAGGAGGTAGAACAAAAAATTGGGAAAAGAAATGAGAGTTATGCAAGGGAATCATGAAAAAAGAATCAACAGCTTGGCAAAGGAAGCACAAAAATTCACTGAAGAAAACAACTCCTTAAAAAGTAGAATTGGCCAATTGGAAAAGGAGGTACAAAAGCTAACTAAAGGAAATAATTCCTTGAAAGTTAGAATTGGGCAAGAGGAAACTAATGAGTCTACGAGACACCAAGAATCAAACAAAAAATCAAAAGAATGAAAAAATATGTAAAATACCTCATTGGAAAAACAACTGACCTGGAAAATAGATCCAGGAAAGATATTTAAGAATTATTGAACTATCTGAAAGACATGATCAAAAAGAGAATCTGGACAGTATCTTTCAAGAAATTATCAAGAAAAAGTGCCTTGATATTCTAAAACCAGAGGGTAGAATAGTAATTGAAAGAATTCATCTATCATCTCCTGAAAGAGTGACCAAAATGAAACCTCTCAGGAATATTATAGCCAAATTTGAGAACTCTCAGGTCAAGGAGAAAATACTGCAAGCAGCCAGAAACAGTTCAAGTATAGAGGAGTCACAGTCAGGATTGCACAGGATTTAGCAGCTTTTTACCTTAAAGGATCAGAGGGCTTGGAATATGACATTCTGGAAGGCAAAGGAGTTTGGATTTCAGCAAAACTGAGCTTAATCTTTCAGGGGGAAAATGGACATTCAAAGAAATAGGGGACTTTTAAACCCCTCTACACACTGATAGATTGGTCCAAGGAATTAGTGCCAGTGATTTCAGTTGGAAGAGCAAAATTTTTGAGTCTGTAGTTTTATCTTCTGTCCATTCCATAACATTTAGTAGCAAAAGCTCTCTAAATGAGTTGCTTATGGGGTTGCCAACATGCCAGAGAAATTAAGAAAGTACTTCAGAGCTCCTACACAAAATTACATATCCTAATGAAAATTATTAAATAAAAAATATGTACATGCTATAGGATATGTTAAACCACAACTGCTGTAATTCATTTCATACTGTCTAGTCTGTGGTTTTCATCACTTTCCTTAATTATGTATATAGAGATATGTTTCCTTCTTAGAGTTTTGTAACTGCAAGTGCTATCTTTATTCTGGGGAACGTAAATGAATTAATGTTGTTTGCATATATACATTTATATATAGCAATATTAATAATTGAGACCTTTCTCCATTGTCAAGATCTTTGCATATTGGAAGTTTATCTATTCTGATCTATAGAATCAGAGCTATCATTCATATAGAATCCTAAGTGAAAAAGTTATAAGCAGAATTGGATAGAAAAGCACATATGAACATTGTCTCTATTGCATTGTATTTTTATTTATTTTGTTAAATATTTCCCAATTACATTTTAATCTGGTTCTGATCACACTCAGTGCTACGGACTCAGTTAGAGTGTTGTTACCTTTGTTCTTTCTATGCCATTTTCATTGCATATAGCTTTCTTTTGTTTCCACTTCTGAAGCCAATTAAGAGGTTCACCCCTTGTTTGCTTAATTATAACTTAAGTTTTCGTCTGGGACCAAGAAGCCACTGGCAGTTGGTGTCATATAGAAGATCCTCATCATCTCTTGTTAGATAGCATTGAGAACATTGGGAAACATTCTGACCCAATGCTCTCATTCCCCTTAATCAGTTACTGTTCTCAAAGATCCCAAAGTAAAGTTGTAAGCTCCTTGAGGGCAAAGACTATCTTTTGCCTCTTATTGTATCCCTAGTGCTTAGCACAGTGCCTAGCACAGAGTGGGTGCTTAAATGTTTATTGATTCATTGTTGTTGAAGGGAGATGATGAGATCTTGCTCTCCACTAATGACCATCTGGACCCTCCCATCCCTAAAGAAGGGGGAACATTTCTATCATAATCAAAGATGGAATTGTTCTTATACAAAAAGAGAAAGCTAGGAAATAATAGTCTTGAGAAGGATTGCCACACCATTGCTCAGATCTGTATGTTAATTTGGAGGAACACAGTACTTCCTTCCCATATCCAGCTGGCTGTAAGGAATATACTCTAATCAATCCCTTTGCAAATCTCGTTTGTGGGTTTGCTCCTTTTCCTTTCCCTAATGTGGACAATGGGTTGCCACATATTAGTTTGGAGACACATCTATAGCTAAATGTAAGACTAGAATATATGGACTTTTCATCAATGTCAACATCCCTGGGACAGAAGTGACTGGCAGCAGGAGCCAAAAACTGAGTAGATCCAAGAAGGAGCTTAGTAGGAAAATCACAGGATACTCAAGGGGAACATTTTGTGGATTCCTCTAAAGGACTTCTAGGGGCTGTGAGTTAATCTCTTTGCCACATCTGCTCTTTAAGCCTGAGCCCACTTTCCCCTGAACCCTACTTTGTACTTGTGGAAGATTGTTTCATAGATTTTTGGGGGATGTTTTGTGCCAACTATACCACTATAATAATTAAATCTGGATGACTAACTGATAATAACTGATAACGAATGGGAGAAGCACATTGGTGGGAGCTCACGAACTATAGCTTTAGAAAACTCTGAGTCCAGCCTAGCCTCCATACTGGTATCCCTACTTCAAATCTTGCCCCATACTATTCCGTCTTCCATTCAGCTACCAAAATGATCTTCCTTAAGGGCAGTTTTGACCATGTCACTCCCATACTCAATCAAGTCTGGTGGCTCCCTATAACCTCTTAGGATCACAAATAAACTCCCCTGTCCAGCTTTTAAAGCCCTTCACCAGTGCCCACATCCAAACTTTCTAGTCTCATTGTATATTACTCCCCATCCTACACCCTGTATCTGGTTGTTCCTCACATGCTTATGACCTCCAGCTCTGGTCTCAGTGTCAATGCATTGGTGGTCCCTCATGCTTGGAATACACTTCCCTTCCTCACCTGCACCTCAGAGAATCGTCTTCCTTGCAGACTCAGCTAAAGCAGCACTTTCTACATGAAGCCATTTCACTTCACTCCCAACTGCTAGCATCCTCCCTCCCAAAATACCTTGCAGTTAGCAACTTGGTATTTGTTCTCTTTCCATTTACTCAGTATGTACTCATGTGTGTACTTGTTGTCTCCATTAGAGTGTAAGCTAGTTGGGAGAAGGGATTTCCCATCCCCCCCATTCTATTTTTATCTCCTGTACTAGCACAATGTCTTGCGTGCTCATGCACATACGCACGTGTTTAATAAACATTTATTGATTGATTAACTTTCTAGGGTTGATTGATTGGCTTTCTAGTGTTGAGAGGGGGTATGAGGGAGCTGTGTTGAATTGAGTCCTAAGCCATTTCCCAGAATCCCGTGTGGGCTCTTCTTTTAATCTGGGTGCTCCTGGTAAGGTATGTCCCTGCAAGAAGGCTCTCATACTCTGGTCAGGTTTCCAACAGTTCTATTTCACTCCCGATCCAGTAGCATTGGTTATTGTTAGTAAACAGAAGGGACATGGTAGAACAGAACAGAAATTGTGAGCAGAGCCAGGCAGAGGTGCCTGGATAGAGTGTGAAAGGAAGAATGAAGCACTTGGGAAGTGATGCAGGTGAGAACCAAGTGGTGGAGGACCAGACAATGTGAGAAAAAGATGCTCAAACATGACACCAGAAAATGACAGCCCATCTGCCATGAGACTGGGAAGAGACTGCTAATAGAGTTGGAGCAGGTGCAGTGGGATGGGCATATACTAGCACAGGATGAATCAACATAAGGGAAGAGACAAGAGTGAGGCAGGAATTGGAAATGAAGAAGTTTAGGGTCTTAAAGATCATCATGATAGATCCTTTCATTTAGAGAAGAAAATGAGCTTCAGAAAGAGGAAGTGACTTGCCCACCATCACAGGAGTAGTGAGTAGCCAAGCTGGTATAGGAATCTAGGTCTTCTGACTATAAATCCCTTTTCTGGTCCACTACACCAATTGCCTCCTCTTGCCACAGTGATGGGCACACCCTCTATGACATCAGAACTTACAGGGCAGCTACCATAGTCCTTGGTAAAAGTTTCTATGTGTAGGAGGAATGCCATAAAATACCTTCATCCATAGTCTTAGCCCAGCCTCTGGGGACTGTCTCATTTAAAACATCTAAAGTAACATAATAATTAGGTAAATGAAAGAAATAAAATATTTACCTTCTGATAAGCAAGGGAGTGATAGATAGAGGTCTGCCTTTGGAATCAAGAAGACCTGAATTTCATTTTCTATTTCTGATACGCACTAGCTGAGGGTAAGTCACTTAATTTCTCGATGCAGGAAACTCTCTAAGACTATTAAAATTGCTGATGAATTGCATATCTGTATAAGTGGGAAGGATTTCCAAACCAGGAGTTTTCTACATAGACAAAGCAGCAGGCTCAGACCCACACTACCACCACCACCACCCACCACCAAACAAACAAACAAAGAACAAAAGCAAAGGGGTCAGTGTCACAAGGCAACTGGCATAGATGGATAGACACACTCATCCACAGTGCCACATACATACATATGCACAGACTCAGACATGTGCCTCGAGCTTCAGCATTCAGAATGTTTCAGTCACAAGCCCAGCTCATGAGTGATGGTCTCTTGGTCCCCTCTCTGGAGCATCTCTGTAGATGGGCAAGTGTGGGACTGAACTTGCTATTTTCTCTCATTCTCTCACTTCAGCTCTCTCTGGGGATATGGTTTTCATTTAATGCACTGACCAGGCAACTTCGCTCTCCCTTTCTTGTCCCAAGAACCCAAGATAAATCTGGTTGGGAGGCCCATTAATGAGAAACATGATCTAAACCTGTAAGGGCTTTAATGCTCTGGGGAAAAATATTGTTTTTTTCCACATTTAAAAGAAGTGCTTCTATTATCTCCCTCAAGATGAATTCTTGCTATTTACTCACAGTTTTCACTATGAAAAAAACATATGCATTCCCCAGGGGCTTCTTTCTTGCTTGATAACCTCATAACCAGATTGTAAGCTTATATATATCACAGTACTTGTTACCGCACCTTCTCTCAGGTGTAGAGATGGATGAGGCTCAGGTTTATTTATCCACAGTGCAGTAAACCTCAATCCCTGCTTTTAGGACATGCTCAGTCAGTTCCTGACAAGGTCGATGTCCATTTGTAGTGGACGCCATTCATATTGTAAGGGAGCCACAGAGCTGCTGAATGGGCTCCCCTTTCTTGCTTCAGCTAGCCACAAACTTTGGATTTCAATGGAATCCTCAGAGCCATTATCAATGAGTGCAAATTCAACAAATATTTATTAAGCACCTACCGTATGTAGAGCACAAAGATGAATAAAATGAGGTTTCCCTCTGCTTGCAGCTAACAGTCTAGCAGAAGGAGAAACACGGATGCAAAGATAACCTATGACTCAGGGCCCTCTACAAAGCCTCTGGGCTCATAGACCAGATCAGTCCTAAGGACTGACCCAAAAGGCTCATTTTCTCTCATTGACTGGATGCCCCCACCTAGACCTATTCCAGGAAAATATCTAATGGTAGCTGACTTGGCTTATGTCTAATCTCCCCAAATGTAGAGAAAAGGTCCTAGTTTTCATACAAGTACTAATACTAGTAATGCATGCAGGTAGGACAACCTTTTTTTCCACCCCACAAAATGCAAAAGCTTCAGAGAACTCACAGGAGCCCCCAAATAGAGAGAAATATCTAAAGCACTCACATAGCCTTTCAATTCCCTCAGTATGGCATAGAACTTGGGGGTGACTTTGAAATTCAGGTAGATACCTATTTCTAGCATAAGATCTTATGCAGTCCTTCTGTATCTTGTACAGTTATCCTGTGGTTTTGGTTTCCTTCCAGAAAACAAACACACTTTGGGATTATTGAACAAGCAATCCCTTCGATTGCCCAAATAACTTAGTGGCCTTCTTTTCCAAGTATGACACTGGTCAGAGAATACAGGAGCGATTTTCTCTTTTTCTTCAAGGTGCAAGGTGTATCCGAATATCTTCTTTAGAGGGCTTGAGTCCGGGACTCAAACTTGGGAACTCTTTAAAATGTGGTTAACCTCCAAGATTGGTGCTGCAAAATATATCTTCCTTCTCAGGCTAGGTGACTAGATTCAGGCAACATATGATCTGGGAAATCCAAAATAACTTTCTCCACAAAGTAGTGAGCTAACTGTGCCCTTGTCCTGGTGGGCAACATAACGGTGGCCTTTTCCATTTGCTTCAGCAAAAAATCTACTAGTGCTCCAAATGCTGCCATTTCTTTTGCTGGGGAAATCTGCTCTCAAGATTTCTCTTCTAATTACTGCTGTAAGTACACGCAACTTCTATGTATCTTTGCCCAAAGGCAGCCAGTTATTGTTCCTGTGGGAGGAGACTGTACATGAGCAGAGACTTCCTTTCTCCCAGGACCTGGACCATTCTATAGAACACTATTCTGTCTTCTGAACATCAGACAATAAAAAGAAAGTCCAAAAAGGGGCCGATCTGATCTGTCCAATAACTTTCATAGACCACAGAAGACAGTGGCTCCTCTCCAGGGATCCTATCCTCTTGTGCTCCAGGCAGCCAGTGACCATGGAGGAATCTCTGTTATTGAGAATTAGTCAGGACCCTTCCCCTGTCTTATCAAGAAGGCAGCAATGGGCCTGCCCATACTGTCCATGAAGAGGTGTATCTCAGATGCCTTTAAAAGGTCATACTTTAAAATCCCATCAAGTAGATTTAAGACCTCATCAAATTGATCAGGGACTCCCCAGATCAATGCTCCATATACACAAATAGCTAAAATACGAAACAACAGCAGTGCATAATAGAGACAAAGTACAATACAGAGTGATGGCCAACATTTCCCCTGGTCAGCATGGTTGTGTGATACAATGGAGAGAACACTGGGCATGAAGTTAGGAGGTCTGGGTTTGATTCCCAGCTCTGGCCCCTACTAGTTGTGAGACTTGGGCATCCCTAAATCTCTCTAATTTCTTTGTCTGGAAAGAAGGGATAATACTTAACCTTAATATAGTACTTTAAGGTGTGCAAAGTGCTTTGCATACATTGTTTCATTTGATCCTCATAATAGTCATATGAGATAGATGCTATGATTCCAATTGTGGAGTTGAGAAACAGAGGCTCAGTGAACATAGGGTCACACTGCTAGTGCCTCTGACCAACTACTTCCACTTCCCTACTACACAGAAGTCTTAAAATGCAACCATACTTTTATTTTAAATCTTTAAATAAGAACACGGGTACTGTTGTGTGAATGCCAATGCATCAAAATTTATGCTTTTAAGACTGAACTCTACCCTGCCTTCTATTATCAGGTCATCTAATCCACCTCCCCCTTCCAAATGACTAAGAAAAATGTTGTCAAAGACAGGGATGAGGACAGCCCTATGCTATTCCATCAGAAACTTCCCTCAAGTTTAATATTGATCTATTAGCCTCAGACGATTAACTAGCTGTGTGACCCTCAGCAAGTCTCTTAACCTATGTATGTCTCAGTTTCCTCATCTGTAAAATGGCGACTAGAATAATACCTACCTCCCAGGATTGTTGTGAGAATCAAATGATAATAATAATTAAAGCACTAGAAACAGTGCTTGGCATATAGTAGGCATTATATAAATGATAGTTATTTATATCATTCAATGATCCTTGGGGATAGTTGTTTAATCATTCATCAATCCATATAGACAGTCTATTATCCAGCCCATTTTTCTCTACCTCATTCATATGGATGTTATGCTAAACTTTGTCAGATTCCTTGCTGAAATCAAGGCCCATTATGTCTATGTTATTCTTTAAATGACTATTCTAGTATTTCTTCAAGGCTTCAAAAGAGCTTTGATTTCATATGTGTAGCCCTCTCTCCACTAACCACAAATTACAACTCTACTATGGTCTTCATGAATTTCTGTTAGCAGATAAAAAAAATCATCATCTGATGACCAACTTTGCAAAGAAATCTAGTAGCTCTGACAAAAAAAGAATGTAACTATATAAGTCTGTCATGACTTGTTTTTAGGGAACCCAAGCTTGATCCTAAGGATCACTTCTTTCTTTTCTTAGTGATCATGAGCCATTTGTTTAATATTATCCCCTAGAATTTTGTCATGTCATGATGAAAAGTTCTGTGGTTTTTGGAATCTATCTTTTTGAAAAGCAGAATAATATTTTTCTCTTTCCAGGCTTCTGACATCTCCCCTATTCATGATTCCTCAAGCCTCGATAGAATTTTTTTATCCCATTTGTACCTTCCTCCAGTTTTTTGGAAAGTAATTAATCTGTTCCAAGAGATAAACTCATTTGGAACTACTAAATGTTCTCATACAATCTTCCCATGCATCTTGGGCTTTAGTTCCTCTTTAAATATCTTTTATTTTGGCTTGTCCAATTTGAAGACCCTTCTCCTTGGTGAAGAATACAGATGCAAAACAGGAGTTCGATTTGTTCTGCCTTGTTTTCATTATCTGCAATAATACAATAGCTTCCTATTGATCTTGCTGCTTCAATAGATGGGCAGACAGATAGATGGACAGAACATTTAGTAAATACTAGGTGCTAATTGCTAGGGATACAAGTACAAGCAAATAAGACAGTCTATATTCTCAAAGAGTTTATATTCTAATAGGGGAAAATCATGGAAAAAAAGGGGAGCTGGTAAGAGGGGCAAGACTGCTAGTGAGGAGATCAAGTCCCAGAGATGATCTAGGAGTAAAGTGAAGTCTCTCCCCAATCCAATACCTCTTTCATACAGCTGCTAAGCTAATTTCCCTAAAGGTCAGATTTGACTGACCACATCATATTCTTTCTCAATAAGTTCCAATGATTTCCCATTACCTTTGGAATTAAACATGCTCTGTTGGGTTTTGAAAGTCTTCCACACCTGGCTCTCACTTACCTTTGATATCTTATGATATTTTCCTTTCCTCCCATCCTCTGGGACTCAGATGCATTGACCTTGCTATTCTTTTCTCAAAACACACACCATATCCCACCTTTGTGTCTTTGCACTGGCTGTCCCCCATGCCTGGAATGCAATCCCTTCTCCCCCTGCCTGGTCTCTTAAAATGTCTAATTTCCTTCAAAATTCAGATCATGTACCACCTTCTACATGAAGGTTTTCCTGGTCCCCCAACTGCTTGTCCCTTTCCAAACCCTACCTACTCCCCCACCCCCAGGCACGGCTCTCTCCTGATGACCCTGTGTCCCTGGATGCTGTTTCCAGCACTTATACTCATATCTCCACCTCCAACTTACTGTTCATAGCGGGGGTATTAGAATATTCCTTGTTGCCCAAAGCCACTTTTTAGATCCTCCTTCTTCCACTATCACTTAGCAACCTCTCCTTCTTTGAGGTTTATGCTATTCACATGTATCATTTAATCCAGATCCCATGTCCTATAGCTGTCGACCCTTGCCAAACTATATTTGGCTTATTCCCACCACCCACCTCCATCCCTCCTATGCACATGCTGCTAAACAGAGCTGTAGCAAATAATGAAAGCATGCTGATTGGATCCACTACAAATTTGTTACATAACCTCAACTGGGCTGGCACTGCGTTATGGCAATCCTTTTCTACTTCTCTAATTGATTTGTTATCCCTCTCACCACAGCAGCTATTCCAAACCTTTTTTTTAATCCCTTTTCAAGTTTCCCATAGCATCTTCTCCTCCCAAACTCTCAGTATAGGACCTTGACCCACACTTCATTAAAAATATTGAGGCCGTTCACCTCATTCTTCAGGAGTGCTCCCCCTTCTTCCCTTCTCTTTATCTCACATCACCTAGAGTATCTCCTCCTTCACTCTTTTCTCACCTAAATAGGTGTCCATTCCCTTTACTAAGCCCAACCCCTCTACAAGTACCCTTGATCCAGTCTCCTTCCTTCTTCTTCAACAGTTATCATCTTCCCTATCTTTCTGTCTCTCTGTGTCTGACTCTATGTTTCTGTCTCTGTCTTCCTGTCTATGTGTCTGTCTGTTTCTATTTGTCTTTGTCTCTCTGTCTCTGTCTCTGTCTCATATGTTCTATATCTCCCTATCTACTGGATCCTTCTCCATTACCTAAAATTTTCCTATGTCTGCCCTATCATTAAAACAAATAAACAAAAATTCTTTTTTGATCCACCATTTCCTCTAGCTGTTGTCTTTTACCTCTTCTCTCCTTAGCTAACTTCCTTTAGAAATCCATTTATATTAGGTACATCTATTTCTTCTTCTCTCCCTCCCTCCCTCCTAAACCATCTACAATCTGGCTTCTGACCTTTTCATTCAACTAAAACTGCCCTCTTCAAAGGTACTGATGATTTCTTAATTGCCCAGTCTATTTACTTTTTTCCAGTCTTCATCTGTAGCCTTTGACACGGTCAACTGAGGCAATTGTCTAGCTCTTCCTAGATATTCTTCCTTCTCTATTTTTTGTGATCCTATTTTCTCCTGGTTTTCTTCCTACATGTCTGACCATTCCCTTTCAGACTACTTTGCTGGATCTTCCTACAGGTCATGACTATTAACTGTGGATGTCCCCCAAAACTCTGTCCCAGGCTCCCTTCTCCTTTTCCTTAATATACTATCTGGGTTGGTGAACTCATCAGCTTCCACAGATTCAATTATCATCTCTCTGTAGCTGATTGATTCCCACATTTATATGATCAGCCCTAATCTCTGTCATGAGCTCTACTTTTGCATCAACAACTGCCTTTTAGACATCTTAAATTGGATATTCTGTAGGCATCTCAAACTTGACATGTCCAAAACTGAACTCATTATCTTTTTCCCCAAATCTTCCTCTTTTTCTCAATTCCCCTATTACTGTTGAGGATACCACCATTCTCCCAGTCACCAAGGCTCACGACCTCAGTGTCATGCTCAAGTACTCCTTCATACTCAGCCCACATATCCAATTTGTTGTCAAATCTTGTCATTTCTGCTGTTACAACATTTCTTATATGTGTCCGTTTCTCTCCTCTCACACAGCTGCTCTGACAACATAGGCTCTCATCACCACTATTATTCAATATTTTACTAGAGATGTTAGCTTTAGCAATAAGAGAAGAAAAAGAAATTGAAGGAATTAGACTAGGCAATGAGGAAACAAAACTATCACTCTTTGCAGATGATATGATGGCATACTTAAAGAATCCTAGAGAATCAACTAAAAATCCACTTGAAATAATGAACAACTTTAGCAAAGTTGTAGGATATAAAATAAACTCACATAAATTATCAGAATTTCTATATATTACTAACAAAGCTCAGCAAGAAGAGATAGAGAAATTCCATTTAAAATAACTGTAGACAATATAAGATATTTGGGAGTCTACTTGCCAAGACAAACCCAGGAACTATATGAACACAATTACAAAACATTTTTCACGCAAATAAAGTCAGATGTAAATAATTGGAAAAATAACATTGCTCATGGGTTTGCCGAGCTAATATAACAAAAAGGACAATTCTCCCTTAATTAATTTGCTTATTCAGTGCCATACCAATAAAACTACCAAAAACTTATTTTATAAAGCTAGAACAAATAATAACAAAATTAATCTGGAAGAACAAAAGGTTAAGAACATTAAGGAAGGTGGCCTAGTGGTACCAAATCTAAAATTATATTATAAAACAGCAATCATCAAAACTATTTGGTATTGGCTAAGCAATAGAGTGGTGGATTAGTGGAATAGATTAGGTACACAAGACACAGTAGTCAATGATTATAGTAATCTACTGTTTGAAAAACCCAAAGACTCCAGCTTCTGGGATAAGAACTCACTATTTGACAAAAACTGATGGGAAAACTGGAAAATAGTATGGCAGAAACTAAGCATAGACCAACAGCTCATACCATATACCAAGATAAGGCAAATAGATACATGATTTAGACATAAAGGGAAATACCAGAAGCCAATTAGGAGAGTAAGGAATAGTTTATCCGTCAGATTTATGGAGAACAGAAGAATTTATGACCAAACAAGAAATAGAGATCATTATGAAATGCAAAATAGATAATTTTGATTACATTACATTAAAATTTTTTTGCACAAACAAAACCAATGCAACCAAGATTAGAAGGAAAGCAGAAAGATGGGAAACAATTTTTATACCAATGTTTCTGATAAAGGCCTTATTGCTCAAGTATAGAGAACTGAGTCAAATTTATAAGAATACAAATCATTCCCTAATTGATAAATGGTCAAAGTATATGAACAGGTAGTTTTCAGATGAAGAAATCAAAGTTATCTATAGTCATATGAAAAAAATGCTCCAAATCATTATTGATTAGAGAAATGCAAATTAAAACAACTCTGAGATACTGCCTCATGCCTATCAGATTGGCTAATATGACAGAAAAGGAAAATGATAAATGGGAGAAGATGTGGGAAAATTGGGATACTAATGGTTGAGTGAGTTGTGAACTGATTCAGCCATTCTGGAGAGCAATTTGGAACTATGCCCAAAGGGCAATCACATTGTACATACCCTTTGAACCAGCAATACCACTAGTAACTCTGTATCCTAAAGAGATCATAAGAATGTGAAAAGGACCTATTTGTACAAAAATATTTATAGCAGTTCTTTTTGTAGTGGATTGGAAATTGAGGGAATGCCCATCAATTGAGGAATGGCTGAACAACTTGTGGTATATGAATGTAATGGAATACCATTGTGCCATAACAAATGATGAGTGGGTGCATTTCAGAAGAACCTGGAAAGACTTACATGAACTTATGCTGAGTGAAGTGAGCAGAACCAGGAGAACATCATACACAGTAATGGCAACATTGTGCAAAGATCGACTATGATTGACTTAGTTCTTCTCAGCAGTACAATGATCCAAGACAAATCCAAAAGACTCATGATGGAAAATGCTATTCACATTCAGAGAAATAACTATGGATCAAAGCATACTATTTTCACCCTTTTTGTGGCTTTTACCTTTTGTTCTATTTCTTCTTTCACAAGATGACTAACGTGAAAATGTTTACATGATTGCACATGTAAAATCTATATTAGATTCCTTGCTGTCTTGGGGAAGGAGGATGGGAGGGAGAGAGGGAGAAAAAAATTGAAACTCAAAATCTTAAGAAAAATGAATGTTGAAAACTGTCTCTGACTACCGACCTCCTTTAAGTCCCAACTGAAATCTCACCTTCTACTGGAAACTTTCCCCAACCTCTCTTAATTCCAGGGCTTTGCCTCTGTTAATTATTTCCTATTTATCCTGTATATGGTTTGGTTCATATATGATGGTTTGCAAGTTGTCTTTCCCATTAGATTGTCAGCTCCTTGAGGGTATGGACTATCTTTTGCCTCTTTTCTTATCTGCAGGGCTCAGCATTTCTGGCACATAAGTAGAAGCTTGATAGATGTTTATTGATTTAATAAATTTAAATTCAATGATAATAAAATTAAGTTAATAAAAATAAACATTGATTGATTACTTGATCTTTGTTCACATGTTTCTGTTTCCAGTTTTTATATATGTCCTTTAAAGTATGTTCTCGTCAGAGATCTGCTTGTGTGGCCACATTTGTGCATGTGATTTTTCAAGATAACTTCCTCTTTTATTCTTCATTGAAGATCGTATTGTCAAAGCTTCATTGTTAGAACCTTCCATCCCTCTTATATCATTTTCTCTTGTAGAGTTTCTGACCACGGGATTGAACTTACTTTTTCTCTGAACGTTTTGATACTTATTTCTCTAAAGTTGAGGATATGTGTCTGACTATGGCTTGCTGAAAATGTGAAAGTAGAGAAAAAATTAGAGGGAAGTGCTATTCAGAGCTTCATTCTGGCAGTGGAGTAGGCCATGGGATGGCCATTAAGCATCAAAGTAAATAAGACCAAGGGTAACAAGGTGCAGTTACCATCTATGTCTCTGGCCCACAGATGCAGGATAGAATATGTACGTCCCTGGGATGAAAGATTTATGGGAATCCTGCCCTGGCATCCCCAGGATGTCATTTAAATCACATCTCCTTTTCATTTATAATAAGGGCCATGATGATGGGCTTGGACATGACAAATTGAGCAGGGCTGAGCCGGTTATCTCTGTGGGTTTAATCTATGGCCCTGAGGAGAGATGCCGTGGAGGTGGCTCTTAATAGAATCTGACTCTTAATAGAATCACTCAGAGAGAAGCTGGAAGATCTCTAGCTTAGGGGTGTGACTCAGGGACATGCCATGTCATAGGGATGATTCCAGCTGCTGCCAGTTGTTACCACCCTTTTTCCTTTGGCTCCTTGCTGTTCCTCTGACATGTTACCCAGGCCACCCAACAAGGGCCAGTATTTTCTCAGACCAGAGCAAGTGGTTCACTTGCTCACCTTTGCTGTTCCATTTGACATAGTCAGTAGATGGCTCCAAGGCATTGAATAGCACTAGTCCTTGCCTGGCAGGCATTGCAACAAAGAGAGAAAAAATACTCCTTCAACTGCTTTAGTTCCTTTCACTGGGTACTGATTTCAGCAAATATTCATGTAGTACCTGTGGACCTCCTAGTCACATGTTGGATCCCTAGAATAGTTACCCCACTGGCAAACAATGTGAAATTGAGGGAATGCTCATCAATTGGGGAATGACTGAACAAGTTGGGGTATATGACTGTGATGAATACTATTCTGCTATAGGAAATGATGAGCAGGATGGTTTGAGAAAAACCACGGAAAACCTATATGAGCTCATGCACAGTGAAGTGAGCAGAACCAGAACATTATACACAGTAACAGCAACATTGCATGATGACCAGCTTTGATAGACTTAGCTACTTGGATGAAGACAATTCCAAATCCAAAATTCCAAAATTTGATAAATTATCAAACATGCTATCCACCTCCAGAGAGAGAACTGATGAACTCTGAATGTAGACTGAAACATACTTTTTTGTTTGTTTTTTTTTAAAAATTTATTTATTTAATTTATTTACTATTTTTAGTTTTCAGCATTAATTTTCACAAGAGCTTGAATTACAAATTTTCTCCCCATTTCTACCCTTCCCCCACTCCAAGATGGCATATATTCTGGTTGCCCCGTTCCCCAGTCAGCCCTCCCTTCTGTCACCCCACTCCCCCCCATTCCCTTTTCCCTTACTTTCTTGTAGGGCAAGATAAATTTCTTTGCCCCATTGCCTGTATATCTTATTTCCTAGTTGCATGCAAAAACTTTTTTTTTGAACATCTATTGTTAAAACTTTGAGTTCCAAATTCTCTCCCCTCTCCCCTCCCCACCCACTCTCCCTAAGAAGGCAAGCAATTCAACATAGGCCACATGCGTATCATTATATAAAATCCTTCCACAATACTCATGTTGTGAAAGACTATATTTTGCTCCTTCCTATCCTATCCCCCTTAATTCAATTTTCTCCCTTGACCCTGTCCCTTTTCAAAAGTCTTTGTTTTTGATTACCTCCTCCCCCATCTGCCCTCCCTTCTATCATCCCCCCTTTTTATCTCCTTTCTCCTTCTTTCCTGTGGGGTAAGATACCCAATTGAGTGTGTATGTTATTCCCTCCTCAGGCCAAATCCAATGAGAGCAAGATTCAATCATTCTCCCTCACCTACCCTTCTTCCCTTCCTACAGAACTGCTTTTTCTTGCCACTTTTATGTGAGATAATTTACCCCATCCTGTCTCTCCCTTTTTCCCTCTCTCAATATATTCCTCTCTCGTCCCTTAATTTTATTTTTTTATATCATCCCTTCATATTCAACTTACCCTGTGCCCTCTGTGTGTGTGTGTATATATATATATATATATATACATATATACAAACACACACACACACACACACACACATATATATATATGTATGTATGTATGTATTCCCTTCAGCTACCCTAATACTGAGGTCTCATGAATTATACACATCATCTTTCCATGTAGGAATGTAAACAAAACAGTTCAACTTTAGTAAGTCCCTTATGATTTCTCTTTCTTGTTTACCTTTTCATGCTTCTCTTGATTCTTGTGTTTGAAAGTCAAATTTTCTATTCAGCTCTGGTCTTTTCACTGAGAAAGCTTGAAAGTCCTTTATTTTATTGAAAATCCATATTTTGCCTTGGAGCATGATACTCAGTTTTGCTGGGTAGGTGATTCTTGGTTTTAATCCTAGCTCTATTGACCTCCAGAATATCATATTCCAAGTCCTTCAATCCCTTAATGTAGAAGCTGCTAGATCTTGTATTATCCCGATTGTGTTTCCACGGTACTGAAATTGTTTCTTTCTGGCTGCTTGCAGTATTTTCTCCTTGACCTGGGAGCTCTGGAATTTGGTGACAATGTTCCTAGGAATTTTCTTTTTGGGATCTTTTTGAGGGGGTGATCTGTGGATTCTTTCAATTTCTTTTTTTTAATTTTTATTTTTAGTTTACAACACATGGTTCTACATAATTTTGAGTTCCAGATTTTCTCCCCTCCCTACCGCCTCCCTCCCCAAGACGGCATGGAATCTCATATAACTACCACGTATAACTTCACATTGAATTAATTTATACACTAGTCAAGTTGTGGAGAAGAATTATGATCAATGGAATGAAGCATGAGAAAGAAGAAACAGAACAAAAAAAAACCCAAAAACAAAAACAAAAGGGAAGACAAAAATGCGAGCATGAAGTGTGCCTCAATCTACATTCAAACTTCATAGTTCTTTCTCTGGATGTAGATAGCATTCTCCATCATGAGTCCTTTGGAGTTGTCCTTGAACCTTGTGTTGCTGAGAAGAGCAAAGTTTGTCAGGGTTGGTCCTCATGGAATCCACATATCTGTGATTGTGTACAAGGTTCTCCTGGCTCTGCTCTGCTCACTCAGCATTATGTCGTGTAGGTTTTTCCAGGTTGTTATGAAGTCTGTATCATCCCCATTTCTTATGGCACAATAGTATTCCATTACCTTCATATACCACAGCTTGTTCAGCCATTCCCCAACTGATGGGCATCCCTTTGATTTCCCATTCTTGGCTACCACAAAAAGAACCGCTATAAATATTTTTGTGCATATGGGTCCTTTTCCCACTTGTGTGATTTCTTTGGGATACAACCCTAGAAGTGGTATTGCTGGGTCAAAGGGTATGAACATTCCTGTGGCCCTTTGGGTGTAGTTCCAAATTACTCTCCAAAATGGCTGGATCCATTCACAACTCCACCAGCAATGTAACAATGTTCCAATTTTCCCACATCCTCTCCAGCATTTATCATTTTCCTGTTTTGTTATTTTAGCCAATCTGACAGGAGAGATGTGGTATCGAAGAGTTGTTTTGATTTGCATTTCTCTCATCAGTAGTGATCCAGAGCATTTTTTCATATGCCTATAGATATCTTTAATTTCTTCCTCTGAAAACTGCCTGTTCATATCCTTTGACCATGTCTCAATTGGGGAATGGCTTGTATTCCTATATATTTGGCTCAGTTCCCTGTATATTTTAGAAATGAGGCTTTATCGGAGATACTAGTTGTAAAGATTTTCTCCCAATTTTCTGCTTCCCTCCTAATTTTTGTTGCACTGACTTTTTTTGTACAAAAACCTTTCAATTTAACATAATCAAAATTATCCATTTTGCATTTTGTGATGCTCTCTATCTCTTGTTGGGTCATGAATTCTTTTCTTTTCCATAAATCTGATAAGTAAACTATTCCTTGCTCTCCCAAATTACTTACAGTATCAGCCTTTACTCCTAAATCATGAACCCATTTTGACTTTATTTTGGTATATGGTGTAAGGCATTGGTCTATGCCCAGTTTCTGCCCTACCATTTTCCAATTTTTCCAACAGTTTTTTGTGAAATAGTGAATTATTAGCCCAGAAGCTGGCCTCTTTGGGTTTATCAAAGAGTAGATTGCTATAGTTGCTGACTTCTCCATCTTGTATTCCTATCCTATTCCACTGATCCACACCTCTGTTTCTTAGCCAGTACCAGGTAGTTTTGATGACTGCTGCTCTGTAGTACAGTTTAATATCTGGTATGGCTGGGCCACCTTCTCTAGCATTTCTTTTCATTAATACCCTAGATATTCTAGACCTCTTGTTTTTCCAGATGAATTTTGTTATTATTTTGTCCAGCTCAGTAAAATAATTTTTTGGTAGTTCGATTGGTATGGCACCAAATAGATAGATTAATTTAGGTAAAATTGTCATTTTTATTATATTAGCTCGGCCTAACCATGAGCAACTGATATTTTTCCATTTATTTAGATCTGACTTTATTCGCGTGAAACATGTTTCATAGTTATGTTCATATAGGCCCTGGGTTTGTCTTGGCAAATAGACTCACAAATATTTTATAGTGTCTGCAGTAACTTTGAATGGAATTTCTCTTTCTATGTCTTGCTGTTGGGCTTTGTCAGTAATGTATAGGAATGCTGAGGATTTATGTGGGTTTATTTTATATCCTGCAACTTTGCTAAAGTTGTTTATTATTTCAAGTAGTTTTTTACTTGATTCTCTAGGATTCTCTAGATAAATCATCACATCATCTGCAAAAAGTGATAATTTAGTTTCTTCTTTTCCTATTCTAATTCCTTCAATTTCTTTTTGTTCTCTTATTGCTACAGCTAATGTTTCTAGTACCAAATTGAATAGTAGGGGTGATAATGGACATCCTTGTTTCACCCCTGATCTTATTGGGAATGCATCTAGCTTATCCCCATTACAAATAATGCTTGTTGATGGTTTTAGGTAGATGCTATTTATAATTTTAAGGAAGGTTCCATTTATTACTGTGCTTTCTAGTGTTTTTAATAGGAATGGGTGTTGTATTTTGTCAAAGGCTTTTTCTGCGTCTATTGAGATGATCATATGGTTTCTGCTAGTTTTGTTGTTGATATGGTCAATTATGCTAATAGTTTTCCTAATATTGAACCAGCCTTGCATTCCTGGAATAAATCCTATCTGGTCATAGTGTATTATTCTCATGATAAGTTGCTGCAATCTTTTTGCTAGTATTTTATTTAAAATTTTTGCATCAGTATTGGTCTATAATTTTCTTTCTCTGTTTTGACTCTACCTGGTTTGGGTATTAGTACCATATTTGTGTCATAAAAAGAATTTGGTAGGACTCCTTCTAGACCTATTTTCCCAAATAGTCTACAAAGTATTGGAATTAGTTGTTCTTTAAATGTTTGATAGAATTCACATGTAAAACCATCTGGCCCTGGAGATTTTTTCCTAGGGAGTTCATTGATGGCATGCTCAATTTCTGTTTCTGAGATGGGGTTATTTAGAAATTTTACTTCCTTTTCTGTTAACCTGGGCAGTTTATGTTTTTGTAGATATTCATCCATATCTCTAAGGTTGTCAAATTTATGGGCATACAATTGGGCAAAATAATTCCTTATTATTGTTTTGATTTCCTCTTCATTAGAGGTGAACTTACCCTTTTCATTTTTGATACTGGTAATTTGATTTTCTTCTTTCTTTTTTTTTAAATCAAATTGACCAAAGATTTGTCAATTTTATTGGTTTTTTCATAAAACCAGCTCTTTGTTTTATTTATTAATTCAATAGTTTTCTTGGTTTCAATTTTATTAATCTCTCCTTTGATTTTCAGTATTTCTAATTTAGTATTTGATTGGGGATTTTCAATTTTCTCTTTTTCTAGCTTTTTCAGCTGTATGCCCAGATCATTGATCTCCTTTTTTCCCTATTTTATTCATGTAAGCATTTAGGGATATAAAATTTCCCCTAAGAACTGCTTTTGCTGCATCCCATAAGTTTTGGTATGTTGTTTCATTATTGTCATTCTCTTGGATGAAGTTATTAATTGTTTCTCTTATTTGTTCTTTGGCCCACTCATTCTTTAGAATTAGATTATTTAGCTTCCAATTAATTTTTAGCTTCTTTTTCCATGGTTCTTTGTTACAAATAATTCTTATTGCATCATGATCTGAAAAGTGTGCTTTGACTACTTCTGCCTTTCTGCACTGGATTGTGAAGTTTTTATGCCCTAGTACATGGTCAGTTTTTGAGTATGTGCCATGTACCGCTGAGAAGAAAGTATATTCCTTTTTATCCCCATTCAGTTTTCTCCAGAGGTCTATCATATCTGCCTTTTCTAAAATTCTGTTTACCTCCTTAACTTCTTTCTTATTTATTTTGAGGTTAGATTTATCAAGTTCAGAAAGGGGGAGGTTGAGGTCTCCCAATATTATAGTTTTGCTGTCTATTTCTTCCTGTAGGTCCCTTAACCGCTCCTCTAAGAATTTGTATGCCTTACCACTTGGTGCATATATGTTAAACAATAATATTACTTCATTGTTTATGGTGCCTTTTAGCAGGATATAATGTCCTTCCTTATCTCTTTTAATTAAATCTATCTTTACTTTTGCTTTGTCTGAGATTAGGATTGCTACACCTGCTTTTTTTACTTTAGCTGGGGCGCATTATATTTTACTCCAGCCATTTACCTTTACCCTGTGTGTATCTCCCTGTTTCAAATGTTTTTCTTTTAAACAGCATATTGTAGGATTATGGTTTTTTATCCATTCTGCTATCCGCTGCTGTTTTATGAGAGAGTTCATCCCATTCACGTTCAGAGTTATGATTTCTATCTGTGTCTTTTTCTTCATCCTATTTCCCCCTGTTTATGCTTTTATTTCTCCCTTTCCCCCTCTCCTCCTCAACAAAGTTTTGCTTTCGACTGCTGCCTCCCTCAGTTTACCCTCCCTCTTTATTCCCCTCCCTTATCTTACTGTTTCCCACTAGCTGCTTCTCCCTTCCCTTCTGACCACCCCTCTCCCTTTTCCCCCCCTTCCCCTCCTACTTCCCGTAGGTCAAGTTAGATTTCTAAACTTATCAGGGTATGTTATTCCCTTCTTGAACCAGATCAGATGACAGTGAGGTGCAAATACTGCTCTTCTCCCTCCCTTCTTTCCCTCTACTATAATATGTTTTTGTGCCTCTTCATTTGGTGTAATTTACCCTTTTCTACTGCCTCCTTACCTCTTCTCTCATAGCCCTCCCTTTACATCTCTTACTTATGTTTTTTATCTTTACATCAGTTAATTTATACAGGCATTCACAATCTATGTGTATCCCTTTCGATTGTCATAATAGTTGTACCATTCTCAAGACTGACATATATATGTATATATATAAAACATACATAAGATGATATAATCCCACATAAAGATGCAAACAACCTGCCCTTATTGGTTAATAAGGTTTGTGGGGGTTTTTCCCCCGGTTACATTTTTATGTCTCTCTTGAGTTTTGTATTTGGAGATCAAATTTTCCATTGAGTTCTGGCCTTTTCATCAGGAAGGTCTGGAATTCCCTTATTTCATTGAATGTCCATCTCCTTGCCTGAAAAATTATGCTTAGTTTTGCTGGGTAGTTGATCCTTGGTTGTTGTCCCAGCTCCTTTGCCCTTTGGAATATCATATTCCAATTTCCCCTGTCTTTTAATGTGGAAGCTTAGACATCCTGCGTGATCCTGACTGTAGTTCCACGATATTTGAATTGCTTCTTTTTGGCTACTTGCAGTATTTTCTTCTTGAGTTTATAGTTCTGAAATTTGGCTATGATATTTCTTGGTGTTTTCAGTTTGGGATCTCTTTCAGGGGGTGATCAGTGATTTCTTTCAATGACTATTTTGCCTCTGGTTCTAGGACCTCTGGGCAGTTGTCTTTGATAATTTCTTCAAAGATACTGTCAAGGCTCTTTTTTTATCGTGGATTTCCGGTAGTACAATAACTCTTAAATTGTCTCTCCAGGATCTATTTTCCACGTCAGTTGTTTTGCCAATCAGATATTTCACATTTTTTTTCTATTTTTTCATTCTTTACATTTTGTTTTACTACTTCTTGGTGCCTCATAGATTCATTAGCTTCCACTTGCTCAACTCTAATTTTTAATGAGTTAGTGTTTTCATTTTCTTTTGAGTCTCATTTTCCAATTGGTTGATTTTGCCTCTCAGGGTGTCATTTTCTCTCTCTAGATTCTGAATCTCCGTGGCCATTTCGCCAATCTTAATCTTTAGGGACTTTTCCATTTTTCCATGTTTTCTTTTACCTCCCTAATTTGGTTTTTAAAATCCTCCTTTAGCTCTTCCAGAAGTGCTTTTTGGGCTGGAGACCATTTCACATTACTTTTTGAGGTATCAGATATATCAACAGTGTCATTGCTGTCCTCTTCCATATTGGTATTTTGATCCTGCCTGTCTCCATAAAAAGAATCTATTGTCCTCGTTTTTTTTGTGTTCTTCTTCATGTTGGTTTGCCTTTTCCTGGCTTTACAACAAATTTTTGCCTTTGGGGCTCAGGGCTCTTTGTCCCAGCTTTCTTATTCTGGGGATTGTGAGTCTAGAATTATAGCCTTCAGTTTCCTGAGGTGTGGGGGAGGGGTCTGGCTCCCTGACTTCTCACTCCCTATGGGTGCTCTCCAGCACTGTTGCTTTTCAGCAGTGGTCTCAGCTGTTTGTTGTTTGAGCTGATGTCTGACACTTCTCCTGGGGGAGCAAGATTACGTCTGGGCTCCTGGTGTTGACCCCTGCCAGCTCTGCCCCTCTGGGACTAATGAACTTCTACTATTTGACCACTGAAGCCCCACTTCTTTCTCCTCTATTCCAGAGTTCTTTTTAGTTTTTTCCCGAGGAATTCTCTGGGTGAGGCGGGGAGGGATTAGAGTGG
This sequence comes from Trichosurus vulpecula, assembly GCF_011100635.1. Classification (NCBI taxonomy): domain Eukaryota; kingdom Metazoa; phylum Chordata; class Mammalia; order Diprotodontia; family Phalangeridae; genus Trichosurus; species Trichosurus vulpecula. The sequence continues at coordinate 127,945,851 of NC_050574.1, forward strand.
TTTACCTGGCCATTATGTCTCCCGGAAGTTCAGGAAGCCATGTTTCATGACTTTTGGGCTGCAAGCCTCAGGAGTTGGTGTTCGGTGGTGTTGCATTGCCTCTCATCGCTTCCACAGACTGCCATCCTGCGTTGGGAGACCTGGGGATCTCCGCCGGTTTTGGGCGCCCAGCTTTCTCCCAGCCTGTCTCCCATGTGGATTTCCCCACCGGCTGCTTCCGCTTTGGTCTGGGGTGGCTCTGCACGCCCCATGCTGAGCACTCTCCAAGCCTACAGATTCATGCCTTCGGCCTTTCAGACTCTCCTGGCTTGGAAATTTGCCCCATGCAGACTGCTCGCGGTTTCTAACTCTCTCAAATCTGCTCAAATTCACTTTTTTATATGAATCTGACAGACCTTGTGAGAGAGCTCTGGTAAGATGTTTTCATGTGGCCATCTTGGCTCCGCCCGATTCTCTCAATTTCTATTTTACCCTCTGTCTCTAGAATATCAGGGCAGTTCTCCTTGATAATTTCTTGAAAGATGATATCTAGGCTCTTTTTTTGATCATGGCTTTCAGGTAGTCCAATAATTTTTAAATTATCTCTCCTGGATCTATTTTCCAGGTCAGTGGTTTTTCCAATGAGATATTTCACATTGTCTTCCACTTTTTCATTCCTTTGGTTCTTTTTATAATACCTTGATTTCTCATAAAGTCACTAGCTTCCACTTGCTCCAATCTAATTTTTAAGGTAGTATTTTCTTCAGTGGTCTTTTGGATCTCCTTTTCCATTTGGCTAATTCTGCCTTTCAAGGCATTCTTCTCCTCATTGGCTTTTTGCAGCTCTTTTGCCGTTTGAATTAGTCTATTTTTTAAGGTGTTATTTTCTTCAGTATTTTTTTGGGTCTCCTTTAGCCAGTCATTGACTTGTTTTTCGTGGTTTTCTTGCATCACTCTCATTTCTCTTCCCAATTTTTCCTCTACTTCTCTAACTTGCTTTTCCAAATCCTTTTTGAGCTCTTCCATGGCCTGAGATCAGCTCATGTTTTTCTTGGAGGCTTTTGATGTAAGCTCTTTGACTTTGTTGACTTCTGGCTGTATGTTTTGGTCTTCTTTGTCACCAAAGAAAGATTCCAAAGTCTGAGTCTGAATCTGAGTCTATTTTCCCTGCCTGGCCATGTTCCCAGGCAACTTACTTGACCCTTGAGTTTTTCGTTGGAGTATGAGTGCTTGTAGAGTATAGAGTACTTTGTCCCAAGCTTGAGGGGCTGTGCTGTTGTTTTCAGAGGTATTTCTACACAGCAAGCTCTGCCACACTAGTGCTCCTTCTCCCCCAAGAACTGCCAACCTGGACCAGACTCAGATTTAAGGTGGCTCTGCACTCCCACTCAGATCTGCCACTTATTTCTTCCCACCAGGTGGGCCTGGGGCTGGAAGCAACTGCAGGTGTAGCTCTGTAAGCAGCCTCAGAGCTGCATCACCTCTGCTGCCCCCGGGGCGGTGGCCAAATGGTGAACTCCTTTCACTCTGTCCCAGCAGCTTTTCCCACCAACCTTCTCTGTTGTCTTTAGTGTTTTTGTGGGTTGAGAAGTCTGGTAACTGCCACAGCTCACTGGTTCAGGACCCTAGTGCCTGTTTCGCCCGGCTCCCAGTCTGGTTGATCCAGGCGTGGTTCATGCTCGACTCTGCTCCGCTCCTCTCCCAGTTCTGTGAGATAGACTTTACCCTGCCACCATCCAGGCTGTCCTGGGCTGGAGCTGCTTCCCTCTCCTATTTTGTGGGTTCTGCAGTTCTAGAATTTGTTCAGAGCCATTTTTATAGGTGTTTGGAGGGACCTGGGTGGGAGCTCACGCAAATCCCTGCTTTACAGCTGCCATCTTGGCTTTGCCTGTTTGGTTTTTTAATTTTAATGTTTTATTTTTCCCAATTATATGTAAAAACAATTTTTAACATTCATTTTAAAAAGTTTTTTGAGTTCCAAATTCTCTCCCTCCCTCACCTCCTCCCCTCATTGAGAAGGCAAACAATCTGATATAAGTTATACATGAACATGTTCAGTCATGCAAAACGTATTTCCATGTTAGTCATGGTGTGAAAGAAAACAGAGAAAAAAACCCCAGGGAAAAATAAAGAAAAGTATGTGAAGCCTACTTTTAAAAAATTTCTTTTTCTTTATTGTCTTATTTTGTTTGTGTTTTCTTTTGCAATATGGCTAATAGGGAATCAAGTTTTCTATGACCTTACATGTATAATCAAAATCAAATTGCTTGCCTTTTCAAGGAGAGGGGAGGAGTTGGTGGGAGACAGAGAGAGATTTGGAGCTCAAAATCCTAAAAAAAGATTGTTAATTTTTTTCATGATATTAGGAAATATTCAATGCAATAAATAAAAATAATTACAGAAAATAAGAATAGTTACCTCCACATCCTTAAAACTATAGCCCATGAGCCTCTAATCAATGGGCTCATGACCTCAAATCAATAGTCAAAGAACACCACTAGCTCAAAGGAAAGACATTTACTGAAATGGTATAATAAGAAAAGTAGCAATAACCCTCCCCATGACATACTCCCAAACCTGATGTAGCATCCTCCCACAAATATACCCAGCATCAATTAGGTGATTGGTTACACACAGAGGTCACAAGTAGAGACACACAAGAAGGGAAGAAGGGTGACCAGGGCTCACAGGTGTAGGGAGTAAGTTTGAGTAAGGCATGTGGGTAGCTCAGGGCTTTGATGTTGTAGAGCTGCTGTTGCCTTTGAACTGCTCCAATTGACCTTGGTTTCACAGTTGGCTCCTCTGGTCACTATCCTACAATGCCAGGCCACAGTCATTGCTACCTACATTTTCTGGAAGAGTTAAGTACCTCAGTGTAATGCTCCAAGTAGGATCTTACCCAAGAACTATATTTATTTCTCCAAAGAGCAAGAACTACATTTTTATTTCTTTAAGGAGCAAGGTGCATTAGGACATCTCTCTCCCTCTCCCTTTCTCTCTCTGCCTTTCTCTTCCTCTTTCTCTCTGTCTGCTTCTGTCTCTCTGTCTCTTTTTCTCTCTGTTCCTCTCTCTGTCTCTTTCTCTCTTCCCTCCCCGTTCTCATCCTGTGTTTGGAACTCTTGAATTTAGTAACTCTTGAACCTGGGATTACTTCTGAAACAAATTTCAAAGCTGGTGCTATCATACTAATCTCTTATCTCTGCTACATAGCTAGATTCTGGGATCACACTATGTAAGAAATTCAAAATCCTCCATTCTCTACCTGAAGGTTGAAGTTCAGGAAGCACTACTTGGATCCCCCTCTCAAGATGTGGGTAAACCCAAAGTCATAGGCTTCTGCTGCAAGATACCATTGTTGCTGGAGAGGAAAAGAGAGAGAAATCCCCTTCCACTCTTGCTTCAATCTGCAAAAGTTACAAGGGAAGAGTAAATCCTTTGGAGCACAGTCTTTCCTCAAGAGGTGATTCCAGAGATGTAGCATGTAACAGTGGATAGAGAGCTGGCCTCAGAGTCAGGAAGACCTAAGTGCTGCCTGTCACACATTGGCTACATGACCCTGGGTACTCAGTCTCTCAGTGCCTGGGGAAGTTCTCAAAGATTCTAAGTTGCAGAACAGCTGTAATATGCATTAGTAGAGACAGTTCCTATAGGTTTGGTTAAATTAAAAATAAACAAAAACCAAAAACTTGATTCCCTCAGAGTGGGGTCAGGTTGTTTTTTAAAGGCTAGCAGGAACATGGCTGCTATACAGCCAACCAAACGCTATGTTCCATCAGTTGTCTATCTAATGGCAAACTTACAGTGTGATCAGATGGTTTAGAGAATGCTGTATGAAAAGTTAGTTGAAGGATCTGGAGAAGAAAGGGCCTAGATTGGGTAGGTCAGGGTGGGGAAGAATGTGATCTCTGTAAACAAATGTTTAAAGGGCCCAGAATGGTGAGGGGACTTACCAATGCTGTATGACAAGTTAGTTGGAAAAAACTAGTTAAAGTCTGGAGAAGAGAAGGCCTAGATGAAGATGGCTGGCCCTGGGGAGAATGTGATCTCTTGTCTTCAAGTATTTAAAGGGCCATCATGTGACAGGAATCTGCTTTGTTTTATTCAGCCTCGGATAGCAGGGATAGAAAATTTCTTGTTGTCAAGACTTCCAAAATACTCTTCCATCTTCCTCAGTGGCTGTAGCATCGAGTTCCCAAGCCTTCTCCGTTTTAAAAATATTATTTCACAATCTATTTTATCTCTCCATTTCAACCCATTGTTATCTCAGTGACTTCAATTCATATTGATGGTCTCTTAAATTATCAGTCTTCTGAAATGAAATCCCTTGACCTCTACCTCATGGCATCCTGATAGTGTAGGATTTGAAGCTAGAAGCTCAAAGCTTATTTAGTTTGACCCTCTTTTTATATAGGTGAGGAAATTGGGATAATTTTCCCCAGTCTACACAGGTAGTAAGTAGAAGGACTGGGATTTAAAATCTGGTCATCTGATTCCAAATCTATTGGTCTTTCTATTCTACTACTGTCTCTACTCTACCTTAAGTCAAGACTGGTGAACATACATATATTTAAGCAACTCTTTTGTGGTGGCAAAGAATTGGAAAGTGAGGGGATGCCCGTTAATTGGGGAATGGCTGAAGAAACTGTGGTATATGATTGTGATGGAATAATATTGTTCTATAAGAAATGATGAGCAGGCAGATTTCAGAGAAACCTGCAGACTTATGTGAACTGATGCTGCATGAAGTGAGCCAAACCAGGAGAACACTGTACACAGTAACAGCAACATTGTATGATGACCACTTTTAATAGACTTAGCTCTTCTCAGCAACACAATGATCTAAGACAATTCCAAAAGACTCATGATGGCAAATGCAATCCATATCCAGAGAAAGAACTGTGAAGTCTAAATGCAGATAGAAGGATGTTATTTTTTCTCTCTTTTTTTTCTTTCTCATGGTTTTTCCCTTTTGTTCTGATTCTTCTTTCACAACATGACTAATGTAGAAATATGTTTAACATGATCGTATATGTATAGCCCATACCAGATTGCTTGCTCTCTTAGGGAGGGTGGAAGGGAAAGAAGGAGGGAAGGAGGGAGAAAATAAAATTTGGAACTCAAAATCTTATAAAAGTGAAAATTGAAAACTAAAAATAAATAAATGATTTTTAAAAAATAGAAAAAAAACATACATTTTTAAAGTCCCTACTATGTGCCAGGCACTGTGCAGAGTGCTGGAGATACTAAGAAAGGCAACAAAATGGTTCTTGCCCACAAGGAGTTCATATTCTAATGGAAAAGACAACATGTGAATGAATATGTACATACAAGGTACAGACAGAATAAGTGGAAGGCACTAACGCTGGGAGTCAAGTTGGGGTGGGGAGGGTGTGGAGGCCAAAAAGGACTCCTACAGAACAAGCTGAGTTTTGAAGGAAGCCAGGGAAGCTTGAGGTAGAGATATGGAAGGAGAGCATTTCTGGCATGGGGAACAGCCTATGAAAAGGCAAAAAGCGACAAGGGCCTACAGCAGTGGCATAAAACTCAAATAAAGATGAAGGCCACTGGACCATACATAAAGATCCCTGTGGGCTATGTATGAGTCATTAATTGAAATATTATTTTTATTGATGTTTTATTTTATTTCATTAAATATTTCCCAATTGCATTTTAATCTGGCTCCAGAGGCACTGAGGGGTGTTGTGGTTTCTGTGTGCCACATATTTGATACCTGTGGCCTAGACCAGGGGATTGGCTGTGTCAGAGGAGCGAAAAGACCATATAAGAGAAATGTTGTGAAAATAGAAACAACAAGATTTCAAGTCAGATTGGACGTGTGGGGTGAGTGCCGAGGAGAACTCAAGAATGATAACTAGGTTGGGCAGGGGCATCCTGTTTATTGACTTTCTGGGGAAAAACGTGGGCAAGATGCTTTTAAGTTGAACCTGAATTATTAACATGGTTTCCATCACTTTCTCAGGTTTAGACAACCAAGAAAACTACAAATCAAGTCCCGATATGTAATGTTTGCTTATTTCCAAGGTATAAATGCTTACACTGAAAGTTCAACAGTGGGTTCTCCAGAGCTAGTTTGGGCCAGCTCTGGCATACCATTGATTAGGTGCTTGGGTGATCAGGGAGACAGTGGTATCCTCAATAGTAATAGGAACATTTGGAAGAAAGGAAAGTTTTCAGAGAAAGATAATGAATTCAGTTTTAGATGTGTTGATATTGAGATGTCAACAATGGGACATAGAGTTTGAGATGTCCAGTAGGCTCCCGGCCCCCACCCTCCCATTCACAGGAGTGGTCATACATACCTTAGATGAAATATCACGCGGAATATTATTCTACCTCTGAAATCCTGGACCTCGAAATGCTTCTCTCAGTCACAATATACACTATCTTTCCACCTCTACCACCAACTCAGTCTTCCAAAAACTGCTCTTTTCTTTCAAACATTCTATTCCTTCCCATACTGTTTATCACCCCTATTTTAACTTAACTTCCATCCCTTCAGTCTTGATCTTACACAACAATCAAACATTTCAGCAAGTCACCGTCCTTGTCTTGTCTTACCAATCCCCCAGCTGTGGGTAAGCGGTACAATGGAATGAGCACCGACTTTGGATGTGGGTTCATATTCTGCCCCTGTGTAACTCTGAAATACCAAGTTGCTTAATTTCTCTAAATTGCTATTTCCTCATCAGTGAAACGAGGAGATTGGATCAGGTGGCCTCATCAGTCCTTTCCACTTTTAAATCTATGATCCTGCGAATTGCCTTCACTGCTCCATTACTTGGGACACAGAACGCTGTTGTTGTGTCTGACTCTGTGTCTCTCTTTGGGGTTTTCTTGGCAGAGATACTGGAGTGATTTGCCTTTTCCTTCTCCAGCTCATTTTACAGATGAAGAAATTGAGGCAAACAGGGTTATGTGACTTGCCCAGGGTCACACAGATAGTAAGTGTCTGTCTGACAGACTTCTTTCTATCTGCATAGACAGTTAAGACTCCAAGCAGCAAAGTGACTGAAAGTGGGAGGGGTCTATGGGCGGTCTGGACATCTTAACTCATAGAATGCTAGAATCACCAATAGAATATGAGAGTCAAACTCCCTCATGTCACAGATAAGGAAATTGAGGACCAGTATAGTTGAACAGGTTGCTCAAGTAACATCTTTCTTTGGCCTAAAATGTTTGAGGAATGGCAGTTGGAATGGGGGCATGAGACATACCCAAAGTCACATGAAGAAAATATGAAACAATGGTCCTCCAACAGGTAAGCAGAGAATCAGAAAACCTATCTGAACAAAAGGAGTGGGGAGGAAACATAGAAGTCCCACGACCCAGCCTTTCATCCAATTGTCTCTTCTCACTGTGTGCCATATTTAAATTGTGTATCCCCCACGGCACTGAACAGAATGCCCTATCCAAACAAAACAAAACACTAAAGAAATGTTGCTAAAATGAATTTAATTAAATAAAATTTATCAAAAGAGGTAACTCTAGATTGGTGATCTCATCAGTCTGGGATATTTCCTCTTGGGAGGACAGAGGACAATTACTGTAAGTGAAATTACTGCATATTTGTCAGGCCACAAGAATGTTCATTGACTACAGATATCTGGGAATCTCTATTTTGTCTATCTATATGAGTTCTGTATGCTTTCCTGAGAGTTTTTGCTGCTGGGCTTGGGCCAAAGACAGATTGTCCTTATGACAGAGATTCTGGACTGACAAATTTAGCATAGTTACAGCATTTCCGTAAGAGGCCAAAGGATGTTATTTTATTTCTTGCCTCTTAATTTTTTTAATTTTAATTTTAAAATATTTAATATAAAATATTTTGTTTCCCTAATTATATTAAAACAATTTAAAACAATTTTAAAAAAGTTTTAAGTTCTAAATTCCATCCCTCTCTCCTCCCTCCCTTCCCCTTCCCCTCTCCCTGAAATAGTAAACAATCAGATATAAGTTATACATGTGCAATCATGTAACACATTTCCATATTAGCCATTTTGTACAAAAAGATTCGAATAAAAGAAAAAGAATGAAAGAAAGTGAAAAATAGCATGCTTCAGTCTGTATTCAAATGATATCAGTTCTTTCTCTGGAGGCAGATAGTTTGTGTTGCTGAAAATAGCTAAGTCATTCACGATTCTTCATTGTACAATGTTGCTATTACTGTGTATGACATTCTCCTGGTTCTGCTCAATTCACTTTGCATTAGTTCATGTAAGTTTTTCCAGGTTTTCCTGAAATCATCCCTCTTGTCATTTCTTATAGCCCAATAATATATACCATGGTTTGTTTGACCATTCCCCAGTTGATGGGCATCCCTTCAATTTCCAATTAGGGATGTTATTTCTAATACTGTATTCATGAATCCCCAATGGTGTGCTTCCTCTCATGATTATCACTCGATATCAATTAGTTTACCATACATATTTACTAAGATGGCATAGTTAGGTCCCGATTAGTGTGAATAAAGGATCCCTTGACATGATCTCATTATTTGAGTTCCCACTTCATATTTCCAATTGGACTGGTACCAATTACCATACTTTACATAATTCTAATTTCAAGTAGTATGAATTTTAATACATTTGACCACTTCAGGGAATATATTATTTGCGCTAATCAGAAACTGGCTTTCAGTAAGAACAGTCAGTTCAAAACATGTTCCTCAGAGTCTGTGACATACTCTCCCATTAGTATATACACAGTCTAGGGGAATATGGGTTCTAGTTTAGAAAGCATATGTGGCAAGAGAAGTAACTCATCGCTCCTATTTGTTGAAAGTATTTTTCTCTCCTTTGTGGGATTCCCATGAAGTTCTTCTGAGGCATGGTGAAACTTTTCTGCTGGATTACTTGTAGAGTCTTTAAGTTGACTTTCCTCATATGACTGGTTTATCCTCAACTCCTAATTTCTACACTGCTTCAGTTTCCAGGTACACTGCTAGAATTAGGACACTGATGGGAAGTCCCAAATCCTCTAACCCTCCATTAAAAGGTCTTCTTCTCATCTGGGAGACAGAGGAAGACCTAGACTGAGAGAGACCAAGCCCACTCTCCTTCCCATAAGCAATTCTTTCTTGGATTTGGTTTGAAACTTCTACCATTAGGCTGCCAGAAGTTCAAATCCTTAGCTTCCTAATTGGCTTACTATTTTATATAAAACCCATAGGACAGTACCAGGTCTCCTCAATTAATCTGAATATGCTTTCTATACAATATCACTCTAGTATTTCCAATAGATTTAAAGGACTCCTAAAATGAGCAAGAATTTTGGGGCTCAGCCTAAAGCCTTTGATTGATTCAATAGAGATGTTTAGACCTTGTTCACACCTAGTTCATTGATCCATTCAGTGGAAGTGTTTTCACCTGATAAAGGTGTCAGGGCTAAATGGTATAGGGTAATTGATCGATTGACTCAATGACTTTCACCTTTACATGTATAACCAGCAAGGATAGATGTTATTCATTGAAGGTTCATTGATCTGTGTGTGGCTATGAACTAGTGGGAAAGACCAAGGAACTGGTTGAAACAGGTAAGTCTTTTATAGGCAAAGTAGTGATGATAATATAAACTGGTTGCACCCTCTGCTAATGGATGAATGTTTAATGGTGTGTTTCTAATGCTGCCCCTGTTTTTCAGTCTGAAAAGATGTACCGAGAGACATGAGCATTCTCTCTCACACCTGTACGCATAAAGGATGTTCCAGGTGTTCTCATGCATAGGCTAATATGCCAGCAGCTCTGTCAGGGCCTGGGGTAGTTGTTTCCACTGTCTCTGAGCATCCTTGGTTGCTGCAGCTGCCACTGCTACTACTCTTGTTTCCTTCCTCAGCTTCCCACACACTTCCCTCTGCTGCTTCAGGGAGGGTCTAGTGTGGGAGCAATAGAGAGCTGTAATTTGGTTGCCCTGAAATCTAGGATCCCTCTGCGAGCTCCTTCTAGATTCTTTCCATGGTGCTGCCTTATCTGCTTTGGTGGCATTTCTGTTTGTCCAAAGCAAGTTTTTGCTGGGGTCTGATGGTGTCTGCTCTCCTTTTTTCCACCCACAACTTCCAATCTACTTGCCAAGGAGCTCCAGCTGATTGCAACTGCATTAGGGAAAGTTCAGCTAGACTCTTCTCCCCTCTACACTACCCCCCTGTGTTGGCAACCAAAAATGGGCTCCTTAGCACTTAGTCAACAAGTGGCCTTGACTAGTTTGGCTTTTTCCCCTGAACTGAATGCTGTTTGTATCTTGGACTGAAGTAAGCTTGTCGGCCCCTTCACCTTGCTTCCCTTGCTTAAGCTGATGGAAAGAACCTGTGCTTTCCCGGTCAACCCCTTCACCTTGCTTAAGCAGATTGAAAGAACCTGTGCTTTCCCTGGCGTACCTTACACCCCCGCAGAAGCTGGATGGTTAAAAGCAGCTCCCGTTGGAGCCAGAGGCTGCTATAGCTATAGCCACAGCCGAAGCAGGAGCTGCCAGTAGCAGAGCTGACCTACGGGAGGAAGCTGAACAAAGACTTCAGGCCAGTGGGTAATCTTTTTACCATAGAGGGGGAAGCATGATTTTGCTTTACGCAATCATGCTTCTCTGTAGCCTCCTGGTTACTCTTTCAAGGCGTACTTATTGGGCCTGGAAGCTTTTGATCAATATATCAAAATGGGGTTGCTGGTTCATGGGTTGGTTACTGTGGAGCCTAAATATATGTTTTGATTCTTCTGCCTTCTACTTTGAGAGTTTCTTATATCCGGCGGTTCCGAACCTTTCAGACATGTTTATGATCCTCTTTGAGATTATAAACTCTGCCCTCCTAATACATTTGGCGACGAGGATGGGATCGCTAGGTATAAGATCTCTATTTAGAAGCAGAACAATTCCAGAGGAAGAGATGAATATCCCAGGCTGGGAGGATCCATTTTATTCCTCCCTAACAAAAGAATTGGCTAAAAAAGCTGGACCCTGTGAAAACTGGGAACCAAGGCTACGGAGAGGAGATCCTAGGGATTTGGAAAAGTGTTTACAAGAAGTTGGGATTCAGTCAGGGGCATCACTATCTAGGCAAAGCTGGATAGTGTTATCAGCCTACCGGCTAGTATACGAAAGATTGAGATTAAGTGAAAGACATGGGGGCACTCCTACCCCACAGGAAGAAGGGGAATCTCAGATAGCAGGAGACCAAACTGACTCAAATGAGAACTTTTCTATTAATGTGGCTAAGAGCAACAGGAGACCAAAAAAGCCCAGAGTGCATTTCAACCCAGCCCAGAAAGAGCCTGACTGCCTGCTTCGTCCTAGCCATGGTGGCAGAGGAAGTGAGTGGGGGGAAAATGAGACAATGTTAGGGGCTGAGGCACAAAACACTACTGGGGTTCAGGATGTGCCTCACACAGAGAATAGGAGATGGTTAAATGATCAGACAAGGGCTCGACCCATACAAAGGAGGAAGACAGAAACCCGAGGTGAAGATTCAGTTACAAGGGAAATTCAGGAAGATTTCTCACCGCAAGAGGTCACAGATATTTTGAGTAGATTCAGCCAAAGAATAGGAGAACCATTGATATCTTGGATGGTAAGACTCAGTGATCAAGGGGCCAGTGGAATATCAGTAGATAGGACAGACTGCATGAGATTCATAGGTATCAGCCATGATCCTCTAGTTCAACAAGCTTTTAGGGAACATCATCAGCAAGGAGATGGTGATAGCAGGACTACTCTGTTGGCATTAGCCGCTGTGGGATGCAATAAGAGATATGCTACTGATTCTATGTGGCCCACTGAGCACAGACCCTGGTATTCACTTAGAGATTGTATCATGAGACTAAAGGAGGAGGTGATGAAGACTGCCATTATGATAGGAACCGCAGACAAATATTACAATGATCCAATGGGACTGCCTCATAGGAATTTAATAATTAGGACAGCTCCCCCTGCTTATAAACAACTAATTTTGAATTTATTACTTGGAGAAGTAGGGAGCCGTCTTACAACAGTGATAAATAAGATTTTACAGTTACATGACTTAGGTGACTGGGGAAGGGATAGATCTCCTCGAGAGAGAAGGGTGAATAACCAGCAAACTTGGCGCCAAAGGAGAGTAACAAGGAAAGAAATGTTTACTGCTTTATTGAGAGCAGGGGTAGGTTTTGAAATGATAGATGGAATTCCAACCAATGAATTATATAGAATGTATAGAGATAAAGGCCTTGATAACAGGAGAGATAGGGAAATAAGAACTGCTCCTGCAAATACTACAGATGTTGAACCTTCAAACCCAAGTGAATCACATGAAAGGGAATACTAGGGAACAGGCCGAGCCCCAGTCCAAATTAAGGAAATACACAGGCTGGATTGCAGACCTCACATTAACTTGACCATATATTGGAAAAATGGGTCAAGTACGGTAACTGAGGCATTAATAGATACTGGGGCCGAGGCCACCCTTATTTATGGAAATCCAGACAAGTTCAGCCATGGAACTCCTATTACCATTACAGGACTAGGAGGGACTGAAATATCAGCCAGGCAAGTTAAATTAATGATGAAAATTGGACAGTTGCCCAAGAAAGAATATAGTGTGGTTATTGTGCCTATTCCCGAATACATCATTGGAATAGACATATTGAAGGGTATGACCTTAAATTTACCCGAAGGGAAATACCAATTTGCTGTGAGGAAAATGGGCATTAATGCAGTCTTAGTGGGGAAAATCAAGATGGATCCAATCACTTTGCCCGAACCTTCTAAAATAATTACTTTGAGGCAATATCGTGTGCCAGGTGGGCAAGATGAAATTGCCAACACTATAAGAGAATGTGTTGAGGCAGGAGTGTTAGTCCCTACAACTACTCAATGGAACAACCCTGTCTGGCCAGTCCGAAAGTCAGATGGGACATGGAGGATGACAGTAGATTATAGACAGCTGAACAAAGTGACTCCTCCCTTGTATGCTGCTGTCCCAGACACGGTTACTTTAATAGAGAGAATACAAAAACGTGAAGGGACTTGGTATGCAGTTATTGATTTGGCCAATGCCTTCTTTACAATCCCAATAGACCCCAAGCAATGGAATCAGTTTGCTTTTACTTGGCAAGGCCGACAGTATACATTTACACGCCTGCCGCAAGGATATATTCATAGCCCAACTATTTGCCACAGGATTGTAGCTGAACATCTGGATGAATTAAAGTTACCTGGTGTACAGCTTACACATTACATAGATGACATCATGATACAGGGAAAGAATATAAAGGAGGTGGAGGAGAGTTTAGCATTATTAATTGACCATATGAAAAGCAAAGGATGGGAAATCAACCCCGCAAAGGTTCAAGGGCCAGCTCAAACTGTAAAATTCTTGGGGATACAGTGGAATAGAGGACTGCGAGAAATTCTCCCACAAGCTCGACAAAAAATCCAGGATTTTCCCACCCCTACCAATAAGAAAGAGGCCCAAAAGTTCATAGGGCTATTTGGTTATTGGAGACACCACATCCCACATTTGGGACAGATTTTAAAACCCTTGTATAAAGTCACCAGAAAGAAATATGAATTTGACTGGGGACTTGAACAAAGTAGAGCTTTTGAGGAAGCAAAGGCTGCTATCCAATTAGCTCTAGACTTATGGCCTATGCAAAATGGGCCAGTGGAGTTACAAGTGACTGTACAAGATGACTATGCAAATTGGAGTCTGTGGCAAAAACAACAAAGCCGAAGTGTACCTTTAGGCTTTTGGTCAAGGAAACTGCCCTCATCTGGAGTGCAATATACACCTTTTGAGAAGCAGCTGTTAGCTGCATATTGGGCTTTAGTAGAAACTGAGCAACTAACTCTGGGTCATGAAGTGGTATTAAGGCCTGGAATTCCAATTATGACTTGGGTAATGAGTACCCCAGCTTCTCACAGAATTGGACATGCACAAGAGGCAAGCATAATCAAATGGAAGTGGTATATTCAGAATAGGTCCAGAGCAGGCAAAAATGGAGTTTCTGCTCTACATGAATCTGTGGCGAACATTGATACTGAGAGCAATGAAAAGCCCCTTGAATCTAAGCAACAGATGGTACCATCCTTAGTGAAATGGAATAATGGATATGACGGACTAAATGAAGAACAGAAGAAACATGCTTGGTTTACTGATGGGACAGCAAAATATTTAGGACAGAAGAGACATTGGAAAGCAGTAGCCTATAACCCCTGTACAAGGAGAACTCTGGAAAGTTCTGGGATAGGTGGAAGTAGCCAATATGCTGAACTGATGGCAGTGCATCAGGCCATCAGAGCAGAGAAAGGAGGACAGTGTCATATATTTACTGACTCGTGGGCGGTAGCTAATGGATTAGCTACGTGGATGCCTATATGGAGGAATCAGAATTGGGAGATTCATGGCAAACAAGTTTGGGGTAAAGAGTTATGGGAAAATATATGGGACATGTCTTTGGTTACAGATCTGTCAGTTTTTCATGTTGATGCTCATGCAACCCTGACCACACCAGAACGTGAGTACAATGCACATGCGGATCGACTAGCAAAGATTGCTACTGAATGTATTGTCCCTACTCCGACTCCAACTGATGACCCAGCCTTAGCAAGATGGGTCCACCAGACTGCTGGCCATTTAGGGGTCCAGGCCACCCATCGATGGGCACAGGATCGAGGTATCAGTATTTCTCATGCGTTGTTAAAACAAATAACAGAGGAGTGTTGTATATGCCAATTAGAAAAAGAATGAACTCTTCCTAGGATAGTTACTGGAGAAATAGCAAGGGGAAAAGTTCCAGCCCAAATTTGGCAGATAGATTATATTGGCCCACTACCCCAGGATAAAGGATGTAAATATGTATGTACGTGTGTTGACACCTATTCAGGTGTACTAGTGGCTTGTCCTTATAAAGACGCAACTCAGAAAAACACCTGTAAAACTCTAGATATTGTAAGTTTATATTATGGAACCCCAATGCAGATTCAAAGTGACAATGGGTCACATTTCAAGGGCAAAGAAGTGAAAAGATATTGTGTGTTGAATAATATAGAATGGATATATCATATTCCATATTACCCACAAGCATCTGGGCTAATTGAAAGAATGAATGGATTGTTGAAAGAACAGCTGAGAAAATTAAGCTCAAATAATTCATATCGACATTGGAAGGATAATTTGTCTATTGCCTTACGTAATTTGAATAATAGGCCCTTAGGGGGGAGTACACCTCTAGCCAGAATGATGACCCCAAATCTGCAGATCAGAGAACAGCAAACATGTGAGATCCAAAACATTGAATTTTGGACTGTGAGGGAAGATGTCCCACTACCAAGTCCAGGAACACCTGGTTTAGCAGGATATGATTTACATTGTATAGAGAATTTTAGGTTAAATAGGAAAGAGATAAGAAAAACCCCTACTGGAGTATGTATGAGAATCCCCAAGAATCATCTTGGATGGATATTACCTAAACCAGGATTAGCGGCTCAAGGAATACATGTATTGGCTGGAGTGATAGATTCTAATTATCAAAAAGAAATTGTTGTGACACTCCAGAATATGGGTAAAAAACCTGTACAATTTTGTAGAAATGATAGGATGGTTCAAGTGATTATTATCCCCTGTGAAAAAATACCCTTTGTGAAAACTGACCCTCCTCCCAAAATAACTACTAGAGGGGCAAAAGGGTCTTGCTCCATTGATAGAATAAAGTCAGGAGCTAAGGTATGGGTAAAACGGAAGCCAGATGATATTCCAAAGGCTGCAGAAGTTATAGCCCATGGGAAGGACAACACTGTAACAGTTGTCTATTCAGGGGAAAATAATTACCAAATCGTACCCCTGAACCATATATTTTACCGTGAATAGGTTATAATAATAGATTCACAGACTCCACAGGTATGGCTGATGCTGGTAAATGCCATAAGCCACTCAGAGGAAAGGTGACCTTGTGTGATTAACGGATGAAAACTTGTACATTTGGGGAAAGGCTGGGAGGACAATCCTAGTCTCTATCTAGGATGGGATCCTCTTAGTTTAATTTTCCCATTGTGTTTCCTTGTACATCTGGGGAAAGGCTGAGAGGACAATCTTAGTCTCTATCTAGGGTGGGATCCTCTTGGCTTCCTCATTATGTTCCTTTTGAAAAGAAACATTTCCCACCTGAGTTTGGCTCTGATGTTGGATCTTTGCATAACTGAAATCTCAACCAAACTTGAGATGATTTTATTTGAAGAATAATAGTCCATACTTGTCTACTCTTTTTGTCCTTTGTTTTGGCTAACCTTGTTGCTAGTTTTGTTTCCTTTAGGCTTAAGCACCCTGCACTTTCTGGTGACTGCCTAAGCACATAGCATTCTTGGAATTCCTGCCAGCTCATTAAAGAACTGACCTCTGGAATGGGACTTTTTGGGGGCAGGGCCATCTCTACATCCAATTTCAGCATGAAGAAGCTATGGAAGATGAGATCTTCACCCCTTGCCCCAAGATTTTGAGCCCCAATCGTTCAAGGGGGGTGGGAATGATGAGAGTGTTCTGTTTACTTATTTTGTGTTATCCTTGCTGTGTTGTTTTATTGTTATGATATTATTGATCCTATGTAATGGATACAAGGATCTAGGGGTGGACATTTGAATTATTAATAATTATTTTTGGGATGATTGATTGAAGAGATTATCTTGCTGGGACCTAGGGGTGGATCACATTTGAATCATAAACCAATATTTAGGAATGTCACCAAATGATATGTTTTGCTTTATAATGAATGATATGTTTTAGTTTCCTTTGTAATTGGATCACAATGTATGTTCTAGGATACATGGCTGATTAGATTATGTATCCTATAACAAGGGGTGGAGAAGTGTGTTGGCAACCAAAAATGGGCTCCTTAGCACTTAGTCAACAAGTGGCCTTGACTAGTTTGGCTTTTTCCCCTGAACTGAATGCTGTTTGTATCTTGGACTGGAGTAAGCTTGTCGGCCCCTTCACCTTGCTTCCCTTGCTTAAGCTGATGGAAAGAACCTGTGCTTTCCCGGTCAACCCCTTCACCTTGCTTAAGCAGATTGAAAGAACCTGTGCTTTCCCTGGCGTACCTTACACCCCCGCAGAAGCTGGATGGTTAAAAGCAGCTCCCGTTGGAGCCAGAGGCTGCTATAGCTATAGCCACAGCCGAAGCAGGAGCTGCCAGTAGCAGAGCTGACCTACGGGAGGAAGCTGAACAAAGACTTCAGGCCAGTGGGTAATCTTTTTACCATAGAGGGGGAAGCATGATTTTGCTTTACGCAATCATGCTTCTCTGTAGCCTCCTGGTTACTCTTTCAAGGCGTACTTATTGGGCCTGGAAGCTTTTGATCAATATATCAAAATGGGGTTGCTGGTTCATGGGTTGGTTACTGTGGAGCCTAAATATATGTTTTGATTCTTCTGCCTTCTACTTTGAGAGTTTCTTATATCCGGCGGTTCCGAACCTTTCAGACATGTTTATGATCCTCTTTGAGATTATAAACTCTGCCCTCCTAATACACCCCCAATCCAAATAATTATTCCAGTCCAGTAGGGTTCTAGTTGTTACAGACAAGGAAGGCAAAAAGTTAAAATTTAAAATTTTATGGGGATAATTCTGTGATCACTAGTCCTTAAACTCCACTGCTAGCCCTTCATTGTAAAGTGCATGACTTGGAGAGCATGGTCCAAATGAAAATATGCTTTTTTTAGCCAAGAAGATAAAGTCAAAATGATTATTCTGAATTTTAAGGGAAGAAGGACAATTTGATTTAAATGTGCTTTTTGCAAAATTTGTATTTTTAAGTAAAATTGTTCATTTGAAACATAGTTTAAATTGTAGCTTATTTAATTTGAGAAAAAAAATTACTTCAAGCAAGGTTTGAATCAATTTCTTGGGTCCATAAAATGAGCCTTAAGCAAAATTCGTATTTTTAAGTAAAATTATTAATTTGAAACATTATTAAGTTTTAATTTATATAATCTGATGACTAAAATGACTTTAATGGTCAAATATTAAATAAATGTTTGCCTTAAAAAAATCCCTGGGTACATACCTCAATGAAGTGTTCTTCATATGTTTATGTTGAAATGCAATGTTTTAACAGCAGAGTTGGGATGGCACCCAAGTTTCCTGACTCACAGTCCAATTATTTTTTATATTATTATTGTACCATTCAACATCTGAGAAGTAAATACAATGATGGCTATTTCTATGCCTGCCTGTTAGGACACAAGCTCCTTGGTGTGGAGTAGGATTTTGCTGCCATATACTTTTTATTATCCAGGCTATCTAAGGGTAACTGAGGCATGGTTAATTAAAACAACAACAACCACCACCAAGCATTTGGATGAAGTCAAGATGATTTCTACCTTTAAATGAGATTTGAATGTTTACAGAGTGCTTTACAAATAGCATCTCATTCATTGATTGTATAGAGAGACTTTTCTGAGATTTTAGTGAGGTTTGTACTTAGGAATAAAGGACCAGGACTTTTGTTGTTGGCAGATATACACAGTAAAAGTAACAATACAAATGCTTGACTCAGCTTTTATTCTTGCCCCTAAATTCATGTGCATGACAAAAAATCTTGGAAGTAGGGTGAGCCTTGAGGCCCTAGACTAAGCTTCTCCACAGGAATTATGGAGTAGAGTAGGGGATGGGAGGCAAAGCCCCCAAAATGGATTTTGGGGCCATATGTTGTTCATAATTGGGGATTTAACAGGAGTTACAAAATTTTTTCTTATCCCAAGTCAGATCATTCCGGCATGAAAGAACTCACGACAGTACTAGACCAAGTCAGTAAAAAAAATAGATTTAATCTTAGCCTGGGACATTCCACTGACTTTTGTTGACTGTCTGGGTAAGTACAGTGGATCTTAATCCTAACTATTCACTTGAAGTGTATTGGCCTGTTTTTGTGTGGGAAAAGGTTCATTTATTTGTTTTAGCTATTGTACCCTGGTAGATGGAAACAGAGAGCAGCAGATGGCCCTGAAGAGGTGAAGCCAGCACAGGGTAACAGGGGACATCTCACTGACTGGAGGCTAACAGAGATGAGACAAGGTCGGAGACACAATGTCCATCAGAGACCATGGGGGATTCAGAAAAGAGTGGAGATGCTACTCCCTGAAGATAGCAACAGAGAGCAGTGGGCGGATCTCCTCAGAGGAAATCTGCAGATCTGTAGAGGTGTGAGCAGACCAGCCCTGCCCACTCACAGGGATGACCTCTACACAGCAGCCTCAGCCAAATTCAGTTCCAGCATGTGCCCTTTCACATGTGTTTATACAGGTCCCCTCCACGTATGTGCTTCATGCTTGTTTCCTTGTCATATGCGTTCTCTTCCTGTGCGCCCTCCCCCATTAGTGAGGGGAGTATGTACCCCATATGTGCGCAAGAGACAGGTTTTCTTTTCGCTGTATGCTCTATGCAGCTTGATTAAATATCTTTTGTTTTGGACTAATGTATCTTTTGGAATAAAAATGGGTGAGGATTCATGAGCTCATGGTTCACCGGGTTCCTTTAACTTGGAGTTGCTGGAGGCTCACGTACAAAAGGGAAGGTGCCAAATCATAACAAGCTTATGAGGCATTATTGTTCCTGTTTCGCATATGAAGCAACTGAGGCTCTGAGAGGCCCACAGGTTTAGAGGTAGAAGGGACCTTTTAGAAGTCATCAGTCCAACCTTATCATTCTGTAAAAAGGAAAGTGAATCTCAGAGAAATGGGGCATCTGGCCCAAAATCAAACAGCTAGAAAATGTCAGAGGTGGGATTCGAACCCAGTTCTCCTTGACCTCAAGTCCAGCACAGTCCGCTACACTGTGCTGCCTCCCAAAATGAACATAAAACAGAAGTGGCTGCCTTATAATTTTTTTATTTACTGGAGTGATGCTGATTAATGCAAATTCTCGCAAGGAAGCTGAGAAAGGAGACACAGGAGGTCTGAGCTATGGACAGAGGAGAGCTGAGGAGAAATGTAGGGAGAAGAGAGGATAGATAAATGGGTAGGCAGCCAGGACTCTGACTCCTACTCCTGTTAAGAAAGTTCTTCCTTTCAATCATAACTGCCTTTTTAACCTTGAGACGACGGTGCCCATCACCCCCCCCCCCCCCCGGCTCATCTTTTCTGTTTCCTAGAATGTGATACTCTGCTGTAAGGCTGCTCAGGGGGCAGAGAGAATGGCCTCACAAACACCCGAGACTGGACATGGTTTTAAGAAACAGAGGATGGAGTTCTTGCTATTTATTTCAATTCCTTGTTATTTATCTTGCATGCTATTTTAAGTAAATGTCCTTTTGGGCCTTACTATAATGCCACGCATCTAATTCTGCCTGGTTGGAGGGAGATCCAGAGGAAAATGGGAAAGGGGTTGGGGGGGCACACAGTCTTGAATAGTGGTTTTGAAAAGACAGTTGACCCAAACAGCTTCCTGGGAACCTTAAAATAACACTGAAAATAAGGCACATATACATATACACATACACTTTTGCAACAGATTAAGCTTCCTAATTATACTGAACCTAGGCTAATATTAAACTGAGTTTACAATTCTTTAAAGCCTAAGCTGGTAGGGAAGAGGTGGCTTGGGAGCACCAGAGGAGTCAAGAAGAAGGCAGCCTGGGACCTAACATTTGCCATGGATAATCCACAAAGTGTTTAACACAAATGTAGATAATTAAGAGTTGATTGTAACTATACTTGCAATTCTGGCCCTGGTACGTATGTGTGCGCGTGAGTGTGTGTGTGTGTGTGTGTGTGTGTAAGGGAGCAGCAGGCAGTTTGGAGAAGGAAGAAGAGGCCAATTTGTCCTGCATTGTCCACCTGCCCCTCACCAGTATGTGGAGCTCGTACTGTGCAGACGGCTGGTACCCTGGCACATGCTGCCTGGCAGATGGGCTATGACCTTTGTTGCAATCAGCATGTCATTAGGTAAACAAGACCCCCTGAGCCTCACTGGTTCCTCCCGCTCCTGCTGCCAATTTTCTTTTCTTATTGAAGGACTCAGCCAGGAAGGCTGATGAGAGCCAATGGCTAGGGTTGGAGAGGAGATCCCTGCCGGGCTGGGGAAGGGGGTCTAGGAATGGGGACAGGCAGAATGCATCTCTCAAGCCAGAAACATGGACCTTTCACATTGGCAAGGCCTGCCAGCCTAGCCAAGGACTGGGCTGGACTTAGGCTTCTTGGGATGCCTTTCCAAGCATCCCAAAGGACCATAATGGGCATCTTTGCCTACCAGAGAGAGAATGACAGGTCAGGTCAGGGCAAGGTAGGGCCAGAGGCAGCCTTGTCTTGGCTCTGGAAGAGGTAAGAAATTCGCTTCTCTAACAATCTGGTGCCAGGCTGTGGGAGCGCTGGACACAATCTTAAAAACCCTGTTAGCTTGATGGATAGTCCCTTTACTGATAATATAGTTAGGAAGGGCCAGAGGGCCGAGGCAAGGCAACTCAGAAACCCATCAGGAAATGCATTGCCAGATTCACGTTTGCTTCTCAGAAGAGAGGTGGCCTAACCCATCTGCCCAGAAATCCAGAGAACATTTTAAAAAGTTATTTTAAAATTCTTTTCCATTGAGCTTCTTACAAATCTACTTTAGTAATAATACAATTTTTTTTTTCTCCACTAAAGTCCCCCAATGCTTCATTGTGAACTGAAGCTGACCTGAGTGTCTCAAAGACTATTCCAGCCAAAAACAAGTTCTGGAAGGTTCTACCAAGCTAGAATGTCTTCCAGTAAAGGCCTGGGGGCAAATGGTACGTCTATCATAAAGGACAAGACTAGCTAAATTCTAAGGCTCAACACCAGGAGTCTGGCCACCTAGAGGTGAAAATTTTCAATCACAGCCACACATGAAAGTTGCTTTCTAAGGGGTAAAGCAGCTATGATCTGTATTGTTAGGAGAAGTAGCCGCACCAATGAAATCATGGATCCTTGGAGTAAAAAATTATTACTAGACTTAATTCAGTTCACTGCCTGGGGCTCTCTTGGAGCAGCACAGCTTAGAGATGACGGGAACTTAGGGAATTTCAGCCAAGGCAGATGGCTTCAAAAGCCATTGACCCTGTCAACTTTATCTTCCTAGCTCTGAAGTTTCCAAGAGTGGAGCATGGCCCTCCGGGTCAGTGGGTCCCCCTGATTGCCTGGCTGGATGACTCATTGGGCCCCACTTCCATGCTCATGTCTGAGCCACTAGCAACACATGAAGAAGACCTTAAACCCCATCAGAGCTTTCTGCATTATCTCTACAGCTATTGGCAGGATTCTTGGGAAATGGGGCCATTAGCTCAGTGTACCATTCATATCCTTCAGCTCATTTCCTTCCTTCTGCTATGGGGTTAGCTAAGTGAGACCTCTGGGGTACATCCTCTGTTCAGTTCCCATATCCTGATAACTTGGTTCTTTTAAGAGGCAAGGGGGATCAGGCCAACTTAGCCTTAATTAGGACCTCAGTAGAAGTCCATGATTGTAAGGAAGCCTTTCTGATTTTCCCATATCCTCTAAAGCTTGAAACATACCTAATCTGCCTTCCCAGTACCCAATCTCAACTTGTGTCTAGCTCTTCATCTTATCTTGTCTTCCTCCAGTCTGGCTTTCCAGGTAGACCATCCAATTTGGCTTTGGTGAGTCCGGTCATTGCCATCATTGCTATCAGAGCTCCTTCCTCTCACGTGGTCCTGAACCACCAGATAATTACCTCAAGTTAACCTCTGTCTAGCTCTTAGCACGCTTCTGTGCAGCTGCCTCTTGACCCCGGAATACCCTCCATCTAGTGGTGACAAGTGACAATCTCATGACTTGGAGGTCCTGGGGCTTTGAGCACAGTAGGTAGATCAATGGGAAGCCAAGCAGCTCAGGGAACAAGAGGTTGCCAGATCAGCCTTGCAAAGCTTTCCCTGCCCAAGCGTCTCAGGGATCAAAAGTAATTAAAGCAATGTTTGTTACTAGTTAACATTGGAATATGCACCTACTCTAATTACAGAGATCCATGTGAGGAGATTTTAGTCACACCACAGGAAGAGGAAACATTGTCCCTGCCCTCCAGGATCTTACAGTCTAATGGGGGAGAGAAGTTATTCACATTAGAAAAAGATTTTTAAAAAATATAAACAAGAGGCAGATTGGTTGGAATCAGGAAGATTTGGGTTCAAATTCTGCCTCTGATGGAGTGGTATTGGGCAAATAATCTCTATGTGTCCAAAGCAACTTGATTGAACTTATCTACCTAGTTGCGATCTCTTCTGGGTGTCAGGAACCTTCCATCATACAGGGCTTCCTACACTGAAGAAATCAGACCTGTTGAAGGTTTTCCTATGAACAGAGACATTCAGGTGTTATCAACTACATTAGTGGTAACAGCACAGGTGATAATGAAGCCTCCTTAGGAAGGAAGGGCTTCGTGGAAGAAGTGAGATAGTGGAATGGGTTTGAAACCCTGGTCACTACTCTCCTTTATGTGTTCTCTTCCCGTGTTAGAATGTAAATTCTTGAGGGCAAGAACTATCCATCTTTTTTTTGTATTTGTATTGCTAGTGCTTAGCATAGTGCCTGGAACAGAATAAGTAGTAGAAGGAGGAGGAGGAGGAAGAAGGAACATGACGTGGTGAGGAGGTAAGGCAGAACATTTCCACAGTGAGAAGCAAGTACTTGAAGGCAGCAGATTGCGGATTGTGATTGGGGGAACTACCTGACTGACTTGAAAGATGGTTAAGGAATCATGGAATGGTTCCTCAAGCTTATTGTATCTTGTATATGAGCCTCACCTCCCTAACCGGATTGTAAGGTTGCCCTTGGAGAGAACTGGGACTTCTTTCTGAGTCTTTGGTGTCCTCCACAGTGACTGGAATAGCATTAGGCTCAGTAAATATTGACTGATTGTTAGGTCAAGGCCACTCAACAGAGTTCAGCATTGTTCTTAGAATTATTATAGGACTAGATCTTCTCTAAGGTTACTTCCAACTCTAAATTCTATGATCCTGTGAATACACCAGGAATTAGACCTTTCTTGATTATCTTAGATTATAGACAGCTTCCAAATCAATTTAGGGATGGCAATATACATAGGAATTGTTTCTATTCAGTCATTCCAGTCATGTTTGACTCTTCATCATCCCCATTGGGGTTTTCTTGGCAAAGATACTGGAGTGGTTTGCCATTTCCTTCTCCAGCTCATTTTACAGATGGGGGAACTGAGGCAAACAGGGTGAAGTGACTTGCCCAGGGTCACCCAGCTAGTAAGAGTCTGTTGCCAGATTTGAACTCAGGCAGATGAGTTTTCCTGACTTCAAGCCTGCTGTTCTATCCACTGTGCCACTTAGCCGCCCATACATATCATTAGGGAGTCTGGACCTGGAGCTACAGTCTGCCTACTGCCCTGGAAAGACTGATGTACAGGGTAACTTCTCCCATGCAAAAATATGGTACAAGGTGATGCCTTCTCTTATGCAGATGTAGAGGTTAAGGAAATATAGTGGAAAGAGCACAGGATGTCCCAGAAGACTTGGGTCTTGAGCCCATCTCTGCCACTGGTCTTGACATATTGGATATGTCACTTTACCTCTGTAGACCCGAACTTCTTCATCAGCACAATGGGGCCAATAATGCTTATACCTCCCATCTTCCAATGTCTTCATCTGTACAATGGGGCTAATAATGCTTATATTTCCTATCTTCCTAGGAATTATTAGGATTAGATGAAATCAGGTATTTAGTAAGGTACTTTATAGCTGTGAAAGGCTATATTAATAGCAGCTATCATTCTCCTATGGAGATGTATGGAGCTAATAAGTTATTGGTATGGAGAGGTATCTTACTATACCTCTGTTCTCAAATTAGGATGAAGAAAATGGTTCCTTGGTCCCTACCTGGAATTTAGAATGCCCCACCCCCTTCCACATAGTGTCATAAGTCACAGAGTGAAAGGCACCTCAAAGGTCAGTCTAACACTCATATTTTCCAGGTAAGGAAACAGACCCAGAGAGCTAAAGATAGCTAGTCAGATAGCTAGTGAGTGGAGAAGCTAGGTTCTGAATGCTGGTCTCCTGATTTTCAGTCTAGGGCTCCTTCTATCATACTATAATGCCCTGTCGTTAGGTATCATTGAAATAATGCTTCAGGTATATTATGGCTTTTCAGGCATGTCTAATAGGCTTTTGTGGCCTGGTCTAGGAACCTAGGCATTCTGAGTTCAAACAACCAATCTGCAGTATAATGTAGTGAAAATAGTTCTGGATTTGGAGTCGGAGAATCTAGGTCTGATTCCTGGTTTTGCCATTTGCTACCTGGGTAACCTCGGACCAGCCAAATAAGCTTCCTGGGTTATCCACAAATCAGGGGTGGGAAGCTTTGGACCAGATGACCTTAAACAATCTTTCCTATCTAAATCCATGACCTGATTTCCAATCACAATTGGGAAGCACAACCAGTTCACAAAATGAGAGCTGCCCTGTACTTCTTACCCATCAGTTCCCAGGAAAGAGTCTACCAACCGGATCACTAAGAGTTAAGCTATCCAGGCTTCCATTGATAAATGACAGCTGGGTATCTTTTCCAAGGGCCTTCTGCGCTCCCTTTCACTCTGGTAAATACATCTGGCATTCCCTATTCTGGAAATACAAGCGACTAGTCAATTGAAAAAGGCGGCTGCTGAGGGCGGCATGACAAGCAATATCCATAACTGCTTGTAATCTCCCTCAGACATCCGATTGCTCCCCTTCATCCCCACTGAGGACAAAGGGGCTCCTATTATCTCCCAATGCCTCCACAGCCAATCATGCAGACAAACCCTGGCACCGTATCCAGACATGCCCTCTAAGCAATATTTATTTCTCCAAATATTTACTCTATCAATGCAACAGGATGGATGGGGGTACAAGGAAGAAGCTTTTATGAGGTCCTATTGAAGAGTTAGCCTGAAGGAGAGATGAAGACAAGACAAAGAGGATGAGGAACAAAGAAAGACACAGCGTGTTGTGCATATAGTGTAGGAACTAAAAAACGAGAGGAGGATCTTACCTCTTCGACTCTTTGGAGTCGAAAAGAGTCCTTGAGAGATTATTTAGTCCAGCCTCCTGCCTCTAGAAAAAAAAGCCTAGGTAGGATGCTAGCTGTTCAACCTCTGTTGACTTGCCAAAAAGGAGAAACCCAACTCCTCTTTTTTGATGGTCTGGCAGAGTGAAGGTAGGAGACCTAGAAAGACCCTTAAGAAGAGTCAGAGGAAAGTTCCCATTGGGACTGCAGCAAAGGTCAGAGGACTGGCTTAATCTTTGCTTTTTCCAGCTCTATCTGAGGAAAGATAATAGAATGGGAAAGGGAGGCAGATTAGAGGTAAGGAAGAACTTCTTGCCTCTCAAGGGTGTGTGGGAAGTAGAGGAATGGACAGGCATTGGAAACTGAACCGTATAGCCACAAGGAAGCAATCCCGGTCCAGGTAGGGATTTTACGCTGGAGAGTTGGGTACAGTGGGGGCAGCAACTGAAATCTCTTACAGATCCACAGCCCATCTAGCTGTTTGGCAAGAATGGATCACAAGTTAAGGAGCAGCCTGTCACATACCAGTGGCACTGTGCTCTGTGACCAAGCCCCCTGGATGCCTCAAGGAAAGATGAAGCTCCTCTGAACCCTTCGATCATCCTGGAGTGTGGAGGGAGACTGCAGCATCAGGCCCCTGAAGGCTGGCTATACAAAGTGAGGCAACCAGGGCCAGAACTGAGGCATTGAGGAAGGAGCTACTGGGTCTGGAGCTGTTCTAAGCCTGGCTGACCCCAGACAGGGGTTCTGAAACTCTTCCATGGACTAAATATCAGGCAGTCCCTCTCTCTATGAATGAGAGGCATGATTGTGTCTTCTTCAGAGTATCCCGCTTGTATTTGGGGAACTGACAACAGGCCTTTAACTCCACTTCCTCACCAAATTCTTGGGTCAGGCTTCTCTAGAAAACTCCCATTTCTTGTTGTGTGTGTGTTTTTTTAGGAGCAAGCAACAGGCAAGGTCTGGTGTTTACCTCCCCCTCTCATTTCGTTTTAGGTGTGGAGAAAAATCAACCAGTATCACCTGCCTAGAATAGATCTGTTCCCTCTCCCTCTCTCCCTCCCTCTCCTTCTCCCCCCTTCTCTCTCTTCTCTCTCTTCTCTCTCTCTCTCTCTCTCTCTCTCTCTCTCTCTCTCTCTCTCTCTCTCTCTCTTCTCTCTCTCTCTCTCTCTCTCTCTCTCTCTTTTTCTCTCTTCCCCCCTCCCTCCTCCCTTCATACCTCTGTTTGTCTCTGTCTCTTTGCTTTAGTGAACCAGGACCTCTATTTTCCTGGAGTGAGAGAAAGGAATCTTTGAAATCATGTGTGATTTCTCATAGCATGAAGAGTCTACTGCTCATTCTGTCCCACTCTTTCCTTCCTCCTTCCCATTGTCTAACTTAGAGGATTTCAATGCATCTGGCTACCTGATTCCAAAATATACTTATTTTGGGAAAACTTTTGTGAAGAGTCTCTATTTTTTTTTGCTTCTCTCTCTCTCTCTCTCTCTCTCTCTCTCTCTCTCTCTCTCTCTCTCTCTCTCTCTCTCTCTCTCTCTCCAGCCTGTTCCCCCATTCTCTCTCTCATCTGCCAGGCCTCCGTGCAAGTTGCTGTGAAACCCTTGCCTCTACTAGAACCATAGCTCTTAGGCAGGCCCCGTGATCACTAATAATTTTGACATCTCTGATGCTGGACAGTAAGGTGCTCTCTCTGAGTTAAGTGGAGAAAGGAGGCAAATGACTGGAAAGAGTATAATGTAGAGAAGGGCCATGACAAAGTCACAGTGGATGTTTTAAGAAATAGCAAGGACTTTTGAAGGGAGATGGTTGGTGTAGTGAAAGGCGTACTGAATTTTAGCTCTGGCACTACCACTGAAGAGTTTGGTGGAAACTCTCTGGGTCTCAGTTTCCTTATCTGTAAAATGAGGGGGCTGACCTAGAGAGACCCTGAGGGCCCTTTCGGTTCTAATATTATGTGATTTTATGGACTGAATTGATAAGAACTCCAGACTAAGAAAGAAAAGGTTGTTGTTGTTGTTTAGTTGTTATAGTTGTATCTGACTCTTTGTGACCCCATTTGGGGTTTTCTTGGCAGAGAAACTGGAGCGGTTTGCATTTCTTTCTCCAGATCATTTTACATATGAGGAACTGAGGCAAACAGGATTAAGTAACTTGCCCAGGGTCACACAGCCAGGAAGTATCTGAGGCCGGATTTGAACTGAGAAAGATGAGTCTTCCTGACTTGAGTCCTGACACTATCCACTGTACTACAAAGAAAGAAA
This sequence comes from Trichosurus vulpecula, assembly GCF_011100635.1. Classification (NCBI taxonomy): domain Eukaryota; kingdom Metazoa; phylum Chordata; class Mammalia; order Diprotodontia; family Phalangeridae; genus Trichosurus; species Trichosurus vulpecula. Next base: position 127,974,096 of record NC_050574.1, read on the forward strand.
AGATAGGGTTGTTTATTTACTTGGGTGCAGATGGGACAGATTTGAATGCCCTGATTGACCAATAGAGAAACAGTTCTCCCTTGCAGAATAGCCATTTTCTATGTGACAATGCTGTCCAGTGAAGGGCAAGATCAGCTGAGGTCCTTTGTCTTACTCCTTAGTTCCTTGCTGGGAGACTAGGACTGGGCAGATCTTTTCGTGACCAGGTATATTTTGAGGTGCCATTTTCAAGGCTGTCCTGGGCCTGCTGCAGCCACATCGTCTATATCTGAGAATTACAAGTCTTGGGGATGTACCTAATGCTGCTCTGCACTGATAATATTGTAAGAATGGGAGATGTAGAGTGGTATTTGGAGGGGAAGGAGAGCTAAGGAACTGTCAATCTTTTGATATCTGGAGATGAAGGGAAGGGAGAAAGGAGGCTGTGTCACCCTGGTCCCTGAAAAGAAGGATGAATCTGTCCCTTGTGATACACTTTCTTTTCCTTCCCCAGCCCTCTTTCTAGACCCTTTATTTCAGACAGTCCCTGCCTCACCTCTTCCCATGGCCTCTACATCGAGGGAAATGGGAAAGTCCTTACACACCCCATTTCAGCTAGAGAATGAAACTTTTTCACAGCCCCCTCCCCCAAATATGCCGAGGACTGCAGAAACCCCATCAGCCATCTGGGCGGTAGGAGGTCAGACCCTGTGTCTCCAGACAATGGCCTTATCGGCTCTTACTCGTCAGGGTATAAGGAGAGGATTGGATGGTATCATTCTAATTTACACGGGATTTTGTTTCTTTCCAGGTACTTAGCATGTGGATCTAGGTGATATCAAAGGCAGAGCATTATACAGTAAGTAGGCTTAACCTCCATCTCACCCCCTCTCATCCTTCTGTCTCCTCATTGAGGCCTCAAGGAGCTGCAGCTGGGGTTGCCATAGTGACCAATTAGGATTACGGAGATGTTCTTGCAGAGGAAGAGCGAGTATTGATTTGTTATTGTTGGTGGGGCAGGTGGGTACCAAAGGCTGGGGACCACGGGGGTGGGATGGAGTTAAGGGTGGGGGAGGGTGTGAATGTCATTATACTTGTCATTATAAACAAGGGACAGTGTATCCCTCAATCTCCCTAATAGCTTATGTATTATACAGGGTGAGATCAAGACAGTAGATATAGTTTTGCCCATTGGGAGCCTATGATCCAAAGTAGGTTTCAGGATTTGGGCACCTGTGTCCAGGAGCTTCATCCCCCTCACTGTATGTGTGTGTGTACACGCATGTGCATGTGTGTGCATATGTATGTATTTGGAGAGAGGAAAGAATGATTCCACTCACCACCAGTGTCTTCAGTGGCCCCCAGGAGAATAGGGGATCTGAGAATCACAGAATCTTAGCATTTGAAGAAGTCTTATCAATTATCTAGTGCAATTCCCTACCCAATATGCCCAGTTTAGGAACCCCCCTCTACAGCATCCCTGGATGGCATTAATCTAGCCTTTGCTTGAATATTTCCAGTGGAGTGCTCACTACTTTGAACAGCTCCAAGTGTTTGAAAGTTCTTTACACAGAGCTGAAATCTGCCTCCTTGAAACTTCTCTTTATTAATCCTTGACAACAGAAGCCCCTGGCTTAGTCAGTGAGAGGTCTAGGACAAGTTCTGTTCTCAGCAATGAATTTGTCCTGGTTCTGTCTTCCTGTCATCAATTAACTCATTCATCTTTTAATGAACAGAGAGAAAAGAGAATCTACTATGTGCCTAGTGCTGTAATAGGGCACACAAGGAAGACGTAGACATAGAAGACACGGTATCTGCCCTCAGGGAACTTATAATTTAGTTGAAGGATCAAAACTCACATGAAACAACAAATGGCATATAATTAAGTTCAAAATTATGTGTTTCAGGCCATATGTGTTATCGGAATTCATAGAAGAGAGAAAGTCAGTGACAGCTAGAGATATCAGGGAAGGCTTTATGGAATTAAAATGAAGCCTTGAAGGATGAGCAGGATTTGGAGAGGTAGGGAGGAAGGAGGGAGTAGAATAATCATAAAGGGCTGAGCATAGAGAGTCATGAAGACCTGGGTTTAAATCCTACCCCTGGTACTTCCTAGTTGTGTGACTACATTAATCTCTCTAAGTCTTGGCATTCTCATCCTTAAAATGGGGATAATAATACTATTAGTACTTACTTTACAGGGTTATTGTTAGTGACAAATGAGATAAGACGTATGAAGTACTTTGCAAATTCTAAAATGCAATATAAATGTGAGTGATTATTATTAGGAACAATGAAGAGACAGCCCTGACTAGAGCAGGTAGGGACAATTTATGGAAGTACCTGAAAACTAGGGAATTTAGATGTAGGGAGTTTAGATGTAACATGGTAGCAAAGGGGGTGGGGCATGAAGAATTTGGAACAAGGAAATGGAATGATCATGAAAGAAGAGCTATCTGTAGAAAATGCTTTGCAAAAAATGAAGTGTGTATAAATGTGAGCCATGATTGTTAGTTCATAGAAGGGCACACTTCTTGGGGGGAAAGGGACCTCAAAAGGTCTTTTTCTTCTCAAAAAAATCATCTCTACATCTGTTCCAGAAATGCAGAATAATATATTCTGAGAGTTGGAAGGGACCAAAAGGACCATTTTGTCCATCCTCTTACTCAATGCAGGGTCTTCTCTATAGATACCCTGACAGGTGGTCATCCAGACTTTGCTTGAACACTTCTAATGATGGGGAATTCATATACCACAAGACAGCCCAATCCATTTTGAATAGCTCTAATTGCTAGAAAATTCTTCCTTTCAAAATCCTTCTTAATCTAAATCTTTTCTGCTGCTTCTGAAGCCCATTTCCTCCCTCCGTTCTGTCTTCATTAGTGATTATGGATCCTAATATGGGAAATAGTTGGGTCCCATCCCCCAATAACCCTATGAGACTTATGGACCATTATCAAGTTCCCCTCAGGCTTCAGAATTGATACTGAATAGTTTTGTTTTCTCTATCCAGGTTATATATATATATATATTTTACCATTTCTGTGAGGGGCTCCTTGAACTCACCCTTCCACATGTCTCATATCCTTGAACTATCTAATACACAACCAAGCAAAAGAATAATAGGATAAAATTCATGTTTATGAAGGTTAATCTGCTTTCTTTGTGTTGGGTAGATTGAGTACAGGTGGGCAAGGTAGATCAGTGGAAAGGGAGTTCACTGAATGTAGCAAGACTGAATAAACCTATATTGGCCATCCTCTGGAGCATGCACAGATATTTTCTGTTTGTTTCTAGTTGACCATGTGGGAGCCTTTGGGGACCTGCTTCAGGCCAAGTAAAACTTACACCCAAGGGGCTTTCAATAGAAGACAACAACAAATCACCTAATTGGCTGTTGAGCCAGAAAAGTTGGCGACTTGGTGAATCTCTTAAAGGAAGATACGTCTGATACCTGGAACCTCTTGGCTGCAACTCTCCAGGTGGCAATATGTAAGTCTAGTAGGGCATGGAGGGAGGGAACGACAGAATCCTTTCCCCTTCTGGTGTCATAGCAATCTTGCCCATGTGGTAGCTTATGTAGGAGGGCTACAAGTAGGTGGGCTCACACATGAGTCCCTGTTGGTCATTGTCCTTTTTTTCTCATTGTGTTTCTTCTTCTTGAGGAGGTGGTGGTATGAATTTGAAAGGTCTAGAGGTCTTTAGATGTAGTGTCCAGCAATTACTGCAGCTTCTATATAGCTGAGGGTGGCCACTGGAAAAGAAAATTGACTCAAGGTTGGCTTTTGATCTAGACAGTACCAAGCTGAGGTGAACAGTGAAATGCCTAATTAATAGCATTTCAAAATGTTTTATATTCTGGTGAGATTTAACTACTAAACTTTCAGCAGATTTTAATAGTAGTTATAAGTTAAAATATTAAATCTTGTTTAAATTGTTCTATTAATGTATAGTGTAATTCTTTCTGTTTGTCATTATTTTCAATGTAGGAAGAAACTACATGTCCCATACTTGATGCACATTGTACATTTACTACCTCTTTTACTTTCTGCTTTGGGTAGACCTAAACATGAGCTACAGTGTCATTCACTATAATTAATATTGTCCCAAAATGCAGGGATGGTAAGAACAAGGAGTCTAATTCCCCTAATAAGCAATCAGGCTACCCCCAGGACTAAACCTGGTCCACTAACCTCAGTGGCTGGGAAGAGAATGGGAGTTATACAGGACAATAGCCTTAGTTGTCACAGTGTTAGAAGAGGCCATTGTGGTCATTTCAACTTTAAGGGATAAGAGCTTAAATGAAGCTTGTGACCGGGGGAATAAAGGAGACAGATGTTAGGAATGCAAAATGGTGAATGATTATTGAAAAAAAATTCTAAATGTAAACACAGCTTCCATAACTTCTAACTTGAATATTTTCAAGAATCATGAGTTGGTGTAGGCACTTTACCCATCTATGTAGGTCATAACTAGCAAACTTTATGATTAGGAATATTTAGTTGTTTTCCACTAAATTAGGTAGAATGAGCTAACATCTTTCATATATCTAGCTATTTACATTAAATGCAAGTATTTTGAGGGAAAGAACCATTTTTGTCTTTCTCTACTAATCACTTAACATGGTACCAGGCACATTGTAAGTCCCTGATAATGCTTATTGACTGATTGATTCAGGCATACCCTAAATGTCACTTCCTTTAAAAAGACCTCCTTGGTCCTCTTCAAGAATGAAGGATGAACAACAATAATCCCCTTTTTGATAGTGATCTTCCCCCTTGAAATTTAGATTGCACTTTGTTTTATAACTTTCTAATGTACTTATGTCATATTGTATATCATAGGTATCTATTTTACTTTTTTATTCTAGTAGACTGCAAGTCCATTGAGAAAAGACCTGCCTTATCTAAACTTTGGTTCTTTCCCAGTATCTTGCAATGCTATTCTATGCAATGTGGGTACCTAATACAAGTTTGTTGATTGTAGAATGAATGAATGAAGGATTAGCCACTGACAGGTCAAGTTTCCTTTCTGTGAACATGCATATTCAATTTTATAATGAAACTTCATAGCTTGACCATAAATGTTTTGAGCTTGACTATGCTATAGGTATTTTAAAAATAAAATTTCATTAAAAATAGAAAGTAGAAAAACATCAATCAATTTGTATTAATTCACTTTAATCAACTTTTTAATAATAATATTAACTCACATTGGGAGGTAGCTAGGTGACTCAGCAGATAGAGTTCTGGGTTTGGAGTCAGGAAGACCTGAGTTCAAATCCGACCTTAGACACTTACTAGCTATTGTAGCCCTAGGCAAATCACGTAACTTCTGTTTGCCTTAATCCCCTGGGCAAGGAAATGGCAAATAACTTCAGTATCTTTGCCAAGAAAACTTTTGAGGTTTATGAAACATTACATACATTTCAACTTTAGTATATAACTAGGGCAAATATTATTATTCCTATATGAGGAAACTGAGACTCAGAGAGTTTAAATGACTTGCTAATGTCAGACAGCTATCAGGAATTATCAGTCCCAGAACTTAAACTCAGCTGACTTCAGGGCCTGGGCAGTTTCCATTATAGCATGACTTTATTTCCGTCTTGCACAAGTATACCTCAATGTCTCCTAGTGTTGTTGTCATTGGTAACTAGGAAAAAATAATCCATTGCTGGCTTTATTTGGTTTGGAGCAAGCCTCTTCATGGAAGGAGTAGACCCTTAGGATAAAAGTATCATACACATCCATGAGGGCAAGTAAACTTTGACAACATTTCAATCCAATGCCCTCCTTTTACAGATAAAGAAGTTGAAATGGGTGATTCAAAATTGTAATGTACTTCTCTTCTTTGGATGTGGGGGAGAGATTGCTAAAATCTGTTTGTTTGGTTTTTTCCTGTTTTCCTTTGTCTTTATATTGCATTCAATTCTCACCCTATTCTTAGATTAAATTCTTCCCCATGGCAAAGAAAACCTATTAGGCAAAAACATCTGACACAAAAACCTTGCCTGGTAATGTATGTACTACTCTGTCCTGATAGTCCCCCACCTCTCTACTGTGAGGAAGAAGGAAGGATATTTCATTATTTGTTCTGCAGGACATTCAGTGATCTTACTCAGAATCCAGCTTCCTTTTATTGGTCTTTTCATTTACATATATTGTTGTCATTGTGAATATTGTTCTGTTGCTTCTGTTTATTTTTCTCTCCACCAGCTTAAATAAATCTTCCCATGTTTCTCTGGATTCTGATTTCTCATTCTTCCTGCAAAACAATATTCCATTACATTCATACGCCATAAGCTTTTCAACTGTTCTTCAAATAGTGGACACCTACCTTATTTCCAGGTCTTTACTTGCATTAAGAATGCTATGAATATTTTGGTACATTTTGGACATTGATTACAATTTTATCTTAAAGAAATAGCATTCATTTGCATTTTATAGTTGTGAAAACAGAACTATTCAGGGTGTGAACTGGGAGGGGAGGAAGGAGAGTATTTGGAACTCAAAATTGAAAAAAATTGTTTTTGTGTATAACTGTAAAAAAATTAAATATAAAAATTTTTACTTAAAAAAAAGTATAAACCAAGAGCCAAACTGGAAATGTTACCCAGGTCGTTTTGAGTCCATGTGTCTGTCAGCCCAGTCCTCATAGATTAAAAACTGTTCTTTTCCTAAAAATAACTGGTGCCCACAGGCTACCCATTGTTGTTAACTGGTTCTGGAAAAGCAATACATTAGGCAAGCTAATAAAATGGTGATGTTAAGTTCTTATATTCTAGGGTTAGAAATTTGGACTCTAAAAGGGTGAATTAAATCATATGCCCAAGACTTTGTTATTTTGATGTAATAGGGCACTAATGGAGAAGGCCTCTTCTGGTAATGATGTCATTATGAAATTCTAATGAGATAATATAATACAAACTTTAAATCACTACATGTAATGTAAGTTGTTGGTATGGGACTGGATCTGGGCTTTCATCAGTGTGAAAATTCCTGCCACAAAAGGAGACTGGACACAAATCTGTAGCTGATAGCCTTAGAGTGTTTCTTGGAATTTGGAGAGGAAAATGACTTGCTCGTGGTTTTTGTTATTAGGTTTATCTTAAGTTGGGGTGAGTCTGTCTGGTGAAAGGCAAGGAGGGAGGTTATCTCTGGCCCATTGAAATGTCTTCCATTCCTAGGCCCCAGTTCAAGTTCTAGGACGTGGGGTTTGGAGGGGAGTTTCCAGAGCATCTAAATCTTGGATCTAAGGACAACAGCGACTGAGGACTAGAGGGTTGGAAGGTTGGGATATGGAAGGGAGGGGTAGATAGAATATGGGGATAGAGAAGATAGAAGGTTAGTGAAATGACAATAAGGGATGGAGAGATAGATTGATGAGTCAGGACTAGGGGTCTGGGGAAGGGAATGGGAGAGAAGGGGAACATAGAGACAAAAGTTTGTATATATGCATGTATATATACATATATATATGTACACAAACACACACACATTCACATATACATATAAATGTATGTAAATATATACCTACATATTCATGTGTATGTAGAAATATAGACATATGTATTATACATTCACATGCACATGCATATACATGTGTATATGTAGGTACATGTGTGCAGTGTACATATATATACACATCTACACACATATAGTTGAGTAGGAATTGTTTTATTCTTTGTCTTATATCTCCTGGTGCCTGGCACCAAGCCTGTCACATAATAGGCAGTTAATAAATGCTCATTGACTGATTTTCCTGATCTAGAAAGAAGAAAAAGGAAATCATCTCAGTCATATAAAAATTCCCTAAGACTATTCAACGAACACCGCACTAAGGATTGTGCTAGGCTTTGGGAAAGACACATGGTTCAGATGAGCCAGGTCCCTAACCTCATGGAGCTTATAGGCTAATATCCAGATAAGAGACATACATACAAATAACTATATTTTGGGACATTACATGATAAATGTATAGACTCTGGACCCGCTCTTAACCTCCTACCCTCGTTGGCAGACTGGAGGCCAATAGTGAGCTACCTCTCCTCCTGGGGGTAAGACTTGAATGGTTGAATCTTTTTTATTATTATAGATTATGAACCCCCACTGGTGTGTTCCCCTCACAACTATCAGTTGTGATATAAACTTGTGATATATAAGTTGTGATACACATTAGCTAAGCTTAATTAACTTTTAGAAAAGCATCTTTACTGAGACGGTATAGTATAACAGTTGGCACAGAACATCACCACACCCCAAAGTCTGTGACAAATTTTCCCACCAGGAGAGACTCATGCAGAGTCCAGGGGAAAGTGGGTTCATGCTTAGAGAGTACATGTGGCAAAGTGATAACTGGTAACTTGAGGCCTCTTGTTACTGGAAATCCTCTTTTCTCCTTCATCAGGGATACTCCTGAAATTCCTTTTAGGTATGGCATAGCTTTCTGATTGGCTCCTTGTACAGCCTCAAAGCTGCTTTTCCTCACTGTGTCTAAATTATTTGTAGCTCTTGATGCAGGTACTGCCCCCAGTCACTACTGCTCCAAAAACCCTGCTAGGACCCAAAGGAGAAGTCTAAATCCTCTGATCCTTAAGGTCCTCCTCTGCTGAAGGGGAAGGGGAATGAGAGAGAAACTTCCAATCTTCCCCCCAGAAGAAATTTCCTCTTAAGAGCTCAGCTGGGCTGCTCTTTCCTCCACAGTCAGACACTTGAAAGCTGGGTTCCTAACCACCTTGCTGTTTTATAGAAGACCCACAGGGCATGAATTAGTCTTTTAAGTCAATACTAATATACCTCCTGTGTAATGTCATTCCATTTTATCCATTGGCTTTCAATGGACTGCTGGCATCTAGTCTAATGTCATTGATTGATTGATTCAATAGAGGTGTTCACACCTGGTTAAGGTAGTTATTTTATGTGAGGTGGGGTGATTGATGGATTAATTCAATAGAGATGCCTAGGCATTGGTGGAACCCAGTTCATCCTTCTGATTGATTGAGCAAATTAATTGAGGTATGGGTGACTCCCACCCTTACAGATGTATTAGAAGAGTACAAAGCAAAGAGTTGTATATGACTTGATGGGGGAGGTCATTGCTGGTTGGGGAGGGATCAGGGAAGATTTCTGGAGGAGGTACTATTTGAATTGGGCTTTAAAGACTGGGTAAAGCAGTGTAATAGGAGAATAGAACAGGGGAAGGAGGACATTCCAGGCACTGGGAACCATGTGAATTAGAGTTTGAGCTTGAGGGTGCTATAGGAGTACTGGGTGCTGCTTTTAAAGAGGAGTCTAGTTTGTCTGGAATGTAGGTTGCATGGAGGGAGAAGGATGAAATAAGGCTGAATAAGAAATAAGGTGGTACCAGGCTGTGGAGGGCCTTGGATGCCAGGAGAAGCAGTTTGTGCTTTATATAATAGGCAATAAAGATCCTCTGAGGATATATGGATGGAGAAATAACACTGAATTGAACTGAATTGGATGCTTATACCTTTGTCTAAGAAAGAGACAAATACCTAGGAATAGACTTCCTGTGGCAAAAGCTACATGTTTGGGATAAGGGAGCCAGAGCCAAGGACTTTTTACTTCTTAGCTCTCCGGAGCCAACTCCTGACGTCTCTAATTTGGTTACTACAAGAGGTGGTTGGGAATGTGCAGATTCCCGGTCCACCCAAATGGCTCCCTCACCACTTCTTTCTTATTGCCACCCTTCTCTCCTTCCACCATGGGACTTGGACCCAAATCTTAAGTACCTGTAATCTCTGTGTCCATTAGAGAGCTCACTTCTGATAACAGGTGACCTTTCAAATGTACTTTCCTCCTCTTCTCTTAGCACAGGTGGGTATCAGCACTCTTAATTAGGGTGGAGAGGTAAAGGGGACCCAGGAAAAACAGCCTCCACTCTCCCCCCTCCCCAGCCTCCACAGGATTTAATAACTGCCCTCCTTAAAGAGCAGGAGGCATGATTAATTCTGGCTCGGGGATTATTAAAATGCCTCTGCTGAGCATCTGGCATTAAAAGTTCTAAATCAATTAATCTGTTGTTTGGAGAAGAGCATACTCGTTAGTGCGGCTGGAATAGCTGGCCTGAGCCACTGTTGGAATGGGAGGGGGGTTGCCTGGGAGAGAGAGACTTCAGGCTCCCTAGGGAGCAAAGGGGGGCTGTGATCACAGCTGGACCCACTGTACCTCCAAAATTCCCACCTTTCCCAAACAGGGTACCTGCTACCCAAATTAGAATGCTTCCATTAATCAGTGTTTATCCACAGGAAATAGCTACTCCTAGGAAACAGAATTCTTGGGTTCTAGTGTGGTCTCTGCTCCTCCCCTCCTCCCCTTATTGCATGCCTTGGGCAAGTTGCTAAAGAATTCTGGGTGTGGGTCCCGGGGCATTTGAGGGCACCTTGCACCATTTGTAATGAATAATAACTAAGCAAAAATCTCATTTGTAAGGATAACCCATTAATCACATTGTAATAATAAGTGGTCTTTCACGTAGGAAGACGACACTGCTCACCTACTGCCAGTGGAATACACACTGAGAGTTATTTTTCTAGTGGTGGGGATCCTCAAAATATTAAAAGACCCAAAGGAAGGCCTGGAGCACATTATATAAATCTACTACTGAGGAATTATGGGAGGGTATTGGACATGAAATGAAAAGGATAAGAGAAAGGGTTGTATTTATTGTGATCTGTATGACCAGAAGGACCCACACCAGAGGATGGAAGCTTCATTGAATTACTGAAATAAGGAATATGTTTGGATAGATCCTTCCACACCACATCTCATCCAGTTCCTCTTAAGAGCACAATCAGATAACTACCACTCAGAGGGCAGGCAAGCCAGCTTAGCTGAAGCAATGCGGCACCCTAAGGGAGAGGAAGAGGAGGCAGCAAATGCAGGGCAAGTCAAACCACCAACTTCTCTCAGACTGCAAGGGAGACAACTCAGGACCCTGAATTCAAGAGCTTTGGCAACAGCAACCCTGCCAGCCCAGCATGGAAGGCTTTCCTCCCATCCTGTGGGAAATGTGGCAACTGCTCCTGCACATTCTAGAGCCACATCTACTGAAGACTCTGAAAAGAAAATTCTTACATACAATGAAAGTCCTTGTCACTACCAAATGGTTCAGCATCAGAACTGATAGGATTTTAGCAGTGGAAATGGTATTAATGAAGAAGCATTAACTTCTGTTTTGCAGCTGCACCCTAAGGACCATGGTGTCTTTCTGTCTGACTTGCACCTAAAATCTTCCATAGGTATTGTCTCTCCCCATTAGAAAGTGAGTTCTTTGAGATCAGGGAGTGTCTTATTTTTGTTTTTGTATCTCCATCACCCAGCACAGTGTTGCCTGACACATAGTAGGCACTTAGTAAATGTTTATTGACTGACTGTACACATAGTAGGAGCTTAATAATTTTTTTCATTCATTCATTCATTCAATCTACTGACTTTGAGCAGCAGTGTGGTTTAGTGGCTAGCATACTGGCCTCAGAGGCAGGAAGACCTGAGGCCTCAGTTTCCTCAACTAAAATGGTGATGGTAATAGCATCTATGTTGCATGGTTATGATGATCGAAAGAGATAATGCGTTTAAAATGCTTTATAAGCATCAATTGCCTATCTATTATTGTTATTGGGGCAGCTAGAGGGTATAGTGGATTTCAGGGTGCAGGGCCTGAAATCAGAAGGATCTGAGTTCAAATCCAGCCTCAGACACTTAACTAGCTGTGTGACCCTGGGCAAAGAACCCAAAAGGAGTCATGAAGAGTCAGATATATGACTGAAAACTGAAAACAGAAGCATTGCCATTGTTCACATCGCAATATTTAGCCCTAATAGCACCAGGTGTTCTAACTGACTAATCTAATTAGCCAAGAGGCAAAGAAACTGGGTCTAATAAAAAATCCAGCATGTTAAACCCATGGTTGATAGTTCTGGTTATTAGGAATCATGGCCTGGTAGGAGATCCAAGAGGTCATCTAGATTAACTAGTGAAGAAAGAGTTCTCTCTGCAACACCCCCCAAAAGTAGTATCTAGTCTGTTATACAGCATTTCCAGGAATGGGAGAATCACTACCTCACAAAACAGTGCGTTCCATTTTTGTTATTGTTCAGTCATTTTCAGTCATGTTGGACTCTTCTTGACCCCATTTGGGGTTTTCTTGGCAGAGATACTGGAGTGGCTTGCTATTTCCTTCTCCAGCTCATATTACAGATGAGGAAACTGAAGCAAGCCGGGTTAAGTGACTTGCCCAGGGACACATAGCTTTCTCTCTTCCTTCCTTCCTTTCTTCTTTCCTTCATCTTATTATAATTCCTTTTCTTGAGGCCCAGTTCCCAGGACCTTCAAGCCCTTCTTTATCTCTATGTATTCTGGGCCTCAATTTCTCTCCTATCTAAAATGGAGCCAAGGCTCCTGGGACCTTTGTTATCCATGTGAAGGGAATGGGGCCCATCCTTGCTGTCTTCACATTCCATTAGCTGTGCCCCTGACCTCTGAAGGTACCTCAGACATCCGTTTTCATACAGTACAGTTCTGCCTGGATTTATCTCGCCCCATGTCTCTCATGCAAAATGCATTTCCAGACACTTTGCTGGGTTAAATGATTTAACAGCTGAGGCAGAGAGGAATTAGGAGCCTGGGTGGGGGAGGCAAGGCCCGCTTTTCAGAGGAGATTGAAAAGGAGATGGAGATCGGTTGCGATGATAATCTCTTATTTTAATAATATAAAATAACTGTCCCACTGAATCAGAATGAGCGATGAATTCTGTGGCCTGGGTTAGAAACGGGCACCTAGAATAGAGAAGATAGCCAAAGAGACATTTCATTCTCTCTCCTTTTGTCTTGTCTTCTCTTTATCCTAGCCTCCCTTTATTTCTCTGTTGCTTTATCTCTTATTTTCCCCTGCAATAGAAAACCTATGCTAATTCCACTGCAGCGGGACCCTCCACTGCATTGAATCTTGCCAGGTTTGGGCCTAATATAACAAAGAATTTTCCCACAATTAGAGCCATCTAGAAATGCCATGGGCTACCTGTGAGGGTAGGGACTTTTCCATCTTTGGAGGTGTTCAAAGAGAGGGTAGATGATCATTTGCTATGAATGTTGCAAAGAGGAGTCCTGTACCAGAGGGGTTTCAAATTCAGATAGAAACAGGAAACACTAAACCTAGAGGAAGGGTTCCTGTGGGCTGCGTATTGACTTAGAAAATGACATACTAACATTATCTATGCTCTACTGTATTTTATTTATTTTGCTAAGTATTTCCAAATTACATTTTAATCTGGTTCTGGGCACTCTGGAGTACTGCAGGCAGCATGTTTGCCATTAGGAAGCCTGGGATCCATCTGCAGGATAATGGGTGAGCAGCTGTGGTGTGAGGAGTAAATGACTCAGGGAAACTGAGATCCATGTTGGTTAAATGACTTGCCTAAGATCTCACAGGCAGCCAAAATCAGAAGTAGGATTAGAACCTATACTCTCCAACTTTAGAGACAGCGCTTTTTCCAGTATTCTGTTCTCTTTGCTTCCCTACCGCCCCAAGAAGGATCTGGTTTTGGCCGTAGGCAATTTGGAATGACTCACCTTTCATGGGAAGGCCAGGCTGAGTCAGGGAAGGGAGGCCATGGAAATTAAGAGGGAGAGTGGAAAATCTCTGTACCACATGTTGGCTCAGTGGGGCATCCCCTTCACACCAGGCTGCTAATAGCTAAGAAACTGCAAGGCTGTCTTCTACTCTGGGATTAATTCATTATTCCAACCTTCCTTAGCTTCCATCAGGCTCAGACGTCAGAATTTAAAATGCAGCTAATGAGTCAACTTCTCCCCTCCTGAGCACCCTCTCTGTCCCTCCATTGATCTTTGCTTCTGTCTGCTTGCTTTCCTCACCCGTTCTACAGATATCTGAATTTTCAAGAATACTAGGGGGAGACATGGGATTGGTGCTGTAGGGAAGAACTCATCAGTTCATGAGGGAGCAAGGTGGCGCAGTGGATAGAGCTCTGGGCCTGGAGTCAGGGAGACCTGAGTTCAAATTTGACCTCAGATGCTAGCTAGCTGTGTGACCTGGGGCAAGTCACTTTAGTTCTAGCTGCCTCAGTTTCCCCAGTTATAAAATGGGAGTTATAATAGCACCTACCTTGCAGAGTTGTTGTAAAGATCAATTGAAATAATATTTACAAAGAGCTTAGCACAATGTCAGGCATATAGTAGGTGCTATAAAAATGCTTATTCCCTTTCCTTCTCTTTCCCTTATCAGGTACTATGAAAGAGTGAGCCTTCTCTCCCCTTGGGAGAAATTAGATCTGCCATTGCTGTTACTGTCTTTGCAAATGACAACTGACCCATAAGAAATGTATCAATAGAAAGGAAGGTGAATCTCTCATGGGGCAAGAATGCGAAACCCAAGTAGCATATTAGTACCCTTCCCAAGGAACCCAAAGGATGAGAGGAAGGCCCTCCGTGGAGAACTTATAGGGAAACTAGAGAAGGATCATATGGGATGAGAAAGCAATGTGGACTTATGTTCTGTATTGCTATTATCTGTTCGAGGTATTTTGTCATAAGCAGATAGCAACTGCAGGATACTGGAAGAGTACTCATCTGACAGCTAAGTCATGAAAGAGCAGAAGTTTGGAGCTGGATGGGACTTTGAAGGTCAGCTAGTCCCACTTATACCTGATTGGGAATCCTCTCCACAATAGTGCCAACAAGTGGTTGCCCAGCTGTCACTGGAAGACCTCTACTGAAGAGATACCCACTGTCTCCTAAGGCGGCTGGTTCTACTACTGGATTGCTCTAGTTATTAAGAAGCGTGTGTTAACATCAGACCTAAATGTGCTCCCTACAAGGGCAGGTAAGGATCTATTTCCTTAGAGTCTTATAAATCTAATCAAAAGGACTTTAAACTGATGAGGAAGGGGAAGGGAGAACACTGCTTACATATATCCACTGAGCTAGAGATCAGAGAGAATAACTATAATATAGAAAGAATAGGAGTAGTGACATCCAGAAATTCATAAGAGAGAGCAAAGATAGCTAGGAACCCAAGCCTAAGAGGGATGGGAAGCTCAAAAATGAAATTCTACAGTCTGATAAGGAGGGAAAGGGGAAGTTGCCCAATGTAGATGTACAACTAACTTAAAATTTTAAAAGTACAGAAGTTGGAAGCGGAGGCAAATCAAATACGTGGAATGGTCCTGTAAGAACAGTGTCAAAAGTGCTAAAGTTTAGAAAAATCTGAGGCTGGTGAGGAAAGCTAAGGATACCAAAAAATATTTTTTAAAGCTATATAACTAAAATGAGGATAAGTGTCATAGACTGAGCTCCTTCTCCCCTAGTTTATATCTCAAAACTCCTTGCAAGGATCCACCATTTTCTCCATCTTTAATCTCTGATCAAAAGGTGGCCCTTTCTTATCAAGGTGGCTCTTCTTACTACCTACTCATGCCCTTAATCCCATCCCTTCCCTTCTTCTCTGGCAGATTATTCCCTCAATCATTCCCTCTCTTTAATCTTCATTCTATCCCTACCTGCAGGATTCTTCCCTATTGCATGCAAACATAGCCAAGTCCCTCCTGTCCTTAAAACAAAACAGCTTCACTTGACCCAACCATCTTTGCATGCTTTCATCTTACATCTTTACCTTGTTCACAGTCAAATTCTTAGAAAGAGCAATTTATACTCATTGGCTATACTTCCCTTCTTCTCATTCACTTCTCAGCCCCTGACTTCTAACTCATGGATCTATTGAAATTATTCTCTTGAAAGATACTCATTACCTCCTAATTGCCAAATAAGATGAGCTCTTTTTCCCCCTAGGCTTCATCTCCTTTGACCTCTGCAGCTTCTGACTGTTGACCACCATCTCTTGCTGGACACTTATTTTTGTAACACTAGTCTCTCATGGGTCTTCTCTGACCTCTCTGACAACTCCCTATCAGTCTCTTTTGCCAGATCTTCATCCATGTCCCATATCCCTGTGTGTGACCCAAGTTTCTGTCCTGGTCTTCATCTCTTCTTTCTCTACACTTGTTACTCTCTTCAGCTCTCATGAGTTCAATTATTGTCTCTCCATAACTAACTCCCAGATCTACATGTCCAGAACTAAACTCTCCCAAGTCCCAGTTCTGCATCACCAGCTGCCCATTGGATGTTGTGAAGTGGATATTCCGTAGGCATCTCAAACTCAACATGTCCAAAACAAAACTCATTATCTTTCCTCAAAAAATCTCCTCTTCTGAACTCTATTTCTCTTAAAAGTATCACTTTCTTTCTAGTTACCCAAATTTACAACCTGAATCAGTCTTGACTCTTCACTCTTTCTCACCTCTCATATCCAGTACAAGGAGAGAAGTCAGCTTAGAACATCTCATTTCTCACCTGAATGTCCTACTTTGGAGCTTCTTTACCTTCTCTCCCATGCTCCAGAAAGCTTATTATTGGCAGACCCAATCATCTGGCAATATCCTTCCAGCCTTGGTATTCCACCTCATCATTACCCTGTATCCCTCTGATCAAAGGATGGAGCATAAACACAAAGCCTCCTTTTAAGGAGGGAGCTCAGCTTAGAATGCCTCCCCATTTCTCACCTGGCTGCCCAACTCAGGGACCTCTCTACCATTTCCCCACATAGGGTACTTTCACTCCCCCCTCCCCCCTTTCAGTTTCCTTTTGAGATTGTAAGCTCCTTGAGGGCAGGAATTGTCTTTCTTCCTTCATATTTGTATCCCCGGTGCTTAACATAGTGCCCAGAATGTAGTGGGTGCTAAATAAATATTTATTATTGAGTATTCAAATTCTATCTCCACAACATCTCTCAAATCCATCCCCTTCCCACTACTTGAAATGGCCACCACCCAATTCAAGCTTCATCACCTCCCACCTGAAGTATTTCAGTAGCTTCCTAATTAGTCTCCTTACCTCAAGCCTCTCCTCTCTTTCTAACCCAGAGGTGGGGAACCTGGGCCTTCGGTCTTTGACCTTAAAGCCCCTGCTTCTAATCCCTCTGCCACCCAGCTGCTCAATCTATCAATACAAAGCCCAGGTCCAGTTACTTCCTTCCCTTTGCTTCCCTGCTCTGAAGCTTTGGTGACTTTCCATTGTCTTTAGGATAAAACACAAGCTTCTTTATCTGGCATTTAAAGCCCTTTACAATCTGTCTCCAGCCAGACACATTATATCCCTTACAAACTCTACAATTTAGCCAAACTGGCCTATTTGCTGTATCTCTCACAGGCTGTTCCATCTCCCACCATCCTGTCTTTGTGCATAAGCTGCTCCTCCTTTCAAGGTCTCTTCTTCTCCTCTCCTCTTCTCCCTCTCTCCTCACCTCTTCTCCCTCTCTTCTCACCTCTTCTCTATCCCCTTACCTCATTCCCTTCCAGGTTGTGCTTCTGACTTTCTGGACTTCAGCACCATGCCTTGGGGCAGCTAGGTGGTGCAGTGAGTAGAGCACTGGTTCCCAGAGTCAGGAGGACCTGAGCTCAAATCCTGCCTGAGACATTTGACACACTTACTAGCTGTGTGATCTTGGACTAATCACTTAACCCCAATTGCCTTCCCTTCTCCCCTCCAAAAAACAAACCACAAATAACAAAACAAAAAAAGCACACCATACCTTAACGGCAGTCTCACCCTTCAACCTCCCTTCACCCCTGCTCCTACCTTACCGTGGAACATCCACCATGCCCATCCATTCTCCCACTGCTGAGTTCTTCCCGGAGCCTCCATCTTGGAGAAGTTCCCAAGTCAGCCAACCTTTCTTCCCCTCCCTGTTGAGCTTCTCCCTTTCTGAACTTCCACACTATGTCTCTGTAAGGGTACCTTCATCTCACCACCCCTCGCAAGAACAATTTTCAGCTGCTTTTTTGTATTGTTTTTCTCTAGGTGACAAAGTGGTTAGAAAGCTAAACCTGGAGTTAGGAAGATCTGAATTCAAATCTACCTCAAACATTTACTAGGGAAAATCACTTAATGTCTATCTGCTTCAGTTTCAACACCTGTGAAATGGGAATATTAATAGTACCTACCTCCAGGGTTGTTGTGAGGATCACATGAGAGAATATTTGGGAAGTGTCTGGCACATACTAAGCGCTTGTTTCCTTTCTTCCCCATTAGAATGTAAACTCCTTGAGGGCAGAGACTATCTTTTTACTTCTGTTTGTATCCCCAGCACTTCCCATAATATCTGACAATGTAGTAAGTATACCTTGTTCCTTTACTTTTTCCTCTTAGATCTTAGCTTACTTCAAAGCTCAGGTCAAATACCATTTCCTATCTATCTTCCCAACCTTCCTAGCCACTAAAGCCCTTTCCTACTCCCACTGAAATTACCTAGTATTTCCTTTGTAAATACTTTGTATTTATTTGTACCTGTATGTGTTGTTTCCCCGGACAAAAGTTTAAGCTTCTTGAGGACAGAGACTATTTCATTTTTGTCTTTCCTTAGGCATTTAGTATACAATTCTTTACACATGGTACATACTGAACAAAATCTTTGGACTTTTTACTAAAAAGAATTAGCAGATATGATGCCCGAGCCACTGCTTGTTGTCTTTGAAAAGAACATTAAGTTTGGATTTAGATGACTTGGGTTCATGCCCTCTGCCTTTGCAACTTACTATATGTATGATCTTGGGTAAGTCAATTAGCTTTTTTGAGCCTTAATAAAATAAGGTGGTTGAACTAGGTGACCTATAACATCCCTTCCAGCACTAAATATGTGATTCTATGGTTGTTCAAAAAGAGAAAACTACTGTGAGACTGAAGAAGAGCACATGTACTGATTTTTTTAAAAAAAATTATGGAAGAGAATAGAGGTTGCAAGTTATAGGTTAGAGAGCTTGACTTTGATCCTTGAAGTTTCTAGGAGGCTTTATTAAAGAAATAGTAAATATCTAGAAAAGGAAGCAATCATCATGAAAAGCCAGCATGGTTTCATCAAGGACAGGTCATGCCAGAATCATCTCATCTCTTTTTTTTGACAGAATTACTAGAGTACATCAGTTGAATGCTGGAGATAGAGTTTATCTAGATTTCAGGAAAACACTTGCAAAATCTCTCATGCTATTCTTGTGAAAAAGATGGAGGTGGAAACTCAATAGGAGTACAGTTGGATGGATTTGGATCTGATTGGATGACCAGACTCGAAGAGCTGTTATTAATAGTTGGATGTTGACTTGGAGGGAGGTGTCCTGGCTTGGTGCTGTTCATGATTTTTATCAGTGGCTTGGATAAAAGCACAAATAACATACTTGTCGAGTTTACAAATGATGCAAAGTTGTGAGGATTAACTAACATGTTGTGTGACAGATTCAGGATCCAAAAACATATTGGCACTAGAATGTTGGGCTGAATCCTAAAAGTGGAAATTTAATAATAATAAATATAAAGTCTCACACCAGGTTTCAAAAAATCAGTTTACAAGATGAAAGCCAGGGAGGTGGGGATGGTCAGCAATTTGAAAAAAAAATCTGTTTTTAGTGAACTGCAAGCTAATTTGCACCAATAATTCATCAACAAAACTAATAACGTATTGAGGGTGCATTGAAAGATATAATGTCCAGGACTAGAGAGGTGATAATTTCTTTGCATTTACCTGCTTACCCTACAGTTAGAGTATCATATTTGGTTCTGGATGTCATTCTTTAGGAATTCAGCTAAACTCAACAGTAATCGCATGCTATGAGTGTTGCATTTTATGAGGCGATGGTCATTCAGAGACAAAAAGGAAACAGTCTCTGCCTTTGAGGAGCTTTTACTCTACTGGGACTATACAACATGTGCAAAATAAGTATTGCACAAGGAAAACTGAGGAAAGAGATCGTACTAAGAGGAGACAGAGTTCAGAGAGGGCTTAACAGAGGTGGTAGAACTGAATTGAGTCTTGAAGGAAGACAAGGATTCTGAAGGATTAAATAAAAAGGGATTTCATTATAGGTCTATAGAATATTTTGTACAAATACATTTTGGTGGAAGGTGGAGTATAAAGTCTGGGGACAACTAATAGTCCAGCTGAGCTGGAAGGTAAAGTTCATGAAGGGAAATATGAAATAAGGCTAGAATGATGGGTAGGGGCCACATTATAGAAGGATTTAAATGCTAGGCTGATGCGTTTGTATTTCAATCTAGAGGGAATGCGGAGCTATTGGAATTGCGGGGTTGTGCCTTTTATTTTGATAGCTGTGTGGATGGTGGGTTGGAGGGCCGGTAGATAGGCAGCAGGTGGTACAATTAGGAGGCCCATTAAGGTAGTCGAGGTGAGAGGTGAAGAGGGCCTGAGTGAGTGTGGTTGGCATTGAGTAGAGAAAAGGAGATGGACAGGAAGGATATGATCAGCTGAAGAATATTCAGAGGGTGACCCAGGATGATCAATCACCTTGAGATAATTCCATATGAGGACTGGCTGAAGGAATTAGAGATATTTAGCCTGAAGATGAGAAATCTCGGGTGGAACATGATAGATGGCTTTGAGCACTGATGTGACTTTACAAGAAGGATTAAACTGATTCTTCATGTTCCAAGAGGAAAGAACTAGAAGCAGTGGTTTGAAGTTGTTTTAAACTTAGGTTTGCCCTAAGGAAAAACCTATAATTATTAGAGCTACCCCAAATGGAATAGGGCTGCCTTGGGAAGTAGTGGGTATCCTTACAGGGAAGGTTCTCAAGCAGACATTGAATGACTAACCACTTGTCCCATATGCTGTAAGAAGAATTCTTGTCTAGATTTGGGTTGGATTACATGGCCTTTGAGATCCCTTCAATCTTAGAGATTCTGTGATTCTGGAAATCTGTCTCTATAAAGGTCACTCACTGATTCTAGTTCTGAAAGCTGAGGTCAGGCAGAATAAGTTTAATTCAAATACCTCACTATAACTCTCATATCCCGCTCTAAAGTCTTCTGTTCTCTAAGGTAAATATCCATAGTTCCTTCAAAAGATCTTATGGCACCTCCTTTTTACCTTTTCTGTTTTACAGTGTTATTGGCAATGACAATATGCATCATGGCACAGTGTATAGAGTGCTAGGCTTGGAAGCTGAAAAATCCCACTTGTGACACTTATTGGCTGTGTGACCACGGGTAAGTCACTTAACTTTTCTGAGCCTCAGATTCTTTATCTATAAAATAAGGTTGAGAAGTAGATTACCTCCCATGTCCCCATTATCTATAAAATTTATGATCCTCTGATTAGGAAGACTGGGCTCAGAAATCACACTTGACAGTTCTTTTAATATCCAGTTCACCTGGCCTTGGTGACTTGAATTTTATTAAAGATAGCTAGGAACTCTCTTATTATCTCAGTTATCTCAGGTTTCACTTATCTATTCTTTTTTTATTCTTTACCTCCTGGTGTATATGTTACTTTACACGGTTAAAAAAAAGCAGAAGCAAAATTGGGGTGGAGCAGTTGTACTTTCTTTCCATCATGCATTAACTTCATCCAATCTACCCCAACTAGCTGCAGTATTATACATTCTTTAATCTTCTTTTGTCCCCAGCATAGCTAAAAAAAAATGTCATTTTTGTTGTCCTAACCATTCATCTCAAGCCTCAGCTCATTTTGAGCTTGAATGCTCCTGAAGCCATTCTTATGGGACTGTGCCACTCCGTTGTGTTCATCCTCTGCTACTTGTCTTTGCTTCCATTTTCTGCATGTATCTTTGAAAAATCTGGGCTGGTGAATGAGCTCCTTGTGTAGGTGCATTATTCTCTTTAGACAGCTCCCACATTTCTTTCCCCATTGTATTTCTTCCCCATTTGTGTTCTTGTCATCAGAATTTTCTTTTTGAGAGCATCCCATTCTCTTGAGTCAGCTTTCCCTAGAAAATCCTGGGATTTGAGATCCTACCTATATCTTTTCTCTAAAGTCTTTAAAACTCACTCTCTCAAAATCTAGAGTATCTATCAGGCTATGCTTGGCTTTCTTCTTCTAAGACCATCTCACACCAAAGGGATCTCTCCACTCTCCCAGAGTACTTACCTTACACCACTTTGAGGGCATTCAGTATTATCTTGTTTTATGGTTTATGTGTACATATCTCACTGCCCCTACTATATCATAAGATCCTTAAGGGCAGACATTGTGTCTTGTTCATTTTGTATCCCCTAGAACTTCTCAAAATATCCTGTGCATAGTTGATGCTCAATAAATATTGAATGAATGGATTAAACCTCAGAGTCAGAGTTATGGAGATATTGGAGTCCTCATTGAGAATTTTGGCAAGAGCTGCTGCCTTCCTGCCCTCAAATATTCATCTGCCTTACCTTCCTGGTTGTGGTAACACTAAGCCAACTGTACGGGCAATGAGAATGGTACCCATTCAGGTAACGAGATGAGGTGGGACCTTACCAACAGGATGCAGCCAGCAGGACTGAGATAGTGGGAAATGGCAGAAGCCCCATTGGCTTACAGAATCCATTTGGGCATCAAAGGCTGTGTCCTTTACTTGAAGATCTTTCCAAGACAATCTTCAATCCTGATCACCCTTCATACTTCACGTTATGATGACACTCTTTTGTCATCATAGTAATAAATCATCATCACTATCAAACATATTGAGCACCTACTATGCAAAGGACATTATGATCCAGGGCCGAAGTTCTGCTTTTTAGAAAGTAACTGAGCTCTTGGCTCAGTGGAGCTATTTGCATGTCATTTTATATAAATCAGCATCCATTCCTGACCCCCTTACTCCCACAATGCAAAATAAAATAAGTGAATTAGTGCAGCCAACTGCAGTGGCTTTCAAACCCAGCATTAAGGACATGACATACATGAAAATTTTTATGCCAATCCATTTAATAACATCCTGGGAGAAATGAGCAAAACTGGAGAGATTTGTAATCAGATGTGTGTGCGTGTGTGTGTGTGTGTGTGTGTGTGTGTGTGTGTGTGTGTATGAGAGAGAGAGAGAGAGAAGAGAGAGAGAGGTGGAATGGGGGGAGGACAGAGACTGACAGAAACAGAGACACAGAGAAAGAGAGATAGAGACAGTGGGAAGGTCCAGCATGTTTCAATGGGATGAACATTGGATTGGGAGTCACAAGGCTCGGATCTGAGTCTCAGCACAGTTACTGACTAGCTGTGTGACCTTGGGCAGATTACTTCACTTTCCTCTCTATAAAATGATGGTATTGAACAAGATGATCTCTAAGGGTCCTTTAAGATCCAATATTCTGTGAAACCTTGGTACCTCCACCCTCCAGTTCTAAATATAGCCATGTTAGAACTCTTTTTCTATGGTGCTTACTAGTGACAGATTTCCCTTTCCTAGGTTTGGGCTGGCCCTAAAAAAGTACCTGGCCTTTGGAAATTCATTTGCTCCAGAACTATTTAAACAAATAGTTTTCACAAGAACTACAAAGTTTCAAAGACCATATAAAAACATTCTTCTCCAAATTACTACTAAGAAAAATGCAAATTAAAACTATTTATGCAAATTACATAAATTGAAAAAATGCAAATTAAAACATGAAGTTTTACCTTATGCCCTGCAAGTTGGCAAAGACTGCCAAAAAAGCAGAAACAATCAGTGTTGGAGGGGCTGTGAGAAGGTAGGCACATTCATATATTGTTGGCAAAACGATGAATTGGTCCAACCATTCTGGAAAACAATTTGGAATTATGTGAGAAAGTGACTGAACTGTTCATAGCTTTTGATTCAGCAGTCCTACAAACCTAAATGAGGTCAAAGACAGAAAGAAAGAAAGGTAGAATATATTGAAAATAACCATAGTAAAACTGTATACGATAGTAAAAAATTTAAAACTAAGTGAGCATCCAACTTTGGGGCAATGTACGAACAAATTGTGCTTTATCAACATAATAGAATAAATAAATGGGGAATCTGAGTAATCTAAAGAAACATGGGAAGATTTTTGTGAATTGATATAAAGTGAAATAAACAGAAACAGAACACTACACACAATGATTACAACCACATAAATGAAAGGACCACTAAAAGGAAACCAATCTCAGTAAATGAAAATCCACTAAGAATAAATAAAAATACATTCCTCCCTCCTCATGGCAAAAAAATGGGTCAGTGAAGACTATAAGAATTAAATGCTGTATAGATTCTTAGAGGTGACCAATATATAAATTGTTTTTGCTTAACTGCTTTTCTTTGTTATAAGGGATGGTTCAGTTTTGGGAGTGGGTATGTGCAGGGTATATCCAGAAATGATTGTGATGTAAACTTTTTTTTTAATCTGCTCTATGTTCTGCTGTGCACATGGCAATGCTTTTTTTTCCTTTTCTTATTTTGTATTTAAGTTATAATATGTTTCTTTTTCTTTTCTTATTGTGCATTCAAGTTTTGATATTTAAGTTTAAAACAAAATAATAAAAAAAATTTTAAAAAGAAAAAATCTACTTCATGCCTCTTGTGTGACTCCAAGGGAGCTTCTCTATAGAACTCTTGGGGAAAAACCATGAAGAAGTTGAAATTCCTATCTTCCTTCCTCTTCCCTCTCATAGAAGGCTTTCCATGCCCTCCCTCTCCCCCGTTCTCCACCCTCATCTCAGATGTGTAACTTGTGGCCCATTCCCATAGGATCTTGATGCTTCATCTAGCTGCCAACTAGTCCCCTCAAAGGGAGAGGGAGGTACTAAGAGCTGAAAGTATTATCCTCCAAGTTAAACTTTACATTTGGACACTTTGCACTCAGCTAGGTTAAAACCCAACTTATCATCCTACTCTTAAAATATTGAATTTTCCTTTCTCTTCCTCCTCCTCCTCTTTCTTTTCTTTCTCCTTTTCAAAACTTCACTCTTTCTGCTAAGGATTAGAGGCAATGTGATGTAGAGGAAAGACTCCAACCTGGAGAGTCAGCTTTGCCACTATAACTTAGTTGCATGAATTTGGGGAAGAGACACCTCCTGCTCTGTGCCTCAGTTTCCTCATCTGTAAAATGGAAAGAGTGGACTTGAAGCTCCCTCTAGGCTCTAAATCTATATTCCTATGAATTAAAAATCCTTGTCTATCCATAGGGACCTATTCCCTTGCCCCCCAATCTCATTGGTCATTGAATCCTCTTGATATTTCCTTCATAATCTACAGCATTTCTTGATCCTTTCCTTTTCCTTTTCACTACCGCCACAGTTGACCCAAAGCAATGAATTTCTAACGATAGAATTTCTGGCCCTGGGATGGGTGAGGGGAGGAATTTTTGAGCAGTGGGCTTGCTTGTCCCTTTCCAATCATATCTCATAAATGCCCTGGCAGAAAGAATGTCTGTGGAACAAGAACAGGAAGGCAAAGACTCATAAACAGAACAACAGGGAGCCCGGCCCATTGTGTAATCACGATGGAAGGCAGAGCTTCCAGCAACAGAAATGCTGCAGGTGTGGTGGCTCTCTCTCCAAGCATGGCTGTAATCCCTTTCACTCACTGCTTCTCTCCCGGGGGCCCAATTACTGGCCGGGGCATAAAAGCCAGCAAAAGAAAGATACTTTTGCTAGTGATTGTGTGATCAGTCAAGCTGTTCCTGCTGGCATGCCAGGGGAGTGATTCAAAGTAGATTTCTATATGTTTGGCAGGTATGAGAGTTGTTCAGGGTTCTGACCTTGGGGAATCCTTATTACCTATAGTATTGGGAGTTACCTTTCCTGCTGTTCCTTTTGTATGAATTTTGTGTGTCTCCTTTCTGGCCAGAGCAGCTGGTTCTGGCTCCAGGGAAGATTAGTGTGTGTGTGTGTGTGTGTGTGTGTGTGTGTGTGTGTGTGTCCATGTGTATGTGCTGGGATGGGCAGCATCCTTCCAATTGAAGATTAGAAGTCTTAAGTTTGTAGGTAATGGGAAAACCAGGTGACCCACTAGAGTAAGAGTTCTTGACTTTTTTTTCTGTGTCCTGGTTCTGAACCCCTCTGGTGTATCCTGGTTCCCCCTCCCCACCCCTACCTTTGGCAGCCTGATGAGGTTTACTGACCTCTTCTCAGAATATAGTATAATTTTTAAATTAATAAAATCAAATCAATAGGATTGCAAAGGAGAATATTGAAACAAAGATACAATTTTTTCCCTCACTTAAGTTCATGGGCCCTCGGTTATGATTCTCTCAGGTAGAACTGTTGCTACAGGGGGCGAAACAGCACCTGGCCCATGATTCATCTTCTGTGCCTTCTCCTGTGCTCTAGAAAGCTGCCTATGTGCCTTATTAGACTGTAAGTTCTATGAAGGCAGGGACAATATCTAAAAGGATGTTTAAAAGGAAGAGCAAGTTGTACATAAGAGAGTTGCAGTTTCACATGCAATTATCTTTTAAAAACATTTTTACTATGTTATGGAAATGCTTGTTGTATTCCATAAATGAAAAATAATTAATTAACTTTAAAAATGAAGGCAGGGACAATGTTTTATTTAAATAAATATTTTCATTTATTATTATTTATATATATATAATATTATATATTATCACTTATTTAAATAAATAACAAATAAAGAAATTAATTGAAATGCTCTGTCAGTATTTCATGTCTTTATCAGCACCTAGTACAATGTCCTGTGCCCTTTGGGTAACTATGAAAATGTTTATTGAATTCAAAAAAAGGAGGCATCTCTATCCAGACTTGCAAAGCTGGCCTTGTCTACTTCCTAGGCTTCCTTGGGAAAGTGTGGCACACTGACTAAGTTGTGGGAACCATCTTTAAACTAGGTCTTTTAGGGAAACAGCACAGCTTAAGCCAAGCAAGGGCAAATGTGAAAGACAGATGTCACTAATAACAGGAGAAAGGACTAAAGCAAAGTCCCAAAGTCAGCAAAGGAGTTGTCTTCAATGATGCTAATGAAAGTGGTGAATATATGGGTGTTAGAAAATGCAGATCAAAATTATGGGGTCATTTTCATGTGCACCTTGGAAGTAAATCCAGGTAATGTGTAGAAAGGTATGCCACAGTTCCACTGTCCCTGGCAAAAGTCAAGACTGGTCCTGTTGTTCTGGAGAGCTAGAACATCATTGCATTATGTTTTTAAGGTAGCAGGCTAATATAAGGTTGAGGAATCAGAGTGCCTTCTGCACCCATAGTGGCACTGGTTTCTTTCTCTGTGAGTTCTGTGTTTTGCTGCTATGAGAATGGATTGTAGATGGTTAGCCCTGTCTATTTGTTTTCTGGAGAAATGGAAATGTTTGAGAAGATTTCAGTAATCTTTGTGAGTCTATGGAGTAAGCTAAGATTTCTTTCTGGGTGAGATAATCTATCTAAGGTCTTTTCTAACTTGAAGTTTATGATCATAGAGTTCACTGCAGGAATTTACGTAGGATGCTAATTGACTCCACATCCATCTGGCTAATGGGGACCTGAAAGCATCCTCTGAGGTATTCCTTCCCCTGCAGCTATACAGGGATAGCAGGAGAGAGAAATCCACAGCTGGCAAAGGAAAGTGGTGTACATGATGAAGCATGAGTTCACAGGATGGAAAAAGTTGTACTCTATTCCTATATTTGCTATATTACATTTAGTTTTAGTGATACTGGCAAGTTGGAAGGATATTGGCAAGCAAGAAAGGTGAATGCCATGGTGAGGAAGAATTGAGATTATGCCACATGAGGATAGGCTGACAGAAACGGGGATAGTTAGCCTGGTGAGAACCCAAGAGAAGGGGCAGCTAGGTGGTGCAGCAAGTACAGCATCGGCTCTGGAGTCAGGAGGACCTGAGTTCAAATCTGGCCTCAGACACTTGACACACTTACTAGCTATGTGACCTTGGGCAAATCAGTTAACCCCAATTGCCCTGCTATCCCCCCTCAAAGAAGAAACTCAAGAGAATTTGGGGAAGGGGAGATGCTATAATCACCCAAGTATTTGGACAAGGGACTAGATTTCTTTTGATTGGTTCCAGAGGGCCAAACCAAGGACATTGATGAAAATCTACAAAAGAAAAGCAGAATTGAGCTTGATGTAAGGGAAAATCCCCTAGCTAGAGTAAGTTTAGAATAAGTTGGAAGCTAGAATTGGTTTCCTTCAGAGATAGTGAGATCTCTGCCTTTGGAAATCTTCAAATGCATGCTGGATACCCCCACTTATTGAGGGAAGTTGTAGAGGAAATGGCTATTTAGGTATGAATTAGATTAGGTAATCTCTAAGGCCCCTTCCAACTCTGAACTTCTGTGATTCTGTGTCTGGGAGTTGGTGCTGGTGATGAATAATCCTTCCGTTCCTTTCACATATTGTAATTGTGCCCCCGAGTGCTATAGATAAAAATTATTTTGTAGAAAGAATATATAATAATAACAATAATAATACCGCCACATTTAGACAACATTTCAAGATTTACAGTATGAGCTTTTCAGAAGCCGATTTTAAAATTGGCCAAAGCTTTCCCCTACTCCCATCCCCACTCTCTACCCCAAATTTTGCCCTAGGGACCTTGAGCGAAAAGGAGGACTCTGTGGCTCCCATTAAGGGGGATGTGGGAGGGAAGGGGAAGGTTTGAATATTTGAGCCCTTCTAAGGGGCACCTAATTCCAGTTGTATAATATTGCTGTACTCAGTGACTATGACAAATGAGAGGCCCCAGGTGGAGAAGGGCTTTGTCTGGGACTTGAGGAAAAAGGTCTGGCCCTTTAAGCTAGCCCTGCCTAGGGGAAAGGAATCAAAGAATTAGCCAGGCAATTCTGGGCTGGCTCATCACTTCCTTCCAGTTTGGTGCTGAAGCACGAAGGCAATTTCTAACGACGGCTTCATATTTTATGGCAAAAATCTGTTTTTCATGTTGAGACCATCCTTAATCCTCTGTCTAACCTGACATCACATATGGGCTTTGTTCTCCTACCATTTGGTCTGCTGTTTTGGTAAAACAAAAGCAAAACCAGTCCTCCTGTCTCACCTGACCACACCTGCTTTCATAATTCTGTCAGTCATTGACCCTCTCTGAAAAGACTTCTATATGCATAGTCATGGCTTACTAAATCCCAGCCCGATCCAGATTTCCCAGTTTGGGTCTAATTCCCCTGAGCCTGTTAATGGACATAGTAAGTGGAGTGGTAACAGGACAATAGGAAACAGGTATGAGGACTGGGACAATGGAGTGAAAAACCACTGTATTTGGGGAGGAGGAGGGAAGGACAGAATAAAATCACATTTCTAATCACATAAAGAGGCCATGTCCTAGTTCTTAGAACATAGGCTTTGGACTCAGGAAATCTTAGGTTCAGGTCCTGACACTGACATAAATAAGACTAGCTTGTCCTCTTGTTACATGACACTATATGGCCTTCTGAACACGTTTTTGATATTTCTCAGGTGCAAGTCATCATTGGCCACATACATAATCTATCATGATGCATCTGTCCAATGGTCGCTTGGTTGCTTGCAATCTTGATTCTTCTGATGAAGTGGTCTTCCACGATCGGTAGCCATAAACACACCCAGAGAATAGCATTGTGAAAGGGTAAGCTTTTGTAGTAGTGAGAAGTTCTGTATCACTGAAAGTGCCATGAAGTTTCTCGTATGGAATCCTGGGCAAGGAGGTACCAGGAAAAAAAGGGCATGTTAAAAGAGGACCAGTCAGGAAATCTAGGGAAGTGAGCAACCAGCTTTAGGTGTACCTTTTGTGGAGAAGAATGTTTCTGCCTAAAGCTGGAAGGTTGTGCTTGGAAATCTGTCCTGTGGTACATTAAGATTGAAGCTGAGGAGCAAAGTCTCTCCAGTTTGGGCCTAAAACAAATTGGTACTGAAAATCTCTGCTCCAGTGGATTTTGGCTCTGTGCAAGAATGAACTCTCCAGGAGGGTGCTGCTTCCTAAGTAGTGGGCTCCCTGTTACTGAAAGTATACAAGAAGAGGCTGTCAAAGATCATTGTAAAGGAAGTTTGCCACAGAGTAGGTTGTTGGATTAGATGATCCAGGGTCCTTTACAACTCTAAAATCCTGTAATTACGTGATTTATATATTAAGCTATCCCCAATAGAACATATGACTAAGCTCAGTCCCTATAATCTATCCACCTGGATACACTGTAGCTGTATGGAGCAAGTTTGATCAGCCCACTTGTCCCTCAAACAATACAACTCTAAATGTAGACGATTTCTCACATTTGAGCAAAGTAGATTTGATATTCTACACAGCTTACTAAATGAGGGATGATTGGCTAGCTCATCATTCAGGAAGGATACGGTAGACATTGTTAAATTGGTCCTAAAACACAAGCCTGACCATTTCACTTCTCCGTCCAAAAGCTTTCAATGATTCTATATTGCCTAGAGGATGAAACACAAATCGTTTAGCTTGGCATTTAAAACCTGTTGCAATCTGCCTCCAACCTATTTTTTTCTGGACTAACTTCATATTATTCCCCTCCAAGAAATCTAGGTTCCAGACAAACAGGACCACAAGCTGTTCCCCCATTCTTTGATCCTCTTTTCTACCTCTATGTGTTCATTCAAGTCCTCCTTTGTGTCTATGACACACTCCTACTCATCTACACCTGTTGACATCTTTCTCTCTCTTGAAAGCATAGCTCAGGTGTCCATTCTTTCATAAAGACTTCCCTGATGCCCCCAGTTCAAAGACCAGCTCTTCTTTTGATACTTGTCAGACTCTCTCATTTGTCCTTATATTTCAACTTGTAACAATTGTTTGTGTACTATCGTATTCCAGCCCTTCCACTTCTAACCTGTATGACCTTGGTCAAATCATTTAACTTCTTGGGCCATCGGTAAAATGAAAGGGTCAGACTAATTTATTTCTAAGGTTTTTTTCCAGCTCTAGATCCTATGATACCTATTAGTTTATAAGCTCCTTGAAAGGAGAAACTGTGTCCTCGGATTTGGAAGAAATGTGCCATTGTAAAGGCTGGCTTTCCAAAAATATTTAGATCCCAAAGTGGGGATGCTAATAGGAAAGGAATAACTTCCCCACAATGCCATCAGCCCGAGAGATGCTGAGAAGAAGGGAAGTCACACAAGGGAATGGCAGGTGCTTCTGGGATTCATCATAGTGATTAAGAATGTGCAATCACCATGCAAAATGAGCAGACTGTTAGATATGTGATAAAAAATACCTGATCTAAAACTGAGATGTGGCTGTTATATCAATTGAGTGGTTCCATGAAAAACCAACTCAGAAGCAGAGACAGGAACAGACATGGATGCCAGAGCAGTGGGAGAGCTAGCCAAGGCTGTGGGGGTCCTGTTTTCACTGACAATCTCAAATCTGCTCTTATCGTTGGAACTTCCCCATTAGTGTTGTGAGTTTTTTTTAAATCAATTGATTGACAAGCATCATTAACCACCTACCATATAGGTGACAGGTAGTGTGCTAGGCATTAGGGATCTGAAGGCAAAAATGAAACAATCCTCTCTTCAAGGAGTTTACAATCCAATGTGTATATACAGGGGTATGTATAGCACAGATACGAGACAGTTTGGGGTTAACAGCTTGGGGAATCAAGGAAGACTTCTTGGAGCAGGAAGTGCTTGAGATGAATCTGAAGGAAGCTAGAGATTCTAAGAGACTGAAGTAAGGAAGAAGATTCCATTTCCAGTCATGAGAACAGGAGGTGGAGAGTTGTGTGAGAGACAATGAGATCAGTTTGATTGGAACATAAAATTGGGTGGAAAGTAATATTCCTGGTAAGGTAGGCTGGAGCCAGACTGTGAAGAGTTTTCAAAGTCCAAAAGAGGAGTATGGATGGAGGTAGAGTATTTCAGGGAAAAGAGAGGAGAGTGGAATGGAGTCAAAGGACCTGGGTTCAAATCCCAGCTCTGCTATATGATATAGAACAAGTCAGTTAACCTCTCTGGGACTCAGTTCCTCACCTACAGTCAGTAGGTTGGATTAGATGGCCTCTGACTTCTCTTCCAGCCCTAAATCTATGATGCTGAATTTGTTTGTTCTAGAGACAAGAGGAAGCCACTAGAGTTTTTTGAACGGGGGAATGATATGGTTTACTCTGTGCTTTAGGAGTATCACTCTTGCATCCTGCAGAATGGAGAGGGGAGAGGGAATTGAGTCGGAGAGACCAGTGAGGAGGCTATTGAGATAGTCCAGGGAACAGGTGACAAAAGCTTGAACTACCATAGTGGCTAAATAAGTGGAAAGAAGGAGTGGGTTTGAGAGATATTGCAGAAATCAAAATGACCATGTTTCACAACTGACTAGATATGTAGGGTCAATGAGGAGTCTAGTTTCTGAAGAACTTGAAGTAAGGGCATGGTGGGTAGGGAATCAATACTATTCTCTACTTCTGAGTTGCATGCTTTATAATAAATATGCTTTCTATTTAGATGTACATTAGAAGTTTATGGCTCAACTGTAATGGTTGTGTAAACTGTTTCTTCTTTCACAACATCACTAATATGGAAATAGGTTTTACATGATTGCACATATATAACCTATATCAAATTGCTTACCATCTTAGAGAGGGGGAGGGTACAGAAAGAGGGAGAAAATTTGGAACTCAAAATTTTATTAAAAATGAATGTTAAAAATTATCTTTACACATAATTGAAAAAATGAAATACTATTTTTAAAAAAGAAGTATATTGCTCAAAGGAGCTCCTCACTCCCAAAGAATGGGGGGAGGATGGTTAAACAAACTGTAATTTCATTACAGAATCTTATTTTTTTGCTGTAAAAATGGATAAATATGGGAAATATCAAAAAGCATTAGAAGATTTGTAGGAACTGATGCCACCAGAAAGATGGCACATACAATGACCCCATCTATGTAAGTAGAAAAAAAGTAACAAAAAAAAATGAAATTGAATGCTATGTAATTATGTTGACTAAGCTGGGTCCTGAAGAAGAGATATCAGAATGTACCCCCCTTCCTTCTGTGTAGAAGGTGGGGGACTACATACATGAAATATTGCATATACTATGCTATTGGTATCAGTTGATGAGTTGGTTAATTTTACTGAATTGCTTTTCCCCTTCCCCTTTTTATTATTATGAGGTATTATTCTCTGGATGAGAAAGCAGGGAAGGGATATGTTGAAAAATGAAGATCATATGAAAACAAAACATAAACACAATTTTAAAACTAATTTTTTTTTCAAAATAGAAGCTTGTTGCTGTTCAGGGTTGGGGTGGACTGAAAGAACACCCCTAGAGGAGAGCAAGAAAGAAGCCAAATTCAGATGTTTCCAGGAAGACCTAGGGCTGGAGCCAACTGCTGGCAACAGCAATATTTACTGCAGGGAAGATCCCCCAAAACTGAATCCGGGCTATTTATTCTTAAATGACTCACAGATGACTATCATTATGTCTCTAGCACTTTGCAAATAGTTGGTGCTCAATAAATGCTTGCTAAATTGAACAAAGAACCCAAGCTACTGTTCCAAGGTTATGATCTTTATTTAAATGGAGAAATCTCTCAAATCTTTGAGCAAGGGCAGTGGGATTGACTAAAGGGGCTGCTCTTTGGGGTACCCTGGGAAGTGTTGTCATATGTTTTCTCTTCTCCCTTCTCCTAGTCTCTCTCCAGCCTCTTTCCAGATCCTGCAGGGAAATCTGTGGAACCTGGAAGAGGACCCGCCCCAGACCAGCTGCATTTCTGCACTGGCTAAGGTTGAGGCGTGTAATGAATTTAGATTTAATTTGCAAGTGAAAAAGCTTGCTTTCTTTTGTAGCTTACACCAAAGCTCAAACGTCTAAGCTTCCAGGGTTTAAGTCTAATTAACTGTATTTCACAGCTTATTTAAAGAAAAGAATGGAGGCATTAAAATTGTAAAATCTAATTTTTGAGTAAATCTTTCAGCGCAAAATTAATGTCGCAGTATTAGAGCCGCCTTGGCAATATATCTCTTGTCTTCAAATTTCAAAATGAGCTTTTGCAAACATGAAATTATTCATTAGACTGTCTGGTAAAGAGATAAATAAGTGTCTCTTCAAATCCAAGATCTCCTCTTCTCTATTTAGCCAAAGACGGAGTTATTTGGTTTGAGGGGCAAGTGGGCTGATCAGATTTGCTCCCTCAGACAGGTAAGAAGGCAAGAAGAAAAACAGACAGGAGAACTGAGGGGGAAAAGGAGGGTGCCTGAGGAGTGTTGACAGCATCTCTCTGCCCACTAGGTTTTCTATTGTCAACCTCTGGGGGTGGGGGTGGGGTGGATCTGAAGGATTCTGAGGAGCCACAGAAATAGCGTATCCTTCTTCAGTTCATGGGCTCAAATATTTTAGAGCTGAAAGACCATCAAACCTAATCCCTCCATTTTATGAATGAGGAAACTGAGGCCCAGAATGGTGATGTGACAAAGAGTTAGCAAATAGAGGGTCAAATTCTGACTCCAAATCCAGTATTCGTTCAACTGCATGTCCCCAGAAAGTAGGTACCTGGAATTTAGGTCCAGTGCCTTGAGATTTCCTAGAAGAAACAGGGAGGCAGCTCTGGTCAGATTGGGAAATCATACCGGCCACCCTTCCTCAGTGTTCCCATGCCGTATTTGCATACTCCGTCATCCCTTGGATTGGAAGATGCTGCTGCTAAGTTAGCTCCTTTGTCACGGGACTGCCATTTGATCCTCACCACAACTTTGTGAGGTAGATTCTACTATTATCCTCCTTTTACAGTTGACAAAGGCAGAGGTTAACTGACTTGCCCAGGATTTCACGACTACTAAGTGTCTGAGGCAGGATTTGAACTCAGGTCTTCCTGACTCCAGGTGTGGTGTTCTATCCATTGTACCGCCTAGCATAAGCAGGTACATTTGGGAAGTCCGTACATTTGTGTTTTTATGTGTGTGCCTGTCACTCGTCCTTTTGCACGTGCCTGGATTTTCATGTTGCTGTCTGGCTGTTCCAAACACTGTGCAGTGATTCCAGTGATCTGCACTGAACAGTCTCAGCCTCCAGAATCTGCCTGATCAAATCCTGACTCAGCTACATAGTAGCCATATGACCTCAAACAGTCACTTACCCTCTCTCTGTTCTTCAGTAACATTTATTAAGCACCTACTGTGTAGCAGGTGAAGCAGCTAGATGGGGCCATAGTACCTAGAGCACCAGACCTGGAGTCAGGAGACCTCTTCTCCCTGAGTTCAAATCTGGCCTCAGACACTTACTTGTTGTGTGACTCTGGGCAAGTCACTTAACCCTGTTTGCCTCAGTTTCCTCATCTGTAAAATGAGCTGGAAATGATTGAACAACAATCGAATATATCAAGAACTATGCTAACCATTGTTGTTCAGTCATGTCCAACTCTTCATGACCCTTTTTAGGGTTTCCTTGGTAAAGACACTGGAGTGGTTTGCCATTTCCTTCTCCAGCTCATTTGACAGATGAGGAAACTGAGGCAAACAGGGTCAAGTGACTTGCTCAGGGTCACATAGCTAATAAGTATCTAAGTCAAATTTGAACTCAGATCTTCCTGACTCCAGACCAGGTGCTTTATCCACTTGAACACCTAGCTGCTCTTCC
Source organism: Trichosurus vulpecula (assembly GCF_011100635.1). Classification (NCBI taxonomy): domain Eukaryota; kingdom Metazoa; phylum Chordata; class Mammalia; order Diprotodontia; family Phalangeridae; genus Trichosurus; species Trichosurus vulpecula. The sequence goes on from NC_050574.1 coordinate 128,009,440, forward strand.
TTACCCTTAAGGAGCTTACAATCTAAAGAGGAGACCACATGCAAACAAATATGTAAGGCAAGATATATACAGGATACATAGGAACTAAGTGATGAGGGAAAATGCTAGAATTAAGAAGGGTTGGGAAGGTTTCCTGCAAAAGGTAGAATTTTAGTTGGGGCTTAAAGGAAGTCAGGGAGGTCAGTAGTCAGAGTGGAGGAGGGAGATGGTTCCAGGGTTGGGGGGTGGGGGGAGACAAGAGAAAATGCCCAGATCCAAGAGATGGAAGAGCCAGGAGGGCAGTGTCACCGGATCTAAGAGTATGTGTTGGGAAGTAAGGTGTAAGAACACTGGAAAGGAAGGAGGGGGCTAGGTTAGGAAGAGCTTTGAATGTCAGACAAGGCATTGTGTATTCGCTCCTGGAGGCAATAGGGAGTGACTGGAGTTTACTTAGTTGGGCTTGATGGTGGTGGTGATGGTGATGATGACATGTTTGGACCTGCTCTTTAGGAAGATCACTTTAGTGGCTGAATGGAGGATGGATTGGAGTAGAGGGAAGACTTGAGGCAGGCAGAACCACCAGCAGGCTGTTGTATAATGTAGGTGGGAGATGGTGAGGGTGATGAGCACTTGTAGAACTCTTCAACTGTAAATTGAGGGGGCCGGACTAGGTCACATTCCAAAGATGAGGGTATTCTCTTCAGGTATTCTCCAGAGCCAGTATCTCATGGCTAGACTCCTTCCATTTCTGAAATGCTTGTTCTATTTTCCTCAGTGGTGCTGACACAGAGTAGCAGGGTTAGGGCGAGATGAGACCAAAGTGGGACAAGCAAGCTGAGAAAGAGAATGGTGCCTAGCTTGGAGACCCTTTCGTTACCCTGGAAGGTGGAGAGAGCAATGCCAGGAGCTGGAGGGGAAGATCCTTCATTAGATTAGAAAAGCAGAAGAAAGCTCTGTGTTTGCTTATTAGGAGAAACCCCAGTCCTAATGGGAACTTCTTTGAAGTAATCACTTCTCAGAATCTATTTGGGTTTGAACATATTCTGCTGAATTATTCAAAGAGAAGGGTGGGGGATAAATTGGCTCTTTGAAATGGTGGGTATTAGAAGTTGGGGATGGCCCAGAGTCCTTGTCCCTTGGGTTTGAGAGGAGGAGAATGCATAAGCACTGCTCTCTTCCTCCCCTTCCACCACCCCCTGCCCCCAAACAAGCTATTTATAGGTAATGATAATAATAACAACCTATACTTCCTTAGCACTTTTTTAGCTCAAAAATCACTTTCTTCAAAGGCTGTCCTGTGAGATAAGTGGTCCAAGTATTATGATCTCATTTTACAGGTGAAGAACCTGATGATATGAGGTGCATGAAAGCTTGCATGTAGCTAGTAAGTGAAAGGACTGAGATTTGAACACAAGGTGTTTATTCTCTCTCTCTCTCTCTCTCTCTCTCTCTCTCTCTCTCTCTCTGTGTGTGTGTCTTTGCTTCTCTGTATCTGTCTCTGTCTCATCCCAAAGTATAATTATCCCTTCCACATCATGATTTTCCCCATTGTGGTTTGGATATATAGCAGGTTGGCATAAAAAAAATAAATGGGAACTTTTGGGGAGTTTTGTGGAAGCTGCAGACGACGTGTGAAGGCCCGCAAAAAAGTTTAGAAACCCAGAAATGCATAAAATATATGTATGGCATTGTATAATATGGCCTATGAATAAATACTTAACCCAGATTTTTACAATAAGGTCCTGTTAATACCCCATAAAAGAAAAAGAAAAAAAAATTCAGACTTCTTCTCTGGTACAAAGGGAGGGCCAAAAAATTTATGTAGATTTCCAGATCATGAGGGTGCTGTGCCCCTAACCCCCATGTTATGGAAGGGATAATTTTATCTCTAAACCAGTGTCATGGTAAGAAGGGTGGAACTTTTTTTCTCTTTTGGAATGCTAAAGCAATCAAGTGCCTTTAATGAGTCTTGCCTTTGTTTGAATCAAGAGTCATTGATTGGAAACAATGTATATGTATGTGCTAGTGATTAAAGATCTTTCCCACATCCCTTTGCTAAGTAGCACTGAGCCCTCAGGGCCCTGAACTGGGTATATGAGTTCTTAGGGTGGCATTTTGCTTTTGGGGGGCACACTCATTGGAAGAGTGTTGGTGATTTGGCCAGATGAGACTCTGAGTAGTCATTGGAGCTCCCCCTCCCCTGGCTTTGAAAATCCAGATATTGGTGCTTCTCTCTCTCTGGTACCTATGTATATAATGTCTATGGTCAGACATATAGAAGCCTGTCTGTTGATTTGTGCTATTTTGCTCTGTTTATAATTTCTACTTGTGATTTCTGTTTGTATTTGCTCTGAAATTCAGGGTGTTGACTTTTCCCTCTGAACTAAGTGAATGACATATGTATGTTTAATTAAAGTAAGATTGTTAATCTCTTTAAGTTGTTTTCCTTAGAAAAGCAGATCAAAGAATCTGTGCTAGCAGCCCTCCCGTGTGCTCTTGTTGTTGGTCTTTTACCTCCACTGCAGCTGCTAGCAACATTGTTGTTACATCCAGCTGGCATAGTGCCTGAAAAACTAATTGTTAGATGTTTTCTTTGGGAGTTTGACAAATATTTTGTTCTCCAGAGTCTTCTATTAAAACGCAAATACTCCTTGGAATGTGATATGGGAACAGGGAAAGGAAACTACCAGAAGGGAGAAGAGGAGTCTGTCATGGGATATGGGTTTATTAACTCAGACTGAGGTCTTTCAATACGCAGGTGTGAGGAGGACAGGGACCAGGGAACACTGGTCCTTTAGCACCAAGCTCTGTGCTTTACAAAATTATCTCCTTGTGAGTCAGTGTAAGTCAGTGTGCTGAATCTGGGAAGCCCTGGAAGGTATTTTTGTAAGATCCTGGTTTTTCCTACTATCCTCCAAGTGAACAACAAACAGGAAACATCAGAGGAAATGAAAGGGAAAGAGAATAAAGGAATAAGCATTTATTAAGTGCCTACTATGTACCAGGAACTGCGCTAAGTGCTTTACAAATATTATCTCATTTGATCTTCACAACCACCCTGTTAACTAGATGCTATTATTATCCTTGTTTTATAGTTGAGGAAATAGGCAGATGGAAGTTAAGTGACTTACCCAGGGTTGCACACCTAGTAAAGTGTTTGAGGCTGGATTTGAACTCAGGTCTTCCTGACTCCAGGCCCAGTGCTCTGTCCGTTGCACCACCTAGCATACCAAGGACACTCAGTATATTCTAAGTATGTGCCCCTGCCCTCCTGATTGGAGAGGGAACAAAAAGAGAAGCTAGGTTGTGATTTGTTTGCTGGGAAGAAGCAGAAGAAAGGTCAATGACTACTCACTATTTTACAGAGGGTCTGCTGGGGTGAAGGATACATTTCCTAACCCCAGCATTGATCAATCCCTTTGAGAGATTAGAAGAAATGGAGGGGAAAACATCTGAGGAAATAGAACCCTGGGAATTTTACCTCAACTGAAAGTGATCTCCCCAAACTAGGTATATTCCTCAAGGCTCTGCTCTGGACCCTCTTCTCTTCCCTCCTGGTGATGTCATTAGCTCCCATAGGCTTAATTATCATCTCTATGCAGATGGCTCCCAGCTTCATATACCTAGCCCTAGCATCTTCCCTGAGCTCAGTCTTACACCACCAATCACCTATGGGACATTTCAGACTGGATGTCCCAGTAGACATCTCATACTCAATATATCCAACACTGAACTCATTATCCACCCTCTCCCCCCATCCCTCTCTCAAATGTCCCTATTCTTGTCAAAGACATCGCCATTCTTCTAGTCACACAGGTTCATGACTTTGGTGTTATTCTGGACTTCTCACTCTCTTTCTCCCCAAATATCCAATCAGTTGTCCATCTTAAGTTTTTATACCCGTAATTATCTCCTTTTAAACTCATCCAATCTTTCCTTGTAACAAAGGAAAACATCCAAGCAAAGGCAACTGCTCCTGAATATGTATGCCATATTCTAAGTCCTTACCCTACACAGCTCTACAGAGAGGAGGAAGATGTGTTTTCTTTAGTTTTCCATGACAGATTGGTCATTACAATTCAGAGTTTAATCACTTTCACATTACTGCAGTCATATATTGTTCCCCTGGTTCTGTTTTTTTTTTCCATTCTGTAATTCTTCATACAAGTCTTCTCGTTTTTCTCTGAATTTCTCTTTTCTGTTTCTTATATACTTCTGAAGGGCAACCTTTTCCCATTAGATTCAAATCCCACTATTTGCTTAACCATTCCCCAAATGATAAGCACCCATCTTATTTCTAGATTTTTATTACCACAGAATGTTGTTATGAATATTTTGGTTATATTTAGAACATTTTAAAATTGGTCTCCATAGGGTATATATGTGCTGTAGTCTGTCTCATTAAATCTTCAAACCACTCAAGAAGATACCCCTTGGATACACTACTACCACTGATGTATTCAGCTCCTGACCCCAGGAAAAATGCTATTTCTGATTTCTAGTTCTCAGATCTATCCCACTTAGACCACTCTAGAAGGTTTCTTTTACCTTGATTTTCCCTGCATGCTGACTTGAGTAAGCCTGTATTGCAATTTTCACACCATAGTCCCTTTTTCTCCCCCTCTCTCCACCACATCCCTATTATTAAATGCCCCACTAGAGATACCAAACTAACCTGATATTAGTTCTCATTTTGGCTTTCATCATATACTATCTCTGACCCACAAATAACTCTTTAAGACACCTTCACCCTTCCCCTCATATCTAAAGTGTTAAAACTGATACTATCTTTGGAGCTTCCCTACCTTGAACTATGGCTCTGACCCTGGCTCTCATGGAATGATGGGGAGTTTGGAGTAGTAGGTCCGGAGGCCAACATGATTCATGCAATAATATAGTAATCACCCTTTCTTTTGATAGCAGGCTCTCTCATTTTTCCTTATCACTTACCTCCCAGGGTTGTTGTGACGATCAACTGAGACAATAATTGTAAAATGCATAGCACAGGCACATAGTAGGTGCTACAGAAATGTTAGCTATTATATTATTATTTTTTTTAATGACAAAGGGGTGCTTACAAGGGACTGATATCACCTACATTTTGAGGTGTTTGCCTCACATGAATAGTCTGGTCCCATTAATCTGTCCAAGGAAACCAATCAGTTGACAAAGATTAAGTACCTACTAGATGCCAGATACTGTGCTAGGTACAGGGGTACAACTACTCAGAATGAAACAATCCTTACTTTGAAGGAGAGGAAGATAACAAGCACATATAACATATATACAGCATAAATATAATAGTAAATACAAACACATTCAAAATAGTGAAATACAAGGTAGTTTAGGAGGAAAGGCACTAGCAGTTGAGAAGATCAGGAAAGGCTTCATGCAGAAGATAATGGTTTTAAAGGAAGAGACAGAGTGCATTCCAGGCATGTGAGACAGCCAGTGTAAAGAATGGAGATGAGACTTTGAGTGTGTGAGGAACAAAGACTAACCCATTTTGTCTGGACCACAAATCTTTTTTTGCCATCTTTTCCCCCTTTGGAGAGTTGGGTCCAACCTATAATGACAGGATAAGTGACTTTGGACCTCTGGAAACTAACCTGTTGGGAAGAGAGAAGAGAGAATTTGGGGTAAGGCAGCAAGAAATGCAGGTCCATTCTCCTTCCATGAACCTGACTGGTCCCCCAGGGGCTCATGGGGTAAGATACTGCCTCCTACCTAATTTCCCATATTCTGATAGGCAGCACATGGCCCCATTCTCCCTTATGGTTCCTCAACAGTATCTGAGCCCTTCTCTTGATTTTCCCTTGGTTCACTTGCTTTGAAGTCCCCATGGCTCCAGGCACCTTCAGGGCCTCATTATTCTTTATCATCTTTTTGCTGCATATTTTCCATTTCACCTCCCTTATGCTTAGTACAAAGAGTTTGGCATCCCTCTCAACAATTTCTCCTCTCAAAGGTGGCTGAGACCCACAGGACTGCCTGCATTTATATTTAGGGAAAAGGGTTGGAGAAGAACCTCTCAGGTCTTTGCTATACATCTAGCATTCATCCTGCTAATTGTCTCCCATCTCCCCCTGCCTTTCACCGTATCCCTCAATCCCTGAACTACCTAAAAGATGTCACTGGGGAAAGGGGGAGGGGAAGTCTTAATTAAACATGAATCTTCCAGAAACAATACCATTCTATTCAGCATTGGTTGATCACCAGTTGACACTGGGGGAGATCCTACCCTTATGAAGTCTACCACATAGTTGTGTAGATATTATGCAATGATGGGATCATAAGATTGAGAGCTCGAAGGGACAATTGAAATGATCTAGTCTAACTCTTTCATTTTACAGAAGAGGAAACTGAGACTCCAAGAGCAGAAATAGCTTGCCCAAGGTCATACATTTCTTCAGAGTAGGAAGAAACCTTAGAGTCCAACATACAGCAAAACAGGAATCATTCCTACAATCTACCCAATAAGTCATCATCCAACCTTTACTTGAAGACCTCCAATGAAGAGGAGCTCACTATCTTCTGAGACAGTCCATTCTACTCCGGGAGAGCTTGAGTTGTTGGGAAGATTTTCCTTGTATAGAGCTGAACTGGAATCTGCAACTTCTACTGCTCCTAATTCTATTCTCTGAGGCTATATAGAAAAAGTCTTGCTGCTCTGCTTCTACACAAAAGCCCTCTAAATATTCAAAGTCAGCAGTCATGTCTTGCCTTCCCCACCTCTGATCTTCTTTTCTCCATGCTAAACATCCAAGCTCCTGCATTTGTTGATGTTGAATCATTTCAGTTATGTCTGACTTTTCATGACCCCATTTGGGATTTTCATGGAATAGACACTGTAGTGGTTTGCTATTTCCTTCTCCAGTTTATTTTACAGATGAGGAAACTAAGGCAAACCAGGTTAAATGATTTGTGTAGGGTCACACAGCTAGTAAATGTCTGAGGCCAGATTTGAACTCACGACGATGAGTCTTCCTGACTTCAGGCCCAGCATCCATTATGCCACCTTGCTGCCCTAGCTCATGCTAACAATCCACATATGTCATGATCTTGAATCTCTTAACCATCTTTATGATCCTTCTTTGGATATTCTCCAGTTTCTCAATGTCCTGCCTAAAATGTGATGCCCAGAACTGAATGCAATGGTTTCTGTGTGATCTGACCAGGGCAAAGTACTGTAGACCTATCAACACCATCTTGATCCTATATCCCATTCCTGTCTAAATCACATTAGCTTTTGTAGCATATCATATCACAATGTTGGCACAGATTGAACTTGCAGTTCACTTGTAATCTCAGATCTTGATCAGATAAACTGCCACCTAGCCTTTCCTATTTTATACCTGTGAAACTGATTTTTTGAAAACTCAGTGAAAAACTTTGTTTTTAAAATTCAATTTTCTCTTATTAGGAGCAGCTTTATAAGGTCTAGTCTTTTGGATCCTGATTCTGTCATGCAGGGTGTCTTATTCTTCCCAGCTTTGTGTCATCTCCAAATCCTGTAAACATGCCATCTAAGCTTTTATCCAAGTGATTAATAAAAATGTTAGCAAACATGGTATCAAGGACAGATCCCAGGGGTAGTCCACCAAAGACCTCCTTCCTTTGGAACTGACATGAACCACTGACAGCTCCTGTCTGGCTCACACCATTCAGCCAGTTTTGAATCCACCTATCCACTAGCTCCGTGCCTCTCCCTCATTTCCATAAGAGGGGAATGAGAGCCTTTACCACATGCAAATCTAGGCATACTGTTCCCTACCGCATTCCCTTGATCTAGCAGACTAGTTACCCCATCAGAGAAGGAAATGAGGTCAGTCTGGTATGAACTGTTTTTGATGAAGCCATGCTGATTCTTTGTGATCCCAGTTACCTTTTCACAATGTTTGCTAATCAACTCTTTAATAATAGATTCTAGAATTTTGTTAGGATTTGAAGTCAAGTTCAAAGGCCTATATTTGCAAATTCCATTCTCCTTTTTTAAAAAAAAATTTTTAAGTAGTGACATTTTTCTTTCTGCAATCCCATGGTGCCTCTTCTGTTCAAAATATCCCTGACAATGACTTAGCAATCACCCTTGCCATGTATTGCCTCAGATGTACTTCATCCCTGCCTGGTGACATACATTCACCCTGGGCATGTGGGTACTTTTCTGCTATTTTGCTACTTATATTCGGTTTCTACTCCATATTAATTAATCGTTTCTGTCCTATACTTCTCAGCTGAAAGATCACTCTTGTCACAGAAAGCTGAAGCAGAATAAAGAGTCTAGCAGCCTCATCCCTTCTCCATCATCTGTTACCATCAGCTCATCTGCTCTGACCGGCAGACCCATCCCTTCTTTGAGCCTCTTCTTTCCCCTAAGATAGCAAAACATCCCTTTTGGTTATTGTTATGGTCCTTAGCATCCCCTGATAACTTTAACTCATTCTGAGGATTAGTGTTTAAGATACTGTTCTCTGGAGAAAGAAAGGCATGGTGGACAGACTACTGGCCTGGGAGACAAGACACTTAGTCTGATTCAGGCTTAGATACTTACTAGCTCTGTAACCATAGGCAAGTTGCTTAAAAGCTCAGAACTCCCATTTCTTCATTGATAAAACGGAAATAAAACCTATACTATTTACCTTCCAGACTTATCATATTATTATAACATGCCATTTTTTTTATCCCCCACCCCAGTTATCTACTCTATCTTCCGTGAATACCTTTTTAGAATCTAGGCTGGCCAGCCTCTTCATTTTGCAGATGGAAGGGCTGGAGCATAGATTGACTCTGGACTTGCCCAGAGTCACATCACTAGTCTGAAGTGGGATTTGAACCCAGGTCTTCTTGTTTCCAAGTCCAATGTCCTATCTACTACACCATGGTAGAGGAAGATTAAATTTTCCTTAAGACACTTTCTGCCATCAGGCAGATTTAAAAATTTTAGTTGGGTTTTGGGGGAAAGATAAAATTTACATTCACTTTTGGGAGCTGATTTTGTCAATGTGGCTTTTTAAATTTCTCTGCTAGGATTCCCACTCTTGAGATGATGAAGAGTATCTTTACTATATGGCTCTAATGGCAAAAGAAAGGTGATGAAAGAAAATATATCAGTTCCTAGTAATTCTTGTACAGAAGCTCCAGTTAGAGGATACTGTTTTTTTTTTAATTTTAAAAAAATTTAATTTTAATATTAATTTTTTATTTTGAGTTCCAATTTCTCCCCCTCCCTCTAGCCTCTCCCCCTCCCACTGAGAAAGAAGACATTATAACATCCATTATACATTTGAAATATTTCCATATTAGCCATATTGCCAAAAAAGCAAGAAAAATAAAGTGAAAAATATACTTTAATCAGTTACAGTGTACTATTAGTGTGCTTTGATGCTTAGAATAGACCTTCTGTCTCCAAGGTGTCACTTGAGGATTATTGGGAAGATTTAAGAATTGGGGTCATCTTGAATCTGCCTGCCTGCCACAGTGGCTAGAATTTGGATCTGGTACATCATGCTTCTGCAAACCCACTCTTTTCCACCACCAACCTCAGTTCTCAGTTTAATAAAGCCTCTTTCCAGGATTCTAGCTACTTCCCCTTCCCTTTATTCCAAAGAATCTTAGAGATTAGAGCTGGTAGGACTAACTACTTTATGAAGTATGTGGTCCAATTCATATTTTATGAGATTATCTCATCCAAGACTTCAACTTCCTGGATTCCTTAAGTTCAGTGGGCTGAGAGACAAGGAGAAGACCTCATTCCCTAGCATTCCATGATCCCTTAAATTCATGCATACCTCCTCTTAGGTTTTTTTTTAAGTTTACTACAGGTGGAGGAAAAAATATTAATCAAAAGAAAACAGGCTTATGGGGTGGTTTGATGTACTTGAACCAGGATTTGGAGTCAGATGACCTGGACTTAGAACTGGGGCTTATTCTAGTTACTTCTTTCTTGTCTTGCCTGAAAAAATAAAATCTAAGTTGGTTTGTGAATTCCTGGAATATTCATATCCTTTTCCACAGTCAAATTCTTCTTTGCCATCTCACTTCTATTGTTTCTCCATCAGGAGAATGGAATCCATCAAGAGCTTCCAATCCTTCTTCAGCTTACTTTCCCTGAAGAATTTTGGGCCACAAGATCCGACCTATCCTTTTTCTGATCCCTTTGAAATCTGCTCTCCCCAGTCTAGGATGCATGCCCTGGGATTCATCTACCCTGTCAAAAATTCTAAGATTCCCATTATTTCATTTTGAGAAACCAGCCCCTCCTTATTAGTGAAAATCAGATCCAGGATAGAATTTTCCTTCATTTTCACCATTTGAAAGATAAAATTATTGTTACAGCAAGCTGAGAAATTATTAGCTGCTGTGCTCTTGTCAGAGAGGGAGCTCCAGCATACGTCTAGATAATTGAAGTCTCCCATCAGTATTTTATCATACTTTGTATCAGCCTTGTGACCTGTTTCCTGAACTTCTCATCCATTTCCTTTTCCTGCCCAGGTTGTCTGTGGTATACTCAAATGGTCGTATTGCTTCTGTTTCTGCTTCTATTGATCTTTACCTTTGATTGGCTGCAGATCTGGGTGAGGGGTGGGTGGGTGGGGGATATTCAAAAGGTGCTATTCTACATAGTTCTGATCTCTTGGTTTCACCTCTTTTCTTTGTGTGACTCCTTACCTGCGAGAATTTCAGTGAGAGAAGAGAAACAATGCTGTGAGGGGAGGCCCACTCTCTCTGAGGCTGACATAGTCCATGGAAATAAGCCTCAGTTCTATGCCTGGGCATTTGTTCTTTGATTTTAGGTGAAGAAGATTAACCTGGAGGATATGACCTTGCAAGATTTAAAAGGTCAGGAGAGTGAGCCACCTTTGGTCCAGGAATGCAGTCTATTCCAAGTTTCAAGGCAGACCAGCAAACAAGAGACCACCCAGCTTCCATCCTATGTTTGGATGTGAACTTGGTCCTTGCTATGTAGAAAATGCATTAAATATGAACCCAGAGACCAAGATAGTATAGGGAAGGGCATTTCCCTGAAGGAAAAGTTTGTGCTTCTATTCTTGCTATACCTAAAAACTAATTAATGTTAATTAAATGGAATTGAGGTGCTAGTCATTGGTAAGTAAAAGTGGGAGGAACACACCTGGAATGTGGGCTCAAGCCAATGACTTTATAAAGGAGACAAGTGCAAACCCACCAAGGGTACCTTTAGGAACCCCAAGGGGGAGATGTTTTGGCCTTGCTCAGGGACAGTGAGGTCACAGAGATTCTCACTTCGTGATGCACAATCTCAAGGAAATCCACCTGGTAAATGGTTTCTCTGATTAGGAAAATAGTCTAGTTTATATGTTTCTTTCCTAAAATGTGGCTCCATATAATATAGTAAGGGCAGAGAGAAGCAGCTAAGGCTCCTGAGGAATTTAATAATGTGGAGAAAAGGCAGAGGGGTATAGAGAAATGACCTCTGGATCTTGTCTCTGCCACTAATTGTGTGACTGTGGGCAAATGTTTTCCCCTTTATGGGGTGCAGCTTTTGAATTCGTAAAATAAGGGGGTTGGACATCTGCTGCTGTGGTTTCTTCTTCCTGTGGAACAGGCGGTGTTGCTCTTTTCTTAGAAAAAGAGACACACAAAAGGGTTGCTCAGACTTTGAGTGATACCTTTTCTTTTTTTTTTTTTAAATAATCCCCTTGCCCTCTATCTCTATGGAGAGTACCCCGGTCCTCACTCCCAACTGGGATTAGTGCTAATAGTTTCTCTCAACTCCTGTCTTACCACCAGGAGGGAATTCTAGTCCAGTCCAGTCCAGTCTAGTCAAGTCAAGGATTTCTTAAGCACACTATGAGCCAGGCCCTGTGCTAAGCATTAGGGATAGAAATATAAGAGAAAGAAAGATAGTCCCAGTCTTCAAGAAGCTCACATTCTAATGGAGGAAGACAAGGCATAAAACGGGTAGACTGGGCTAGGCACTTGTCAAAGGAGCATAGTGATGAAGTTTGAAGCATCAAAGATGGCTGGACTGGGCCCTTCTTCAAAAGAGAGGTTCTGGGAAGAATTCATGAATGGGAGAGGGGAAAGAAGGAAGAAAGGAAGGAAGGAAAAAGTCACTTATTAAGCACCTACTATGTGCTAGGCAGTGTGCTAAGCATTGAAGACACAAATACAAAAAGAAAGACAATTCCTGCCCTCGAGGAGCTTATATTTAAAGGGGGAAGATGATGCACAAAAGGGAGTTAAAAGAGAGGAGAGGACAGGGGTGAAGGTCCATAGTGTGGGGTCATGATTTTGAAGTCTGGAGCACAGTGTGTAGTGGGGACAGGGCAGAGGATGGAGTTTAGTCGGCTTTGGCCACTCTACAAAATGGAGGTCCCGGGAGGTGCTCACCAATGGAGAAGGGGGCCAGCCTGGCAGAAGGATGTTCCAGGGTAAGAAGGTCTTAGGGTAATTAGATGTCCCTGCGTGCGGATGCCCCAGGAGCTGGGGCAAGTTCCAAAATAAGACAGCACTTGAGATGTGGTTTTGAAGTGCAAAAGTTGGGATCAAAGCCTGCATGTAATTGAAAGGGACATAAGAGGAAGGGCATTTGAGGCATGATGACGGAGTTTAGAGGCTGAAGGGAGCTTGCCAGTGTAATATGAACAGTCTTAAAGCTTTCATAAGCTTCAAGGAGTCATTGAGTCACCCTTAAGAGGGAGGAGGGGAACTGGGGCCCTTTCTCCAGCATTCCTTGCTCAAGGCAAAGGTTCCTGCTTTCTTTACACACAATAATATATAATAGATTCATAAGAGAGGTGTGAGATATCATGTGAAGCTTCAAAGGGAGAAAGATAGTTACTGTCTTGGGAATACTGGAAGGCTTCCTGGAAGAAGGGGCTTTTGATGTGATCTTTAATAGATGGGTTGGGATTCAACAGAACTGTTTTCTACCTCGTATATTATGAGGGTTAGATAGCTGGGTGGTGCAGGGTGATGGGCCTGGAGTCAGCAAGACTCATGTTTCTGAGTTCAAATCTGGCCTCAGACACTTTTTAACTGTGTGACCCTGGGCCAGTCACTTCACCCTGTTTGCCTCAGTTTTCTCATCTGTAAAAAGAACTGGAGAAGGAAATGACAAGCCACTGTAGTGTCTTTGCCAAGAAAACCCCAAACAGGGTCATGGAGAATCAGACATGACTGAACAACAATTATTAACCCTAGGATCAGACTCACCTCAGGTTCGTGGCCAATTTTTGCAGAATCTTGTTGATGAAGCATTCACAAACTTTAGGGCTTTGAAAAATAAGCTCTTCTTCATTCTTTCCTCCTGCCTCCTCAGTTATAGATTCCTAATAGTAATAGCATGCATTTGTACAGCACTTTACAGTTTTCAAGCAGTCCCCTTATAGACACCCCATGGGAGAGGTAGCACATTCTCATAGTAGATAGAGTTCTGGGTCTGGAGTCAGGAAGACCTGAATTCCAATCCAGCTTCAGACACTTTACTACCTGTATGACCCTGAACAAGTCAGTTTCCTCAACTGTAAAATAATAACACTTAACTCATGATTATTGTGAAGATAAAATGAGATAATGTTTGGAAAGCACTTAACACAGTGTCTGGTGCCTAATAAGTTCTGGAAGGACCTTAGAGATCATCATCATCATCATTATCATCATCATCATCATCATCATCATCATCACCACCACCACCAACACCATCATCATCATCATTACCACCACCACCACCACCACCAACACCATCATCATCATCATCATCATTACCACCACCACCACCACCATCATCATCATCATTACCACCACCACCAACACCATCATCATCATCATTACCACCACCACCAACACCATCATCATCATCATTACCACCACCACCACCACCAACACCATCATCATCATCATTACCACCACCACCAACACCAACACCATCATCATCATTACCACCACCACCACCAAGACCATCATCATCATCATCATCATCACCACCACCACCACCACCAACACCATCATCATCATCATCATACACGGAACATTAAATATAAAAAATATCAGGATAGTAATTCATTCTCAGACTGTTTCTAGCTGAACTCCATTGAAAAAACATGAGAACAGTCTAAAAACAACAATAACGACAGCTATATATTTTATACACACACAAACACACACATATACATATAGGTATATAACTTTAATGTTTACAAGCTACCTTATATCCATTATCTCCTTTGAGTCTTATACAATGCTGAGAAGAAAGACTGAGTACTCTTATTTTCTGCATTCTATAAAAGGGGAAATCAAAACTCCTCCAAGGTCATTAAGTGACCAGACCGTGGTCACAGAACTAGAAGTGATGGAGGCAGCTTTCAAACGCAGGTCTTTTGGGCTCCGGGTTCAGGACACTGTCCGCCACAACATCAGCTCCAATACCTTCATTTCATAAATGAGAAAACTGACACCTAGAGTGATCAATGGCATGCTCAAATTCAGGCAGGAAATGAGGAGCAGATGGGATATGAACCCAAGTTCTTTGTGCTTTACTATGCTGTATACTATCTTTTTTTGATGGAGAGCCCTGCTAATTACTTTGTTTTGTTCCATATGTAGAAACTGGCCCATTTGAGATCAGTATAAATCTAGTATTTCTTGGTGAGCAACCAAGAGCCCAGACAAAATCTAGGGAAACATTCAGAGCCTTTCCAAACCATTGAGGCTGTTGGCTCTGTCTTCAGATAAGAAGGATAAACAAACCTGGACCCAAGAGGAAGCTTGTTCTCCTGTCTTTTCTCTGCCTTTCAAACTCATCAAAGCTCAAATTCTCAAAGCCTGAATGTCTCACAAGTACCTTCAAATGGTTTCACTGTTTTATTTATTGTGCTTATCACAAGTGCAGGCAACTTCCCATTCTCATGGCTGGGAGAGATCTCTTTTAGAATGTACTGACAGTTCTGCTGGGTTTGAATGGCCCTTACAATCTTTCTGCCTTTGGGCAGAGATGTTTTAGAGCTCAGGGAAGCTTCATCTGCAGGTGGTGGTTTTCCACATGGGCTGTTATTCACCACATTTCCTTGGTACCTTTGGGAAGCAGCACTTTGGAGAGCTATGAGCTCTGGATCTAGAGGCAAAAGCCCTGGGTTCGAGGCTTTAAAACTTGCTAGCTGTGTGATTCTGGGGGAGTTGGTTCATGTCTCTGAGTCTCGATTTTCTCTTGGTTAAAAAGGAAGTGATAGCATGTATATTATTTACTTCACAGGGCTGGTATTCTTTAAAGTAAATTTTATGTTTTATAATTATCAAATGTTTATTTTTTCCCTCCCTTCCAGATCCCTTCTCCCACTGGAAAATAAAAATAAAGCTCTTCTGACAAATATACAATGCTGAACAGAGCAAATTCTCATATTGGCCATGGCCAAAAGTATTTTCACTCTGTATACTGAGCCCATAATTCTCCATCACTGACTCTGTGAAATAACAGTCGATTATTGCATGGATCAGAATATTAAGTATTTTAAAATGATTCATTTTTACAATGTTATTGTTGGAATACAGATTTTTCTCTTGGTTCTGCTCACTTTATTCTGTCTGCTTCAGTCCATATAAGTCTTTCCAGGTTTCTCTGAAATCTTCCCTTTTCCCATTTCTTAAGGCACAGTAGCATTCCCTTAGTTTCATATAGCATAATTTGTTCAGCCATTTCCCATGATGGGATCCTCTCACAGGGCTATTGTTGAGAAAGTGCTTTATAATCCTGAAAACTATAAATATGTGGATTATTATTCATCACAACTCTGAAGAAAGTCTAGCAGAGAACTTAAACCCAACTGGCAGTCAATAAATCTACTAGATTCAGCTCACCGTTATACCAACAATCCATGATCAGCCTAAACCAATTTTAATAATGATAATATAGGAGATATATCTCTTTTCTGAGTTCATACGGTAGGTAACTGCTGCTGAAATTTATCCTCCCCTACACAGAAATTATAATGGTAAGAAAAACCTGGGTTTTATTACTATGCTTAGGCTTAGATCTCAGAACAAAAAAAAACCTAAACAAAAATTAGGATTCTAAGAAGACCTCTTGTAGACAAAATTATGTCAGTGATAGAGAAATAATTCTTTTACATATTGTAATCTTGTATATTGCTCTTAGGCTATAAAAGTTAAAGAAAAGACAGATTCATAATCCCATGCTTCCTTCAATGTCTTAAAAGATGAACAAACTTAGAGTCATAATCTCATACATAAACAAACCTAGTTAAATAGACTTGATAGGTAAATCAAGTCAAGTTACAGATTAAACTACATTTAAAGGGGTCACGAATAGAAATTTACATGTTAACAAAAAGTCAAGGAGATTTGAAATTCTTCCTCTAGCTTCTTATCTAAGGAATGTTTAAGGGCTTAAGTAAATTTTCATATCCCATGATACAGGTTTTGGTCAGATGAGGTTAATATTAACAGAAGACAGGCTTTCAGTTAACCGAAAGTTGCAGAAGGAATGACCCCAAGCCACAAATATATGAAAATTAAGAAAAGGAAATAAAAAATAAAAAATTGCCATTATAATAATAAGTAATATTTCTCAAAGCTAATACCACTCTAGGAGATAGGTGTCACAAATGTCATTATTCCAATTTTACAGATAAAGAAGCTGAAGCTCAGATAGTTTAAATGACTCACCCACGGTCATGCAGCTAGTAAATGTCATGGGCAGATTTTGAACCCAGCCTTTTTTTTTTTTAATTTCAAGATGAGCCTTCTAAATGTATTTCTTCCATGTTGGTTGGAGGTCTGTGCTCTAGGACCACATTGTTGAGGATCCCCAATCACCATATAAGAGCTGCAGTAGGCCTAATAGTTAGCAATGAGGTCTCCTACCTTCCCATCATTGCTAATAGTTATATAATGTATTACAGTAAAAAAAAGTGCTCTCACATCCATCACATTATTTGATACATGTGAAAGAGATGATGCGAATGTTATTATGTTTCTTTCGTAGACAATGAAATTGAGGTTCAGAGAGGTTATGGTTTTCCCAAGGTCTCACAGCTTTTATATGGTAGAGCTGAGCTTCAAACCCAGGTTTTCTGGATCCCAGTCTAGTACTTTTGTCACTGTCCCAAATCTGCCTCCTACAATTGAGGGAAGATGTTCATAGTTTGGGTAGCTGCCTCATGTCTGCTAACCCAAATCAGAGATGCTCTAGAACACTAAGATATACCCTTGCAAATTAGTAAGAACAAAAACAAAACAGAAACCCTCCTGTTAAAAGCTGTAGCTATCCCTTCAGATCAACTATTTTTTTTCTAGCAAGAAACAGTATATCTTCTGATGCTCTAGGTCTCAGCTCTGGACATTGTCAAACACTGATGATTTGACTAGCCTCTTCCCAGCTGTGCTGGGGAAATTTTTGCTGTAGTGTCTGTATGTCTGGTAAGAGGAAGGTAACTAATTCAAAACCTTGTGTGATAATAAGCTTTATCCCTACTGCGTCTTGTGTTCAACCCAACCCTGCCTGGAATCTTAAAAATCTAATCAGGAGAGTTTTAAGGTAAAAAGGGAGGCAGAGGAAAAAACTGCCCACAAATATATGGCAGTGCTTATTTTGATAGCAAATATTTCCATCTCAGCCAACCATTCAAAAGGGCATGAGTGGAGAGATGTTCAGTAAATTCTAGGAGCCAGAAGTATATTTGATGGCCTCTAAGGTCCCTTTCAGCTCTAAATCTATGATCCTATTATCTTACATTCTGTGGATAATTCATTCCAACTAAGATAGCTAACAGATCTGTAAAAGAAGCAGGTAACAATACAGGAAGAAGAATAACAGAAGAGAGAACCAGTATTTCACAGGAGTCAGCATTCAAGAAGAGAGCCAACAATAAAACTCATAGTCTCAGATAGTCATATACAAATGCACCAAGTATAAATAATAAATCAGGTGAATTAGATATCCTAATACAAAGAAACAACTTAACCTCATAGATATCACTCAGACTTAACTGGATGGGGTTCATATGTATAATTTGGCACTGGAAGGGTGTGCCTTCTTCAAAAGAAACAGAATAAAAGGGAATAGTATAATGCCTATTGTCAAAGAAAAATATTAACTCAGGAGTCTGTGTTTTAAGGCATAGATCTACCAGAAACAATTTTACTAATATAACATTCTAAATCCAAGCATTTCCAGCTTAGAGACAGAAATGTCCAAACTGACGTATTCCCTGCACCCCCACCCCCACCCCATGCCTTCAGATATCTCTTTTCCACAGGTTAATTTGAGGGAACAATTATAGGAATCTTGAAAGAGGAGTAGATCTGTATTATGGCAAAATTGCAGTTTGGTGTTTGCATTTCATTTCCCCAGTAGAACAATAGTCACTTAGTCTTTTCCTAAAAATACTCTATTTCTTCCTTGACTACTGGTTCCTGTTCTTTTGGAGTAGCTAAAGGGACCTCCTCTGAGTGATCAATACTCTAATCCCTTCTGAATTAGGAAGAGGGCATTGCTCTTAGGTGGGTCAGTGGGTCGTGCCCTTCAGGGAATGGGAAAGCCAATGATCTTAACTAGACAACAGGGTGTTTTCATTGTTGCTATTCTAAGATTGGCTGCCACTTTAAATCTGTTTTCCTGAGGACTTGGGCATTCTTGTTTGTTTGCTTTCTTCTTGACCTTCCACATACTTTCCTAAAGAGAAGTCTGAAAAGGATTTGGGGCCGGGGAAATATTTATTCTCAATATTTTCAGTTAAACTTAAAAGGTTTATTAATATGCCTCTATATAGGAAGGCTCTCCCTGCTCCTCTTGATGGATAATACCTTCCCTTTGTTGATTATCTCCAATTTATCCTGTATGTAGCTTATTTCTACATAGCTATTCTCACATTGTCTTTTTGCTTTTTTTGGTATCACCAACACTTAGCATAGTGCCTGACACATAGTAGGCATGCAATAAATGCTTATTGACTAACCAGCTATAACCCATGGTTACGTATACTAATTAGGGCTAATAGTATCTTAATAAGACATATGCAATCAACCTTTATTGACTATTTAATAATACAAACATCGAGCCTTCTAGGAACAACCAACAACCTGATTCCTACAGTAAGCATGTTTTGCACCAGTGCTTGTAAGAACATTACCTCTCTACCCTGTTAGACACCATGTTTCTTCCTTCCAAGTGGCTTTCTGGTAAGTTTCCTTTCATCAACATTACTGTAGAGAGAACACTGGATGATGACATGTCCGGTTTGGGGGATAGCTGGAATAATCAGTCCTTGTTGTGACCCAGGACCAGGCTGATGGCTGGGGCCTCTGGTGGGTTTTTTGGTTGTGGCCAAAGGTAACAGTTTACATCTAAGTTCTTATTGGTGGTTGACTACTTTAGCTTATGACAAAAGGAAGTTATCAAAAGTAACATCTTTAGCAAGTGTTTTATCAGATTTCAGACTCACGTATACACAGTCAATAGCAGATGTTTACCAAATTTAGGGGACACACACATCATTAGTTGTATACTAAATTTGGGTAATACATATGTCATTAATAGTTATTTACCAAATTTGGGAGATATACATGACTTTGCCAAATTATATCACCCAAGTGCTTATCTAATTGCAGAAAAACAACTTACATAACAACTACTTGGTGACAAAATGGAGGCTTGGAATAAAATGGAATTGCTCATCCTATATAACCATATTTATTCCCACTACATTGACACTTCTATGGGTTATATATTCAATTCAACAAATATTGAATTCAAAACATACAAGGCAAGGAATTGTGCTAGGCACTGGGGATAAAACAAAACAAAACAAAATAAAACAAAACAATCCCTTCCCTCACCGAACTTATATTCTACTTGGAGCAGTTGTAGAGTGGTTAACAACAGATAAATAAACATAAGGAAATCTGGAGGAGAGAATGTTGTCATTAGAGAAAATCCCAGGAAGACCTTTATTGAAGAGGTGATATCTGAGTTGAGTGAAGCTTAGATAAAGATTCCAAGCAGGTAGAGAGGAGGAACCAGTGCCTTCCAAGAATGGGAGACAGTTTCTGCAAATGCATGAAGTTTGGAGAACATCTAGTAGTACAGTTTTCTTGAGACATAGAATTCTTGAAAAAGAGTATTGTGAGTAAGCTAGAAAGTTAGGTTGGTGCCAAATAATTGAAGACTTCAAACTCCATACTGAAGAGTTAGTTTGTCCTTTATTCTAGAGGACAGTTAAAGCTTTTCAGCAGGGTAAGAACATTATATACCTAAGAATATTGTTAACATAAGAAAATTCAGGAACACACAGTGGACAGCATTCAGGCAAGATCAAAAATGGCGGAAGCCAAAACAATATTGTGGTATTCTACCAATCACCTGGATATAAGGAGAAATTAAATGAGAACTTTAGGTTGTAGATCACAAATCTAGCATGGTTTTTTGGTAGTGGTGGGGGGCAGGGGTGGGTGGGAGCCTATCCAAATATCTACTGGATCACCCTTTCTGTGAAAAGCAAAGCAGTTGATGAATTTATCACTTGTTGTCATCCTTCAATGGGTATAGGAAGCAACAAGAGGAATGGTCATTCTGAATTTGATTCTGATCAAATAAGTTGGAGCTGGTTGCTGGAGAGTTGTTTGTCCTTCATTTTCAAAGAGGATCAGTGACATCATGTCTTGACTTGAGTGAATTGGATTTAAGTGAGGCAGAGTTGCGCAAAGTCGTCGGCCTTACTCTCTCTCCCTGAGTCATCAAAGTCTAGTGACAGGACAAAAGTCAAGATGACTGGTGATGGCTCGGGATGGAGCAGATGACTTTAGCATCTTTGATGCCTGACCAAGCTGTAAGCATTCCACAATACCTACCTTAGCTTCCTTCATAGCTGTTGGAACAAATTGTTTTCATTGATCCATTCCACCAGGGGAAGTCTTCACATGCTTCGGTAGACACTCCCCTATCACCAGTGGGTTTAAGTTCTGTCAATTACCCTCAACATGGCTTAGTCCATCTGCTCAGATGGTTTACCAGGGTGTGGTTGCTGTGTATGCTGCAGCTTCTTGGAGTCACAGATAAGAGCTGGGTTGTAGGAGGATACCAGAGGTGGATAAGCAGCAGAATTCCTAATCCTCCTGAATGCCCCTGTACCCTCATTACTGGAGTAGAAATGAAAGGAACTTGGGGGACCAAATAACCACTCCATTCTGATTTATGGCAGTATAGGAATAATAATAACTTAAGCATTATAAGGGCTCTCAGTGGCTATCTAATCCAACCAATACATGAATGAGGATCCCCTTTACAAAAACCTGACAAGTAGTAATCCTGCCTTTGCTTGAAGACCTGTGGTGAGGAGGAACCTACTCCTTCCAAAGGCAATCCATTTCATAGTATTTTCATCTAGTAGGTAACTTGTAGATGCTTGTTGATTGAGAGCAGAATGACCTCCAACCAATCCTCATGTGCGATAGTCTCCACTTCCCTTACCATCCTGTGGTAAGGTGGTCAAAGTCCTTCTTAAAATGAACTGAATGCTATCCTCTAGATAGATGTATAACTATAGCATTTATTCAGCACTTACTATGTGCTAGGCAAAAACAGGAAAACAACATAGCCTTTAATGTGGAGGAGCTAACATTCTAATAGGGGAAGGTAGGGAAACCACAAAACATTCCTGGAGAGGGGAGGAAGAAGGGAGGAGGGAAAAAGGATAGCCAAGCAAGACCAATGTTGCTGGTGTGGAGGTGGAGCAGACCAGAGAATGCTCTAGTGATCAGTGTGGCTGGGGCTTCTAATCATATGATAGTTCAGACAGGGACTCGATAATCAGTGAATAAGCCTCAAAGTAAAGTCATCCTCGGGGGACAAGGTAGCCACTGTGGAGGTAGAGCACACTGGAGGGTGAATTTTTCAACAACATTCATCTAGAGTAAAAACTACATGAGTGTTGTTGGACCATGTCCAAGTAGAGCAGTGACAGTTATCAGTACCATTATCCTTATTGTGGATGTGTTTTAGTCAATTCAGTCATGTCCTACTCTTCGTGTCCCCACGTGGGGTTTTCTTAGCAAAGATACTGGAATGGTTTGCTATTTCGTTTTCCAGCTCAGTTGACAGATGTGAAAACTGAGGCAAACACGATTAAGTGACTTGCCCAGGGTCACACAGCTAGTTAAGTGTCTGAGGCCAGATTTGAACTCAGGAAGATGAGTCTTCCTGACTTCGGTCTGGGCACTCCACCTACTACACCACCTTGCTACCCTGTTCTGGACATTATATTTGAATTAGAACATTCTAGACATTATGTTTTAATTAAAACAGCCTAAGATTTTGTCAGCCACCTTGACTACGCTTCTCTTTTCACTCATATTGAGTTGAAGGGCTGGTCTGAATTGGGCAGATGGTCCCTGATTATTCTGGCTAAGGTGAAACTAAAGTTCCATGAATCTCTAAGAATCAGTGATGACTAGTAGGAGAAAAGCCATAACTTTGCAGAAGATGGTTCCTGAAGCTGGATGTGATATGTTTTGGAGGTACAATCTCCCTCCTTTTAGACTAAATTTGTACACAGTGATTGCTCTATCATCCTATAAGAGTTGTGGGACTTAATGGTTTATTGGAACCATATTCTTGCCAGTGATCTGAAGGATGCACTGACTTCTCAATTTGGTTCTTGCTGTTGCAGTGGAGGTCTGCCAGATTTGTCCTTGTTTGGCAGTGAGCTCAGGGATGCTTGGTTATTCCAGTTGGAAGGAATTTTCCACCTGTAGTGGCCTGGAGAAAAGTCCTCCTGGCCCCTGGAATTTGTTGGACGTCTCATACCCTTTTGAATGGCTGGCAGGGAAGGGAATTGTTGCCAATAGAATAACCAACCACTGGGCCATATAGGCCAACTTTCCCTCCTAAGACCTCAAAGTACTTTCATGCTTATTGATCTTCAGATTAGGAAAGAGAACAAAAAAATGGTTTCCAGAGAGTTGAAACCCAAAATAAATGAGGAGATAATAAAAAAGTACCTTGCTGCTTTCAATGAGTTCAAGTCACCAAGCCCCAAATACATCTTTAAAAGAGCTAGTGAATGTGATTGCTAAGCTGCTGTTTGTGATCTTTAAAAAATAATGGAGAAAGGAGAGATGCTCTAGGACCAAAGATAGGCAAATGTCCTGGTTTTCAAAAAGGAGAACAAAGTGGAGGCTTCAAACAATAGTCCAGGGAGCTTAACTTTGATTCCTAGAAAAATTCTAGAGTATAGTATTAAAGGAATGATTTGTGAGCATTTAGACAATGAAGCAAAACTCACTAAAGGCCAGGATGGCTCCATCAAGAACAATATTCCATGTTGATTTCATTTCCGTTTTAAGGGATACATTAATTAGACTTAGATCAAGGAAATTCTGTAGATACCAAATATTTAAATTCTAGCAAGGCATTGGAGAAAGTCTTTCATGGAAAAGTTGAAGAGATATGAGATAAATGACGCTAAAATTAGGCATTTTAAGGACTGATTGAATGACCAGACCCACAGAGAAATATCTGATGGATGTCAGCTTGGATAGGGGAGATAGCTATTGGGATAATTATCTATTGGGATATCCAGTGATCTGTCCTTAGTCCTATGATATTCAACATTTTTTACAGTGACATAGACGAAGGCAAAAATGGAGATGCAGAGTTTTCAAGTAATACTCCAATGATAGCCACCAGCCATTCTAATGAGCTTGGCTTCCTTGCCTCCATTTGCTGGTCCAAAAGAAAATGTCATTTTAGACTTATTCACAAGGGCATACTGTCTAGAACTTAAGGGAGGTGATAGTGTTTCTCACCTGGTTTCTCTAGGTTACATCTAGAGTATTGTCTTCAGATTTGGGTACCATGTTTAAGAAAAAAAAAGTTTAGAAAGTCCATAAGAATATGAACATGAAATACAAGAATCATATGATGGAACTAGGGATATTAAGCCTAGAGAAGAGGAGTCTTGGGGGGAAAATACATTATATCTGTCTTCAACTATCTGATTGGCAGCCATATAGCAGGATTATTAGATTCATTCTTCTTGGCCCCAGAGAACAAAACTGGAAATAATTGGTTAAAGTTGTAGACAGGCAGATTTCAATTCACTATAAAGGAAAGCTTCCTAACAATTAGAGCTGCCCAAAGGAGGAATGGGCTGCCTCAGGAGGTGGTAGATTAGTCAACAGATGGTATTCAAGCAAAGGCTAAATGACAACTAGTCAGGGATGTTGTAAGATGGGAATCTTATTCAGGTATATTTTGTACTAAGATGGCTTTTCAGGTCATTTTCAACTCTGAGTTCCTGTGATTCTCAAATCTTTTTGTGATAGAGAAAACCAGAAATGAAAGTTATCCTCTTAAGCAGAGTGAAATGGCATTGAGGAAATAGCACTGAATGTAGAGACAATGAACCTGGGTTCAAAACCTGGCTCTATTCCTCTCTACCTGTCTGTTTTGGTCAGATTGGTTGAATTCTTGGCAGCCCAGTTTCTTTTTATATGCAATGAGGGAATCGACTAAAATGATGCCTTGATTTCTCTTCAAACTCTAGAAACAACGAGTCTGTATAGTGAGCTAGTAGAAAACTGATTACTAGACCCAGATGTGAAGGATTAAAACAAAATGGCAAACCATCTTCTCACAGAACCATGGTCATCATCAACATCCTTTTAGGAGCATCGAATCTGTTTGGGATGACTGGCTGGGCACTGTATACATTATGTTGTACAGACGAAGTTCCATTGCCTTGCAAGTCTATAGCCTATGGCAACCATATTACTGATTAATCCTGGAAAAATGGAGTGTTCTGTTGGTGCCAGGAGGCAGAGGAATCACACCCCTATACCTGCCCCTCATCTCCACTGCAGCCCTTGGAGTCAATATTTCGGCCTGGCTGAACTTTTGGTATGGTACCCTTAGGGTTTCAATAATAGTTCACATTTATAGATTTGGGGGGCAACTAGGTGACGCAATGGATAGAGTGCAGGGTCTGGAGTCAGGAAGACTTATCTTCCTGAGTCCAAATCTGGTCTCAGATGCTTACTAGCTGTATGATCTTGGACAAGTCACTTAACCCTGTTTACCTTAGTTTCCTCATCTATAAAATAAGCTGGGGAAGAAAATGGCAAACGACTCCAGTATCGTTGCCAAGAAAATCCT
Organism: Trichosurus vulpecula; assembly: GCF_011100635.1. Taxonomy (NCBI): domain Eukaryota; kingdom Metazoa; phylum Chordata; class Mammalia; order Diprotodontia; family Phalangeridae; genus Trichosurus; species Trichosurus vulpecula. The sequence goes on from NC_050574.1 coordinate 128,034,566, forward strand.
AAATGGGATCATGAAGAGTCGGACACGACTAAAAAACAACTGAACAACAACAGATTTTACAAAATTCTTTCTTTATGGAGAATTGTAACTTATAGGGTACAGCCATTATACCCATTTTACAGATGGGAAGCCAAGGCCCAGAGTGATTGTGACTCACTCAAGGTCACACAGATAAGTCAAGGAGTTCAGATTCAAACACAAGTGTCCACACCACAAATGTGGTGCTCTTGCCATCTTCCCGTAGAAACTCTATAGGGCTTAAGGAATGAGGTAGAAGAAAAGGACAAAGAAGGCTATTTAAGACTAAACATTTTGGTCTAGGGGTGTCTGTTAAAGTCCCAAAGAGCCCCGGGCTTACCAAAATTCGGGAAAGTGAAGAGAAAAACATCTGCTAACCCTCTCTATCTCCTGCCCCTCTTAAGCCTTCCTCCACCCCTTACATCTTTTGTTCTCAGTGAAATAATAGCTTGTCACAGAGACATGATTATTACTAATTAGGAGACTGCCTTGCTCACATCATTCCTTAGACAGGCAAGGAGGGGCCTGTCCCTCAAGAGTCAGTGACCTCTTCTAGGAGAGGGAGAGGCCAGCACAAGGAGAAAGAACAAACAAATTAAAGGCGAGTGAGTGAGCTCCTGCCTCTAGGTTGCTGCCCGTTGTTTTTTCAGAGTGGAAGGCTGTTTACGTACATCCTCACATTGAGGTCTTAAGAGCTGGAAGAGACCTTAGTGATCCTTTCATTGTATTCCTGCATTTTCCTGAAGGAGAAAAGGAAGGGAGCCCAGATCAAGGAAATAATGGGTCTAAGATTCCACAGAGAGAAAGAAGTCAACAAGTCGACAAACGCTTATCATGCACTTAGTAAATTATAGGCACTGTGCTACACGCTGGGGACACAACTACAAGCAAAAAGAAAGCTAGGCCCTGCCCTCAAGGAGCTTACATTCTAAAGAAGTAAAGCTAGGATTTGATTCCAAATCATGTGCCTTTCCTACTATACATGTACACATGTGGAGTTTACACCAAAAGATCAGTTCAGAAAGTACATACGGGCAGATGCACACAGGTATATGCAAATGGTTACTCTCATGAATACACACACACACACACACACACACAGCTGTATAAACACAGCTGTAGCTGGAACTGGAAGGCAACTCAGGCAAGAAGCACCCAGGGCACAAATGACAGCAGGGTGCAACTAGGGACATTTTTAATATTATTTTTATTGTGTATCTTTGATGCCAGAAAATTCCTCTCCCTGTGGCATGTAGGTAATTATTTTGTAATAAGTCAAGTCACACATGTTATGGTGGATGGGAAAACATGAGCAGAGGGGGGCAGGACCCAACTTCCAAACCTTGCCTGGGAGACAAGACTGTCTCATTCTGGTACTGCAGAGAGGATTGTGCAAACACAATGCAGTCCTATGAAAACCATGAGTTGATAAACACATAGCTGTGCAATAGAGACTCTGATGGCTCTGTTACATGCAAACGTTCATGGATATGTAATATTGCTATATATATAATTGTATATATATCATATTAATATAGTATACATTTATATAATATATAATTTATATATATAATTATGCACATGCAGATATATACAGGGAATTTACATATATAGGTTTATGGATGGATGAATGCATACACACACATACACATGTACATATAGATGCAGCATAATACAGTAGAAAGTGCTGGATTTAAAATCAAAGGACTTGGGTTCAAATCCTGATTCTGTCATTTACTGCATATGTCACATTACCTATTTCTACCTCACTTTCCTCATCTGTGAAATAGGTTGTTGTGTGGATTAAGTGAAATAATGTGTGTAAAGCATGTTATAAATATTAAAGCACTCTACAAATGTGTTAGTATTATTGTGTATACATATCTACATATTGACAGGAGGATAAGACTATACATGTGTACTCACTTCCATGCGCTACCGCATACATGACATTTCATCCCCTGTCCCCATGCATTTGTACCGACTCTTTCCCATGCCTGAAATTTACTCCCTTCTCATCTTTTCCTCTTAGAATTCCTGGTTTCCTTCAAGAATCCTTAGGATTCCTGCCTGCCTTCTGAATGAAGACCTTCCTGCTCCCCCCAGCTCTTAGGGAGTGAACTCTACCCCCAAATTTCCTTGCATTCATTTTGTATACATTTTATATATGTTAATATATGTATACATGTACACACACATGTATCTACATGTTGTCTCCTCCATTAGAATTCAAGTTCCTTGAGGGCAGGGACTGTTTCACTTTGTCTTTGTATCCCCCAGTGCTTAGAATAGTGCCTAGTGTATAGCTCTTTAATATATAAATGTTCGGTGATCGATGAATTAAGTACACATATATTCATGGGTAAACACAGAAATATACATGAAAGTCACTCAACTTGTAGAACCCTTCAGTGTGTCATAAACCCCCTCAAGAAGGGGGATGGGGCTGGGCACATAACAATACTTCTGAGTCCTTGAGCTTTCTTATTATTTAGGTAGGGACTGAGATGAGCCTGAGGATACCGCAGCCCTGAGTCAGAGCTGGGCAAGAAAGTTCAGCACCCATTAAAAGGGTTTCTGACCCTTCCAAGGAGGTTCCAGGAGACCAACTCTGAATATCTACTGGCTGCTCTTTAAATAGCTTCAAACCACCTGGGGGACCCCAGGATACATTTACTGTTCTTAAAAGCCTGAAGCCTTTGGAGATGCTCTTCCCCATCATCTCCTTTAAATCCCCTTGCCTTCTTTAAAACTCATCTGGATGCCTCTAGAGAGGGTGATTACCTTGTTTTCCCTTCACCTCTTACCCATTTCACAGATGAGAAGCTGAGGCCTAGTGGAGGGAAGTGACCTAACCATTGCCACATATGTCCTAAGGAGGAAAGCTTGAACTCAGATCCCCCAGCTCTAAATGTCTTGCTCCTTACACAATTCCATGTTGATTTGGTGTGATGGTTTGGAAATATGGAAATTCTGCTTAACTCAATGCAGGAAACATTTATTAACCAGCTATTATGTATTGAATTGTTCTTGGTGATGGTGATACAGAAAGGAAACATGACACAGTCTCTGTCTTCAGGGGGTTTACAGTTGATTACAGAGGGACATGGCATATGCAGTCAAAAGATATGGACTTGATTCCTTACTTTGTTACTTAATAGATAAGAAATTATAGTCAAATCACTTCTACCTCACTTTCCTGATCAGAAAAATGGGAATTATAATATATATGAATTAATCACTATAATGTTTAATTCTTATTTTGTTTATTAGGTTTGAGGTAGCTTGATGGTAAAGGGATAGAGCACTGGACCTAGAGTCAGGAAGACCTGAGTTCAAATATGGTCTCACCCACTTCTACTGGGCAAGTCACTTAGCTCTTGTTTGCCTCAGTTTCCTTATCGGTAAAACGGAGTTAATAATGGTACATACCTTACAGGTTTGTTGGAGCAAATGAGATAATATTTATAGAGTGCTTAGCACAGTGCCTGGTGCATAGTGGGTGCTACGTAATGCTTATGCCTTTCCCCACGTTTCCTACTCCATTACCCCTTCACATACACATGTGCATGTGCATGTGCACACATGAACACACACACACACACACACACATGCACACATGCACACACACTTCACCCTAAAGCCAGTACCTAGCACAAACACTTGGCCGTCCTACCTGACTCAGAATGTAGGCACTATTATCCCCTGTTATGTCTGGGGATAACTCAGCAAGTAGCTGGGCTGCCAATTGAACATTTTGTAGTCAAGCTACTATATCCTTGCCCAAGGAAGACCACTTGGATACTTCTACTGGTCAACGTCACTTGACCTTTGAGGTTCCTTTTCTCACAGGAACAGACCTCCCCCTTACTTTTGTTACACCCTATTTTTGATTGTGAGTGAGACCCTGGACTGGGGCTGTGGTTGTGTAGGATAATCTTCCCATAGTGGGCTGGGTCATTCACGTGAAATCCAAGTCACTGGACTGTCCATTGGCTCAGGCCATTGCTGCTTTTCTTCCAATTACATGTAAAAATTTTAACATTTTTAAAAAAATTTTGAGTTCCATACGTGTATAGTCATACAAAAACATATTTCCATATCAGTCATGTTGTAAAAGAAAACACAAAGAAAAAACCCAAGAAAAATAAAGAAAGTGAAAAAATTGTGCTTCCATTGGAACTCAGAGTTCATCAGTTGTCTCTCTAGAAGTGGACAGCATTTTTCATCATTGGTCCTTCAGAATTGTCTTAGACGATCATTTGGCTGAGAATAGTTAAGTCATTCACAATTGATCATTGTGCGGTATTGCTGATACCACATACAATGTTCTGGTTCTGCTCACTTCACTCTGCGTCAGTTCATGTAAGTCTTTCCAGGTTTTTCTGAGAGCATCTTGCTTATCATTTCTTAAACACAATAGTTTCTGTCACAATCATAAACCGCAACTTGTTTAGCCATTCCCCAACTCATGGACATCTCCTCAATTTCCAACTCTTTGCCACCACAAAAAATGCTGCTATAAATATTTTTGTACATAGAGGTCTTTTTCCTTTTCCTTTGATCTCTTTGGGGTGCAGACCTAGCAGCAGTATTGCTAGGTCAAAGAGTATGCATGGTTTTAAATTGTTCTCCAGAATGGTTGAATCAGTTCACAACTCTACCAGAAGTGGATTAGTGTGCCTATTTTTCTATATCCCCTCCGACATTTGTCATTTTTATTTTCTGTCATATTAGGCAATTTGACAGGTGTGAGGTGGTACCTCAGAGTTATTTTAATTTGCATTTCTCTAATTAATAGGAACTTAGAGCATTTTTATATGCCTATAGATAGTTTTGATTTCTTCTGAAAACTTCTTGTTCATATCCTTTGACCATTTATCAATTGGGGAATAATGCTCCTTCCATTCCTGAAAAAAGAAGTGGTACATCTTTTTCCACAGATCACATGGAAAACATTTCAGCATTCCTTAAGGGAGATGTTTTTGGACTTGGGCTTTATCTAGAGGTGGTCCCTCCCAGGAGCTGCCTCCAAACCACAGAGCAACCAGAAACTGCTGGACCATTGCTGAGGAGCAGAGAGCAGGGCTCCTGTCTGACTCCCTGTCCATGGTCTAGAGAGGTCATTGCTCAGGGGAAAATCTTTCAGAGAAGGGCTGTCTGCTATGGTGATGAAATACTCCTGCACACAGGTCCATAGTCTATGAGAAAATTAATGTAAGTAGCAATTAAAGCAATTCTAGCCGTCCTTTTAGCAAATGCCGCTTTTCAGAAAATCATTGGGCTTTACTGATCACACCTCAGAGTCATCATTTAGGGCTACAGATCGAAGCTAGCTCTCCCACAGCCCTGCCCTGCTGGGCCAAGGGCTTGGGGGATGGGATGGGAGGAGAAGGGAAGGCTTACTGATTGATGTGGCATTCAGTGGCAAAAAGCCAACTCGATGTGCTCAGCTTTGATTTTTTTCCTTCCTCCCTCCCTATCCCCCAAGCTTCATACCTTTCAAAAAGTCTCAGGTTTAAGCCCTGTTCATCCCCTGGAACACCTGGGAAGGGAAGTTTTGACACAGAGCAGCACAATTAAAACCTATTGGTGTATTTGTTGACCTGCCCCCAGCATTGGACTCTCTGTACTGAAATCAGAATCTAGGACTGGATTGTAAAGCATGTCATATCCACTATCTCATTTGATTCTTACAACGACCCTGTTTACAATGTAGGCATTATTATCCCCATTTTACAGATAAAGACCCTGAGACTGAAAGAGGTTAAATACTATCCAGGGTCACACTGACTCTAAATTCAGAACTCTATCCACCATTCCATGCTGCCCTTAAATGTCATCTACTTAGTTTAAACTCTTCAATTTATAGATAAGGATGCTAATGCCACAAAGGCCACATAAATATTAAGTGACCCTTGACAAATTAAGTAACTTCATAGGGATCTGGGCATTGCCTCAGACAAACCGAGACCTGGGAAAGACCTTAATTTAGAAAGGACAAGGCCATCTACTGCATCCTGGGCCATCACCAGTCATCTTGACTTTTGTCTTGCCACTGGACTTTGATGACTGGAGGAGAGATGAGGCTGACAACTTTGTGCAGCTCTGCCTCACCTACCCCATGATGTCCTCTTTGAGAATGAACGATGATAACAGAAGCAAGATTTGAACCCAGCTCTTCTGATGCTAGATCCAGTACTCATTCTATTAGGTCTCTTCCTTGACTACATTTGGAAATGTAATGCTGATAAAACCAGGATGGCTGAATCCAGTGGCTACTCAGGGTCATTTAATTGCAAAACAGATGCTTCCCAGGACAGGGAATGGCTCTCAAATGTTGGCAATAGTGTGGGCAGTAGTATTTCTTCATTATCAACAAGGAACTATTATTAGAGAGAGCCTATCCAGGCAAATTATCTCTCACTGACAAGTACTAGAACCCGAAAGAAATAAGACCAGAGCAAAAACACATCAGATGATGGGCAAGGAAAGGAAGAATTTGAATACAAGTGTACAGTCTATTTGGAACCGTCTTGTGGAAGGTTTAAGTCTGCCACCTACCTCACTCTCCTTATGTGCCCCTCCACCCTTTTTCTCAAAGAAGGCTGTAGGAGTTAGAAGGCATCTCAGAGATGATCCATCCTGAGCTTCTCATTTCCCAGATGAGAAAACTGAGCCCTAGAGTGAGTAATTGACTTGCTCAAAGTTATATAATTTGTCAGTGACAGAGATGGGACTCAAACTCAGGTCTTGGTGGTGCAAAATTCAGTTTTCATTTCACTGCGTCATGCTGGTAGAAGGTATCAGTCTCATTTTCTTTATCTCTAAATTCATGGTTTCATTCCTTCTCCAGCTCCAGATTCAGACCGCTGCTTGACTCCCATCCCCATCCTATAACTGCAGGAAGATATAAGCAGGAAAGTTAACCAGACAGACACAAAGAGCCAGTTCATTAGGGAATCAGAGAGACAGGGTTCATTATGAATAAAGTTTAGAAATATGAGAGGGGATAATATAAATTTATTGGAGACATGCCTAACTCTGTGATTTACTTGGTCAAATACTCTTGCTTCCTATATATCATGAAGGGATGAGAGCTACTTACCCAATTTCGGTAAGGAAAGGTGATCCAAGGACAGACCAACTGACCTGAAGAGAATGAGATAATGAAGGAAAAGTGGTAAGGGAAGGATAAGGGACTATATATTCTTATATCTGGAAAAAGAAGCTCAGAGTGGAGGCATGATATAGTGGTGAAAAATCACTGGATATGGAATAGACCTGGGTTCAAGTCTTAGTTTGAGCACTTAGTAGGTGTGAAATCACAGGCAAGGCACTTTCCTTAATCTTAGTTTCCTTATCTGTAAGATGGACACATTTACATTTTCACTAAATATCTCAGTATTATTGTGAAGAGGATTTGGCAAATATGAAAAAATAAACCCTATAGAAATGTGGGTTGCGATTATTATTAAGATGAGAGCAGAGAAATGAGGGAAACAAACAAAACCCTCTTCTCCCATATGAGGGAACACATTATAAGCAGGTGCCTAGACTGAGACTGGATCAGTTAGTTATTCATTACTCATTGTTCATCATTGGTCCAGCATTGCTTTGAAAGCTTTTCAGGGACCTACAAGCTATATTCTTCATGTTGCATTCACCTCTATATATTATCAATCTAATCTTAAAGGAGGTACTCTTCCTCATGTCCCTGAAGCAGAAGATCCTGTCATTCAAGTCTCCATCTGACTCCCTGTGTCTTCAGATGGACAACTCATAGACATGTCAATGACTGAGAGGCTTGAAGTAGAAGATTGTCTTCTTTTGTTTTAAATAACTTGATAAAAAAAAAGAATCTCCCAAGCCCTCTTTGCTCAATTTCTTGAGTCCGTTGCCCCATTAAAAAACATCTTACTTTTCCAAAGCAATGGTGACTTGAAAGTATGTTGGGAAGCCACACTCTCTACAATACTTCAGCACTGGTTTTCTAGCTGTTTCTCACAAAATGTCATATTTGCCAACTTCATGTGTTTTCACTTGCTGACTTCTGTGACTGGAAGGCTCTCCCTTCTCACCTTCATATCCTTGCTTCCTTCAGGACTCAGATAAAAATCCCACCATCTGCAGGAGACCTTTCCCAGTCTCTCCATTGCTGGTTTCTTTCTGAGATCATTTTTCCCTTCCACTATATATACTTTGATGTACCTAATTGTTTCCATGTTGTCTCCATCAGATTTTGAGCTCCTTGAGGGCAGGGACTGACTGTTTTTACTTCACATTGTGTCCTTAGAACTTAACACAGTGCCTTATACATAATAAACATTTAACAAATGCTCACTGACTGACTGTTAACATGGAAAAAGGGATTTCCTAGGGGCTGCTAGGTGGCACAGTAAGATAGAGTCCTGTGTTTGGAGTCAGGAAAATCTGAGTTCAAATCCACCCTCAGGCATTTGCTAGTTAGGTGACCCTGGACAAGTCATTTAACCTCTGTCTGCCTCAGTTTCTTCAATTGTAAAATGGGGATAATATTAGCACCTACCTCCCATTGTGAAGATCAAATGAGATAGTATTTGTAAAGAGGTTACCACAGTTCCCGGAACATAGTACGTGCTTGTATCCTTCTTTTCTAAATATTTATTATTATTGAATGGAAGTCAGTGGGAATTACTTTCGGCATGTAAACATATATTTTTGGTCCTCAAATGGGGACATTATAATCAAATTAGATGCAGGCTCAAGGAAAGAGTGGCTCTTCAGCTGAATCTGGTGAGTACACCTATCCAGGGATTAGTTTGGTAAAACAACTTCTATGAGAAAAAAATGAAGTGGTGAACAATTACAGAATAGACAAAAAGGTATAAACCAAAAAGGTGATATACATGACTTTGGCTTTCTATGTAGATACAGTATGTCACATCTGAAGTGCATGAATAGATAAAGTTTAGAAGTTAGCACTGGAAAAAGTAACCAGAAAAAAAGACCAGGAGCCATATCATATGAGGAATGACTAAAGGAATTGGAATCTTAGTAGCTTGGAGAAGATATTTGGTAAAGGAGAAAGGCATGATCATTGTTCTCTAAATATTTATAGAACTGTTGTGTGACAAAGGGACCTGAGCTATTTTGTGTGACTACATAGGAGAGAACCAGAACTAATGAGTGTACATTACAAAGAGGCAAAATTCAGCTTACTATAAGGAAGAACTTCCTTACAATTAGAGCTCTCTATAAAATGGCTGCCTTGTGAGGTAATGAGTTCTATATCTCTGGAGGTGTTAAGGCAAATGCTGGATGCTGTAAGGGAGATTCATGAATTGGATGGGGAGTTGTACTAGATGACCTCTGAGGTCCCTTCCAGCTCTAATAATTCTGTGATTCAATAAACCAAGCTCTCTGAATTCCTTTGCTTAGACCAGGGTGGGAGGGGCTGGGGATGAGGGACTGCATCACCGGCTCTGTGCAAAGGAGAGCCAAGCTGATGACATTCAGTACTAGGTCTGTGGACAGCTCCTGGCATTGCTTTGTTCTTCCCATATTTTCTTTTTAACTAATTCTGAATCATAATGAAAATTTTCCTTGGACGTACTGTATGTCTGACAATCAAATCACTGCTAAATCAATTCTTTGCAATCAATGCTTTTCTAATGAATTCTGCATTCCTAATGGTGAGACCTTGCATTACCTGTTTTCCCTCCCCCCTCAGCTCCCACACAGCCCCAGAAAATTCAGGAAAAGTAAAGTGGTGGCTTTTCATTTTCTTTCTTTTTTTTCTTCAGTTTCTCTTCTTCCCTTCACAACCCTCATTGGGAAAGTTAATGGGGTGTTTCTGGAGTAATTAGAATGATTTAAATAGCCTTGCTAACAAAGTTCTTCAGGAGAAAAAAAAACACAAAACCACAACCCACTAAGGCTCACCCCATGCATCTGTCATATCCCAGCAAAGGAGGGGAGTGGAAAAGAGAAGCCAAGGAAATGGAGGGGAACAGGCCCCCCAGTGCTGGGAACAGGGATTATATTGGATGCAAATTAATTTTTCATTTCATACAGTTCGGTAGGATTCCTGCACAAAATAAACCCACCCACAAGGAAAATAAACACAGCAGAGCAAGCCAGGGGAGGGCCCCAGTGTCTTTCTCTAAAAGTCAGAGGATAACCCTGTTCACTAGAGCGTGAGGTATGGTGAGAACACTAGAATTAGAGCCAGAATCTGGGTTCAGATGATAAACAGAAAGCTTGAATTTGAGGAAGAAAGACCTGGGTTTGAATTCTGTCAGTGGCATTTATTATGAGACTATGAGCAAACTGCTCAACCCCTCTTGGGCCTCAGTTCCCTCATCTAAAATAGGGTTGATATCTAGGTAGTAGTTACTTCACAGGAGGATGCATTAAGATAAAATACATAAAGTATCACCATCAACCCTCGTTGTCTGTAACATGTGTGATCTTGGACAAGTTGCCTCTCTGGGACTCTGCTATAATGAGGGAGGGCAGCTAGGACAGATTGCCAGGCCTAGAATCAAGAAGACTCATCTTCCTGAGTTCAAATCTGGCCTCAGACACTTACTAGCTGTGTGACTCTAGGCAAGTCACTTAACCCTGTTTGCCTCAGTTTCCATAAAGTGAACTGGAAAATGGAAATGGCAAGCACTCCAGTATCTTTGCCAAAAACAACGAACAAACCCAAATGGGGTCACAAAGAGTCTGACATGACTGAAAAATGGCTGAATGTTATGAGAGGGTTGGATTAAATTATCCTAAAGTCCCTTCCAGCTCTAAATCTATGATTCTGTGATGTCAGCACTAAATCTTATAACCTACATGAGCCTTACCAAAGGCCTAGGCCTAGGGTATGTGTCCTTAGCATGGTACCCAAGGACTCAGGCTATTGCTGCTTCCTCTCTCTACTAGCCTCCAGCTCCTAAGCAAATGCCTTGGGGATGGGAGCAGAAAAGATCTCAGTTTTAGTAGTTTTAGTTAATAGCTGACTGTTACATAAGGTCTTAAGGTTTGCAAAGCCCCTTCTATAGATTATCACATGTGATTCTCACAATAACTTTGCAAGGTAGATCCTATTCCTATTATCCACACTTTAATGATGGGGAACCTGAGGCTCCAAGAGGTTATTTCCCCAGGGCACAGAAGTAGCAAGGCCTGGAATTCAAATTTGTTTTCCCTGCTCCAAGCTATTGTGCATTGCACCAGACCACATTCTTTTTCACAACTGGTTTCCATTTGGACACCTACCAGGAGCTTCCAGAAGGGGCCTTTATTTTCAAAATTCCTAGGTTCAACTTTGACGGGAGATAGATTTGAGGTTCAGAGCCATGAGAGGGATAATGGTCAAGCTTACCATAATCTTTTGCCCCACACTCAGCAATCTGGTGAAAGAAGATTCACCCAACCCTAAAGGGAAAACAGGCAGCTAGTTGGCACAGTGGATAGAGGGCAGAGCCTAGAGTCAGAAAGATGAGTCTTCCTGAGTTCAAATCTGTCCTCAGACACTTTACTAGCTGGGTGACCCTGGGCAAGTCACTTAACCCTGTTTGCTTCAGTTTCCTTATCTGTAAAATGAGCTGGAGAAAGAAATGGCAAACCACTCTGGTATCTTTGCCAAGAAAACCCCAAATGGGGTCATGGAGGGTTGGGTATAACTTAAATAGCAATTGTAGATGTCTAGGACAAAACTAACACTATCCTGAGTGACAGGTCTTCTTACTCACATCAAACTTTATCTACACCAGAGATTTCAGAGCTGCTGTGGCTTTAAGGTCACACCAAAAATAACATTAAGGTCTATAAAAACAATACATTTACCATCCAAAATCATGTTGCTCAACAGAGGAAATTCTTATCCTACCAGGCCTGTGTGACTGTGTATTATCAGTTCCAATTCCATTTCTTCCTAATTCTAGATGGGAAATTTTCTGCAAAATATAGAGTGACTCATATTCTATTGAGGTTTACACCGGAGGTTTATAAGCCATCTCCTTCACAGAAAGCCATTGAGGCATGTATTATTTGTTCATTTTATAGCTGAGGAGATTAAGGTACAGAGAGATTCAATGTCTTGGCCAAAGTCACACAATTGGTAAGTTTGAGAACCAGGATTTGAACCCATATTTCTCCTGATTCCAGACTGAGCAGGCTAATTCTCTGCAATTCCTTTCAGTACCAAAGTAGGCAAAATCTCAAGGTACTAGTTCATTGGGCAAATGTCTGGGGCAAAGATTCTTCATCTGAGAGCCATGAACTTGTTTCTTAAAAGTATTTTGATAACTGTATTTCAATATAATTGGTTTCCTGTGTAATCTCATGTATTTTATTTTATTTATTTAAAATACTATTCTGAAAAGGGGTCCATAGGCCTTGCCAGTCTGCTAAAGATGTCCATAATACAAAAAGGGTAAAAAAATCTCTTAGTCTGGGGTCCTGGGTCCCACTAGAAAAGGTATAATGATTTCCCCTTGGGGTGAGGTTCCTTACTGGCTCATCAGAGGTGGTTACCCTCACCTGCCTTCCCTCTTTCTGTTCATAGCACCATCATCCTCCTACTCACCTAGTTTCAAAACTGGCATCATCTTTGCCTCCTCTCTTTCCCTTTCTTCCACATCCAATTAGTCCGTAAGTCCTGTGGATTGTAGCTCAGAAATATCTCTTGCATGTGTCCCCTCCTCTCCATTCCCACTGCCACCACTCTCATCAAGTCCTCATTAGCTCTCACCTGGATTATTATAACTGTCCTCCCTGCCTCTAGTCTTGGTTGGGTCCCCTTCAATCCATACTTCATACAGTTGCCAAATCAATCTTCCTAATGCATGCCTTGATTATGTCATTCTACTATTAAAATTTTATCAATGACTCCTCATTGCCTAATGAATGAAAATTCAAACTCCTCAGCCTGGCGTTTCAGGTCCTTTAAAACCTGGCACTGACTTACCTATTCATCATTACTATTTTACTTCATGTACCCACGACAGGCCACCTATCACATATGATTGTTTTAAAGTTTTCCAGACATTCCCTTTGTTACCCACTTGCATACCTTTGCTCATGCTGTTCCTTCAGTTTGGTACACAACCTTCCTTCTGACTCACTCAGTTCAACTTTTATCCAGTAGAGAGCATGGTATAGAAGGAAAAGCATGGATTTAGGATCCTTTCTAGCCCTGACAGTCTCTGATACTGTGCCTATAGGATCCAGTTCCATTCTTGGCTCCTTTACTTGCCATCTGTATGTCCTTGAATAAACCCTATCTCACTGGACCTCAGTTTTCTCACCTGTCTAATAAGGAAGTTGTACTAGATGACATCTGAGGTCCATTCCAGCTCTAAACCCAATGATCCTATGGAATTCTGCCTTCTCTCAGAAGCCTTCTTTCAGAAGCCTTCTCTGATCCCCATAGCAGGAACTGATATTTCTCTCCTCTGAACTTACACAGGTAGAGAGTGAATGTCACCTCCCACCCCCCTTACCAGACTGGGAATTGCATGAGGGCAGGATTATGTCTTATTGATGTTCTCCTCAGTGCTCTGGACTGTTTCGCTCATGGTAACTGCTCAACGTATATTTGTTAAATGAATAAGGGCATCCACTCTTGCTAATCATTAACAGAGACCCCTGATACTGATCTGGCCATAGCTTCTCAGTTATTCTGCTCAAGGGGTGGCCCATTATACTAATTTCTTAGTTTAGAGAGGCCAAATCTTTTCCATTGTGGGTAGGATTCTTTCTCCATGGTGCTGAGTGCCATTGGTTATCTCTTGGTCCTGAGCAAAGAATATCTAATGTAATTTATTACAAAATTGGGGAGGGGGCATCTTCTAGGAAGACCATGTCATAGGCAGGGGAAAGGAGATAGAAAGGAAGGAAACATATAATAAATGCCTACTATGGAGCTGACACAGTGCTGGGTGCTTGACAATTATCTCTTTTTTGTGTTCATAACAAACCTTAGATGTAGGTGATGGTATTATCCCGGTGTTCCTGATGAGAAAACTGAGGCACAGAGAGGTTAAGTGACTTGCCCAGAATTATATAACTAGTTAGTGTCAGAGGCTAGTTTTGAACTCACATCTTCCTGATTCCAAGAATATATCAAGGGTACTACCAGAATTGTGCTAGAAATAAAATAGGAAAGAAGCCTGTTGCTCCATAAGGGAGGCTGAGGATGAGAGCCTGAGGCTGCATAGTTTAGTGAAAAGAATGTTGGAGTCTGAAGACCTGGATATTCCATTTATTCTTGTGGAACCTTGGTCTCAAGTCACTCCCCTTCCTCTGCTGGTTTCCTCACCTGTCAAATGGGGAGTTAAAGTAGATGACCTTAAGGGAGGGTCTCATCCAGCTCTAACATTCTGTAAATTTGGAGACATTTAAAATGTAGGCTGTGTGAAAATTTGGAGGGATGGGGCTTGTTGTGGATAGAATTACATATTTCCAATAAAGCTGGGTCTAAATGGCCTCTCTAGTTCCTTCCTGCTATGGTGATGGCTACTATGTGATACAGTCCTATAATCCTGAACATAGCCAGCTGCATAATGTGAACTTGGCTTATGAGGTATCTTAACTGTACTGCAGAGGGGCAGAAAGAGGTTCTTCCAGAGAAGCTAGATGAAGGAAGCAAGAAGGAGGGAAGGAAGGAAGAAAGGAAGCAAAGAAGCAAGGGAGAGAGAAAAGGAAGGAAGGAGGTAAAAAAGGAAAGGAGGAAGCAAGGAAGGAAAGGAGGGGAAAAAGGAAGAAAAGGAAGAATGTAAAGAGGAAGGGAGGGAGAGAGGAAGGAAGAAAAAAAGAAGGAAAGAAGGAAGGAAAGGAGGGAAAGAACAATGGAGGGAGGGAGAAAGGAAAGAAGGGAGGAAGGAAAGAAGGCAGGTAGAGAGGAAGGAAGGAAGAAAGGAAAAAAGAAAGGAAGGAAGGAAAAAGAAAGGGAAGGAGGGAAGAAGGGAAGGAGGAAGGAAAGAAGGAAGGAAAAAAGGAAAGAAGAAAAGAAGGAAGGAAAGGAGGGAGGAAGAAGGGAGAGCAGGTGGAAAGAAGGATGGAGGGGAAGAAGGAAGGGAGAAAAGGAAGGAAAGAATGAAGAAAGAAAGGAAAAAGCCATTTATAAAGCACCTACTCTTTGCCAGGCACTGTGCTAAGCTCTTTACACATATCTCATCTTATATAACAACCCTGAGAGGTAGGTGCTATTATTATCTTTGTTTTACAGTTGAATAAACTAGAGAAGGTAGAGGCTAAATGACTTGTCCAGGGTCACAGAGTTACTGAGGTAGTTTGGCATCTACCATCAGTTAATACTAATAATATTAGGTAGTGTTTATAGAGTGCTTTAAGGTTTGCAAAGCACTTTATAAATATTATCTCATTTTTTCCTCAAAAACCTTGAGAGGTAGGTGATATAATTATTCCCATTTTACAGATGAAGACACTGAGGTAGAGAAAGGTTCAATGCTTTGCCCAGGATCACACAGCTAGTACTTATCTGAGGCCATGTTTGAAATCAGGTCTCCCTGACTCCAAAACTCTATCCCTGTATTATCCAGCTGTCTCTAAAGGAGGAAAAAGTCCAGGATCCAGAGGCATATAGACTTTTGTGAGAGGCATCTCCATTTAAAAATTTTTTGGTCTTTGAGCGGTGGCAATTAAGAGGGAATCTAAGATCATCCAGCTAAGGAGAAGTGTGCCGTGAGTCAACAGTGATGTGTGGCCAGCTATTTCCTGTGCAAGAAACTGCTGCATTAGTACTTGCGTTCTCTCCATGCATAAATATTAGGCATTGTACAGAGACCCGATCAAGTCATAGTAGAGTTTTGACTAACCTCAAAGACATCTTCTTGGGGATTTGGTTCACTCTGAATCTCTCTGTCTAGGACTCTGAACTCAGCCTTCCCTAATCTAGATCTTTCTCTGATGGATTAGTCAAGAAGTTTGGTTGTTCATACTTCTCCTCTGCTTTTACTCCTTCCCAAGTAGGGACCCCTTTCTCCACACCCCTGGAAACCAAAGAAGCAGGAAGTCTTTCTTTGCCTCCAGGACGAGGGGGTATTAAGTTGGGCTTTGTCAGTTAGTCAGTCAATAAACATTTATTGAGTGCTTACTATGTGCCAGGCACTGTGCTAAGCACTGGGATTACAAAGAAAAGCAGAAAAAAATTCCTGTCCTGGGAGCTCACAGTCTTTACAGGGGAGGAGTTCAAAGGAAACGTGCAAACATGCAAATAAAACAACTACTTACACACAAGCTATGTACAAAATAAATAGGAAAAAATCAACAGGGGGAAAGCAGGAGAATTTAGAGCATGGATCATTTGTTCAGGGGTGGATCATTGAGAGGGTGTTGACGCCACCTTCCCAGAGTGCACACCTTACTAAGACCTATCAGTTGTGGTAGCCTCAGCCACCTAGGTAGGTGGACACTCCTTCTCTCATCTCCTCTCCAATGCTAGCTTTTCTTTCTTTCTTCTTCTTTTAGAAATGGAGAAGCTTCAAGTTCCACAAAGCTTTTTTCCTAAAGTGATCATCCCACCCAAACTTCCTCCAGGAAGAAAAATTGGTTGTTATGGGCCAGAACATCTGAGTTCTAATCTAGGTCCAGGTCCAAAATCTAGCTCTCATTACTGTGATCCATTGCATGCTATCTCTGCCCTCCGGAGCCCAGCAGAATAAGTCCAATCTCTCTTTCATGGGAAATCTCTCCCAGTGTTCCAAGATGATCATGGCTCCTGGAGGTCTTCCTTTTCCTACGTTACTACCTGTGTGACCTTGGACATGTGTTAACCTCTCTGAGTTGTGATTCCTTCACAGAGTTGTTGTAGAATCTAATTCAATTTAATCAATCAAATTAGGCTGGGACAGTTGAAAGCACTCCACAAACATAGGTGGTGGTGATGCTATTTTTAAAGCCAGGGCTTTGTAACCATTTTTTTTCATCACAGACTTCTCAGGCAGTCTGATGAAGCCTATGGACCCCTTAGAACAATGCTTCCAAATGCATAAAAATAATCAGTCAGTCAATAAGCATTTATTAGGTGCTTACTATCTTCCTGACATTATGCTAAGCACTAGAGATACAAAAAAACAAACAAAGAAAAAACCCCCATCAGTGTCTGCCCTTGGGGAGCTTCCAATCTAATAAAATACATGGGATTACAAGGGAAACCAATAACGTTGAAATAATTATCAAAATATTTTTTTGAAAATCATAGACCCAAGGTTAAGAACTCCAGAATGACCAGCCAGCCCTGTCTGCTGATGTTTCATGTCCTGCCCAGGTCTTTAGCCCTATAGCGTCCTTGGTTCATTTCACACCACCTGACCTCTCCCTTTTCCTTACTATTTATTTTCTCTTGTTCCTCTGCATGCTGCACCCCCCTCCCCCTCAAGGGGATGTCTGGATACGAAGCTTTTCATTGACAGCCCAGCTTCCTCCCTGTCAGTCTCTAGCTTGATCATCTACCCCACAGGAATTGCATTTGCCAGCAACTTCATTTACATAGAACACTTCAAAGCAGGCTCCCAGCTTTAGCTCCAAGGGAGTGCCCATAGTAAATATCAGCTGGCTGGGTGGGGGGAAGTGGAAGGACTATTTGCCAAATGCTCCTTTGAGGGCAGCAGGTGAATCTGCTTCTTCTTCCCTCCCCCTTCACCTTTCCTAGAAAGTGGCCCAGACTCCTTGGACTGGAACCCTTTCTACAACAACTGGACAAGTGGTCATGCATCTTCTGCCTGGAGAACTCCAGAAAGGAAACCAACTTCCTCTTGGGAGGAAGCCCATTTCACTTTCGAATAGCTCCGCTTGTTAAGTTTTTCCTTATATCAAACCTTTGTCTGGCTCTGTGTCTGTCACCTATCACTCCTATTCTGCCTTTTGAAGCCAATCAGAGCAAGCCTGATCTTTCTTCCACACGACAGTCCTTCAGATCCTTGAAGATGGGGAGCATTAACTCTTTAAAGTCACTTTTTCTCTCAGATGAACATCCTCAGCTCCTTTAACGTGGGCTGGGATCTCCAGTCTCCTTGCTATCACTCTCCTGGCTGGCTTTCTCTGGGCATGCTGAAGTCCATTGATGCTCTTCCTGAATTGGGCTTCTCAGAACCGAACAGGATACCCCATATGTAGCTTAGTCAAGGCAGAGAACGACAGGACAATCGCTCCCTAACTCTGGATGTGATGCTTCTCAGCGCAGCCTAAGATGGCTGAAGCTCTTTCTGGTTGCCATGATACATGTTGAACTGGCATTTCACTAAAGCCTCCAGATTTTTTTTTCATATGAACATTTTCTAGCTATGCCTAACCTATACTGTACATGTGTAGTGGTCTTTAAGAAATCCATTTGTAAGACTTTACATTTATCCCTATTAAATTTTAAATTTACTCAATTAGTTCCATTTTTCTAGCTTGTCAAAATGTTTTGGGGTTCATATTCTGTTAATCAACATATTAGCTATTTCTTCTTGCTTTGCATTGTCTGCAAATTTGATGTGCCTGTCATTCCCACCTTCATCAATTCATTGCTAAAAATGTCAGATAGCACAAAGCCAAAGTCAGATCCCTGAAGCACTCCACTGGAGACCCTTCCTTTTGTTTCACACCTGCCACCAATGACTAATAATAATATTAGTTAGCATTTATGTAGTGCTTTCAGGTTTGCAAAATACTCTACAAGTACCTTCTCATTTTATCCTTATAAAAATCCTGGGAGGTAGATGATGTTATTCTCATTTTACAAATGAAGAAACTGAGGCTGATAGAGGTTCAATGACTTGCCCAGGATCACACAGCCAATAAGTATCTGAGGCAGGGTTCGAACACAGGTCTTTCTGCCTCCAAGTTCAGCTCCCTCACCCGCTGTACCACTGAACTGCTTCTGTGATGACAGCTAGCATTGATGTAGTATGTAAAGGTTTGAAAAGTACTTTACAAATTCATTTTATCCTCACAACAACCACAGGAGGTCCATGCTATTTGTATCCCCATTTCATTGATGGGGAATTTGAGATGGAAGGAAATTAAGTGATTTGACCAGTGATGCAGCTACTAAGTGTCTGAGGAAGGACTGAAATTCAGCCCTTCCTGGCTCCAGGCTGATGCTCTATCCATTTTGCTACCTAACTCCTTGGATTGAATCATTCAATCATTTCTGAATACATTTAAGGGTAACACCATGTAGCCCATATCTCTCTCCATCTTGTCCACATGGAGAGCAGAAGGGATTTTGTTAAATGCTTTGCTGAAATCAAAGTATACTATGTTTATTGCATTCTACTCATCTATTAACCCTGTCAAAAAAAAAAAAGCAAATGAGGTTGGTATGGTATGACTATGCTTGATGAAGCCACGCTGGCTCCTAATGATTATTACTCCCATGTCTAAATATTTTCAAGCCATCCCCATGACTCCAGAGGACAGAGCCAGCCCTGATCAGTAGAAGATAGAGAGAGACAGGTTTTGACTCAATATAAGGAAGAATTTCCCAAGAATCTGATCTGCCCCCAAATGGAAAGGGATGCTTTGGGCAGTAATGAATCCACCATTCCTGGCACTAGAGAAGCAAAGGTCTTGCTGGTTAACAATTGTTAGGGGATGGTATAGAGAGAAATCATATTTCGGGTCTTCAGTAATCTGTTTCTTGATCCCTCAGACTGGTCTCTAGGGCCTAAGAGGGCCATATCCTACCTGAGACTTCAGACCAGGGAGGGACTACCCTGGAGCTTCCTCCTCTCAGTATCTCAGCTTGAGTCACTTCATTCTCAAATGACTATCTAAATCCTGGAAAAGCACAAGATAGTGTGTCCTCAAAGTCTCAACGAGAAATGGCTCTTCTTTTATTGACCTTTGAATGACTTTCCCTGAATTCCGGGCCTTCTTTTGTTTTGCTTACCATACCTTGGAGGTCTTCATGCTGTAGCTTCATCTCAATCTTCTTCCTCTCTTCTCCAGCCTCTGTTCTGACTTCCTTTGCATCACCTTCTATAGGATAAACTCTTGTGGTCTCTTCAGCCCTTGATGAAAAAGCTTCATCTTCTACCGATGCCATGTGGATGTGAGGCGGCACGGTTCACACCAGCATGGCCCTCCTGGGCCTTTTCTTCTACATCCTAACTCATGGTTGTTTCTGCCACACTCACTATAACTTCTCATGATATAATGTAGTATGGTGAAAAGGACTGTGCTTAGAGTCTGAAGAACTAGGTGTGAACCTCATCTGTAATAATTACTAGCTGTGTGATTCAGAATTGGCCACTTAATCTCTCTTGAGTCTGAGACCCCAAGTCTCACTATGTGGCACAGTGGATAGAGCACTGAGCCTGGAGTCAGGAAGACCTGAATTCAAATCTAGCCTCAGACATTTATTAGCTGTGTGACCCTGGGCAAATCATGTCATTGCTACATGCCTCTCAGTTCCCTCAACTGTAAAATGAGGATAAGGATAGTACTTATCTCACAGAACTGTGGTGAGGATCAAATGAAATAAGATTTGTAAGAGTAGGAGCTTAATAAATGCTTGTTTCCTTTGTTGGTGTGGCCAAAGATGAATCTACATGCAAAACAAAACCAAGGTAGCCAGGGTAAGGGGTACAGGCACTAGTAGGTGGTGGGGATCAGGAAAAGGTCTTGTTTATGCTGATTGATGAGGGAAACCAAGGCTTCTAGCCTGGGAAGGCCACTCCTTTCATCAGGATGGAGGGCATTCCAGGGATAAGACAAAATGTCATATGTGAGGAAAAGCAATCAGGCCAGTTTGGCTATAGCATAGAATGTGAGAAGGGGAGTAATATGTACTAATCTCAGAAAGTTACATTGGAGCTAGGTTGTGAAGGGCTTAAAATGTGAAACAGAGGTGTTTGTATTTGATCCTAGATGTACTAGGAGTTTATTGAGTAAAGTCACTGGAGTCCGTTGAGTAGAGTAGTGGCATGATTGGATCTGTGCTTCAGGATTAGGCTTTGGCTTATCTACAAGGGTGGATTAGGGAGGATGAAAGCCTGGGGTCAGGAAGACCAATTAGGAGGCAAGAGGCAATGAGGGCCTCAGCTAGAGAGAGAATCATAGGAGCAAGAGGAGATGAATCAGAGATGTTGTGGAGAAAGAATAGACAAAACCTGGCCACTCACTGGATATGTGGGAGCGAAGGAGAGTGAAGAGTGAAGGATGATGCAGGTAACAAAAATACGATAGTTAGGAAGAAGGGGTATTTTAGAGAATTGAACATTTTGAATTTGAAATGCCTATAGGATGCTCTTTTGAAACATGTTGAATTTGAAATGCCTACAGGATACTCAACTTTGAAATGTTCAACAGGTGATGTAGGCCTGGAGTTCAGGAAAGAGTCTAGTGCTTGATTTGTAGATTCGGGGGGCAGTTTGCAAAAAGATTATAATTTAACTCATGGGAACTTTGAGGTCAGAGAGAGGGAGAGACAGAGACAGAGAGAGACAGAGACAGAGAGAGACAGACAAAGAAGAGAAGTGAAGGGAAGACAAGAAATGAGGAGAGGAGAGGAGAGGAGAAAGGAGGGAAGGGGAGGGAAGAGGAGGGGAGGGGAGGGAAGAGGGGAAGGGAGATAGAGAATGTAGAGAAAGAAGAAATCCTAGGACAGTGATGATTTGGGTTATACCCATGATTAGGGGTCAGGATATGGATAAAAACCAGAAAAGGAAGCTGAGAAGGTAGGAGAACTAAGAGAGAGATGTGTCCTGTGACTCAGGAGGAAAGGGCAGTTGCCTGTCTCAAATACAGAAGAGAGGTCAAGAAGTTTGAGCATTGAGAAGAGGACATTGGAATATGCAATTAAGAGATAATTTCTGACTTGAGAGAGGGAGATTTCAGTTGAGTGGTGATGTCTGAATCCAGAATACAAGATGAGAAATAAGTGAAAGAAAGAAAGAGGAAAAGGAGGCAAATGTAATTAGATTTTTGGGGGAGTTTGTCTGTGAGGGTTTTTAGAAGGTAGGATTCTGAGAAGTTTAAAGGATAGCTGGAGAAAGACAGACAGAGAGAGAGAATAATCATGGAGCAATCTACTATAGAAGACAGAAAGGGGATAAATCAGGATACAAGTAGTTGGGTGGTCCCTGGTAAGAAGAAAGACCACTCCTTCATCAGAGACTGGAGTAAAGTAGGAGACAACAGAAGATGACATCAAAGGATTTTAGGATGGAAGAGTAAGGGAGAAGAGGAAGTCATGTGAAATGTCCTTGATTTTCATGATCTTACTTGCATGGGAGCAGAGACCCTTATACTGACATGCATGAAGTCCTGGACATGAACTATATTCTGAGATTCTGATGGAAATCTCTAGGTGGGGGCAAAACAAGCCCAAAATGTGATTGGGGAGAAGGGGCTTCCCAAGTTTGAACCTGCAAATCCAGAGCTTTGTGGCCTGGACCATGGGTTTTAGCTGCCCTGGCTATTGATATTTGCTTCTTTTCCCTCTACCAGATGCCCCCCTGAAGTGCCCCCAACCACCACAAGTACAGGGACTCATAGGAATGGGCCCTTGAGCAAGTACCCTTATTTGTCGTGTCCTCCAAACTTTGTGCCTCTTGCTCTGGGAAGAGGCAGAGGGAGTGGGGGCAGAGCTGCTGGGCACTAAATGCACATCAATTATCTCCTCGATGGAGGGAGGATGGCAGGGCCACTGCTAATGGAGAACTGGGAGAGGTTTTGAGTCGGGGAGAGCCTGCTAGTCCAATAGAGGCTGCTGCCAGCATGCTCATTACCCTGACCTTATTCTATCCCATAATAAATGGAGCCCCCCGAGGGACAGGAGCAATGGACTGGGGTGGGATTGGCTGGGGGTGGGGAGGAAAAGGGAGCGAGGACTATTACGGGATTCTAACCTTCTTCTCCTCTTTCTGGGCCCCTGGAACAGCTGTTCAACAAAATGGATCTGTGCAGACAATCATTTCTGCTGCATTACTTAATATACAGTCGCTCTCGGCAAGAGATATAATTGACTTGCTTAACTAATCAATCTTTCTATAAGCATAGCTGCTTTTCTTCTCCCACTGGGGAGGGAGGGGGTGAGAGAGACATAGAGAGAGAGACCGAGAGAGAGGAGAGAGGGAGAAGGAGGGAGGGGGAGAGAAAGATAAAGATATATATATATATATATATATATATATATATATATATATATATATATATGGAGAGAGAGAGAGAGAGAGAGGGAGAGGAGAGACAGAGACAGAGAGAGAGAGGAAAGAGACAGAAAGACAGAGAGAGAGAGAGGGAGAGAGAGAGAAAGGGAGAGAGAGAGAGAAGGAGGAAGAGGGAGAGAGAAGACAGAGACAGAGAAACAGAGACAGAGAAGGGAAGAGAAATGGATTGGAAGTAGAAATGGTAACCTTGAGGCCCTGGCCCAAATCCAGATAACTTTCAGGGCAGGGATTTTTGAGGTAGGATGAATCCTGATGAGATAATGCCTCGCCTAGTTGAGACATTGTCCCCAGGCCAGATATGAACATTTAGCAGAAGAACCCTCTGCCCCTAGTCCAGATGTGGAGAGGGCCTTTCCTTCTAGTGGTCTTGTTTGGTAGTCAACCTAATATGAAATACAAGTAACTCCTAATTGTGTCCACCAGGAGTGGACACTTGTAGGCCACATGTGGCCTTCTAGATCCTCAAGTGTGGCCCTTTGACTGAATCCAAACTTCACAGAACAAATTCCCTTAATAAAAGGGTTTGTTCTGTAAAACTTAGACTCAGTCAAAAGTCCATACTTGAGGACCCAGAGGGCCACATGTGGCCTCGAGGCTGCAGGTTCCCCACCCCTGGTCTATACTAATGGTATGGGCAGTCCAAAAATTATTTCTCTCTGGCTTTGCAATATTTATGCACACTTGAAATATGGGTGTGCCTGATGCTCAAAGAGTTTGCACACAAATCTTCACATTAAATCATGAAGTTGGAACATTGCCAAGCTTCTCCATCCTGAGCCTCTTGCTCAGTTTCCCCCTGCACTCTATTCTGCGCTGGGGACAAATTGCATCACCTCTCATATCAATGCAAAGTAGAGTTGAGTCTTATCTCTAAACTCATTAACCCCCTTTCCTGGTAAAACAGGTAGGAATAAAAGGAAGGGATTTCAAGCCTTGATCCCCCTAACCGTGTTTTTTTCTCTTCTTCTTCTCACCATTCAGTTCCTGCTGAATTTCAGGCTGTGGTTCAGAGTTAAGATAAATAGAGATGAAAAGTTTGTCACAAAGTGAAGAGGGAGAACAGGTTACAAAGAAGTTATCAACAAAAGAGTTACTGAAGCAAAGGACTATATAATGACAGTAAGAAACCAAAAAGACATTGACTGCAGGTCATGATTAATGACTTGGTGTCAATCTGGAAGGAGGTCTCTAGTGGAGAGACACAGGCCTTGGATCTGTCCTTTTCAACATTTTTATCAATGACATTGATAAAGACTTAGAAAGCAGGTTTATCAAATTTCCAGTTGACACAAAACTGAGTATTACTAGTAGCAAAGATGATAGAATCAAGATTCAAAATTATTTCAAAAGACTGGAATTTGGGGTCCAAACCAAGAAGACTGAATTACACAAGGATGACTATAAAATTCTATTTCAATTTTTAAAAAAATCAGTTGTACAAGTAAAAGATGGGGAAAATTTGACAACAGGTCATATGAAAAAGATCTGGGGGTTTTAGCTGACCACAAACTCCATAGGAACCAACAGTATGTTACAGCTGACAAAGCTAACACAAAGTTAGGCTGCATTATTGGAAATAGTTTCCAGACTATGGGAAATGATAGTCCTTAGCTCTGGTCAGGCCACATCTGCAGTAGAATGTCCAGTTTTTTATGTTACTTAAGAAAGAATACACGTAGACTAGAGCAAACTGGATTAAAACCAGGACTGTGTGAAAAATAAAAACTAGGTCATATGAAAAATAGATGAGGAAATGGGGTATACTTTGTCTTGAGAAGAGAAGAAAGGGTGAATATATGTAAGAACCACCATGCTGAAAAGTCTGTAGACTTGTTGACTGTTGCTTCAGAGAACAGAACTAAGACGCATGAGCAGAGGGAGGTGGGGGGAGGGTGTAGATCTCAGATTGATGTATTAAAGGACTTTCCATGAGTTAGGATTTTCCAACAGTGGACTGAGTTCCTTGTGAGGGAGTGAGTTTCCCCAAATCATCGCAGGGAGAGTTTTCTTCTTGTTTGAGAAGAATCTTTCCTATAGGATGAGGAAGGCCAGCCAGGTCTTTCAAGCATTAGACCCTCAGAACTTGAGCACTGTTGGATTGAGTTGTTGTCTTATCAGCA
Source organism: Trichosurus vulpecula (assembly GCF_011100635.1). Lineage (NCBI taxonomy): Eukaryota > Metazoa > Chordata > Mammalia > Diprotodontia > Phalangeridae > Trichosurus > Trichosurus vulpecula. Next base: position 128,059,866 of record NC_050574.1, read on the forward strand.
CTGACTTGCTTAACCTTCCCCTTCCCCTCTTCCCTCGTTGACCATGGATCTCAACAGCAGGGTCGGAGTAGGGACCTCCTGGGAAAGACTCTGTAAAGAAATGGATTTCTGAGCCTTTGTTTGTGTGCCTGCATATGTCAATGAGCTGTTTATACTGCCCTAGTGCACAACAGAGATAGGCTAGTGCTGTAGATAAGGAGAATTGGGGAAAGGAGAGAGAATGGGTGATCAAAGCTAACGAGTTATTGTCAGTCTAAAAGGACAAGAAAGCTGTTATTATGAGGGGTTAACGGGTGACTTCAAACTAGGCTCTTGGGAGATGTTCAATTAAAGATTGGATGATTACCCATTGAGATATTTCAGTACAGATCTCTAAGTTGGAAAGGAGGGTCACAGGATTTAGAGCTTTTAGAGTAAGGTCAACCTTAGGGGTCGTCTAGGCCAACCCCCTCATTTTACAGGTGAGGAAACACAGATGAGAAGAGCTAAATGGCCTGCTCAAGGTCAAATATCTAATAAGGGGCAGGGGCAGGATTCGAACCCAGGTTCCCTAACTCTAAATCTATGGGCTCCTTTCACTCCATCAAACTGCCTCTCAGTGTTAGGTTGGTTTAAATTTTAAGGAATTCTAACTCCTAGATTCTATGATTCTCCCAGATGTGTTTTTTTTAAAGCAGGGAGGAAGAAGAAACATGGAAGAAGGCACATAGAAAAGATAATAATTAAAGCAGGTGTTTATATAGCACTTTAAGGTTTGTAAAGTACCTTACAAATTTTATTTCATTTAAGCCTTACAACAACCCTATAAGGTAGGTGTTACCGTTATGCCCATTCTACATATTTAAAAAATATGGAGCCTGAGAGAGGTTAAAAGACTTTTCCAGAGTCATACAGCCAATCAATGTCTGAGGCAGGATTCAAATTCAAGTCTTTCTAATTCGGAGTCCAGCCCTCTATTCACTTCCACACCTCACTAGCTGCCCAAAGATAGCCTCGGGGCCAGAGGCAATTGCTAAGTTCTGCCAATCTTGAAACTACTCTTCGAAAATGTTGCTTTGCTGTATCTTATATTTTATTTGTGTTTCTTGTTTTACATGTGCCTGGCCTTACTTGAAGTATTTCAATATTTTAATGGAATGGAAATCTAACATGTGGCTATGCTCTCTAAGTAAGCAATGACAACTGATATACCACCTTTCCATCCTATGTAACTTTCGTCAATTCTTCTTACTGAATTCCTGTCATTCGATTCAATTCAATTAATTCAACAAGTCTTTATTTATTAAATTCCAGGCATTGCACTAGGCTCTGGTAACACAAAGAGAAAAATGCAAACAATTCTTGTCCTCGGGGACCTTATAGTCTGCTTGTCTGTGTTGTCCCATGAATCCTCCAAAGAGACGCTAGAGCGCTCTCTATAGGCCACTGGTCCCCTTTAAACATCAATATGTTTCTTGGACTCCCACACAATAGTAGTTACGCTGTTCTCAATTGATTGAGAAAGTACATGATGACAATAGTCTCCTCTGAATTCAGTAACCCTCTTAAATGAATCTATTCCTTTAATCACAATAGCATCTACATACATTTGAAAACGTCAGATGGATTGCGAGGCATATTATTCAGGCTATAGAGGCTGTGCTTGCTTATTTATCCTCTAGTTACTAAAAAAAGATCTGACAGTGCTGGTTGCATATATAGGTTTTCATGCCCCCTTAAATAACGCTTGAAGTCTTTCCCACCCTCCTGAGGGGGTTACCTCCTTTTCTGCTTGACCCACAAACTGCAGGTGCTGCTTGGGTGGTTGTCTCCGTGATGTCAAACAATATGCAGTGGAAAGCAGGGGCATAGTGCCTCTTTTGAAGCAGCATGGCATGGTGGATGGGAAAATGGACTCAGAGCCAGGGGGACCTGTGTTCAGATCCTGCCTCGGACCCATCCCTACGGCACGTTAAGGTTTTCGAAGCACTTTCCATAGATTATCCTGTTGATTTTCACAACAACCCTCTAAAGTTGGTGCTACTATTAGCCCCATCTTACAGAGGAGGAAACTGAGGCTGGGAAAGAGGTTAGGGGACTTGCCCAGAGTCACACAGCTAGGAAGTATCTGAGGTGGGATTCCTGGCTGCATGTCTCTCAGACACTTCCTACCTATATGACCCTGGGCAAGTCACTTAATCTCTCAGCCTCAGTTTCCTCATCCGTAAAATGAGGGGGTTGAACTTGATGGCTTCTAAGGCATCCTCCAGCTCTGCATCTGGGATCCTACGATCCTATGAAAGGCCAAGTGCTGGGGAGGGGGGAGGGAGTTGTGAGAGAGCGTGTTCTAAATGCTGCCAAGCCCCCTGAGGGGCAAAAGCTCCATTGCCCAGCCTGAGAGTGACATTTCCAGAGTGCAAACAGGGAGCCAAGGGAAAAGGGCTGCCTTTTTCTAATTACATTGCTGCTTGGGGGCATGGCTGGAGTTATTTCAACAAAGAGGCGAGCTTGTTCTTGGTTGGGACCTGAGTAAGAGGAAACAGAGGAAAAGCAGATTGAATTACTCATAGAGAATTGGGGGGGATGTGGAAGGGGGGAAGAAATTGCCCACGACAGAGGTTTTGCCCAACTATTGAGCACTGGGGCAAGGACAGTGTGGGTTGTATGGAACATCATCAAACATTCCCTGGTGGCTTCTGGTCAGCTGCAGATGTTTCTCATCACTTGGGCCCATAGGATGAGGAAGCTCTTGGCTACTTCTGGCTCAGCACTGAAAAGACTTGTTTCTTCAGGTCCCTTAGGCCTCCTACATAGGGTGGTGTGTAAGTTAAAAGGAGAGACAACTCCCAATTCGATTTCTTCATTTGACTCTCCAGGTTGCACCATGTAACTTTGAAAGCATCACTTCACCCTCAAACCATTGGCAAAACTCTGGGAAAGCCTACCTTCTGCCATCAAAATCTCAGCAAGAAATGATTCTAATTTCATGATAGCTCCAAATAACTCATCCATTATCTTTTCCAGTGAGGTAATGTGGTATTTCCTCTAGGACGGGGTGAGGAAGAGCTGGCATCATGGGACCATACCCACATAGCAGCTAGAAGTAGGGGATGCAACCTTGGGGAGCTTTGTCTGTGCCTCTGGCTGCTTTTTCTGCTTTGCGTTTCATTTCTTGAGTACCAAGCAATAGCCACAAGATACATGTGTGCAGCCTTGGAGGTGATCTTATGAACTGGAGAGATTCTGAGGTCTAGTGGTTCATGGGGTAGAGCCCACCATTAGCCAGGAAAATTTTCACCAGAGAAGGTGTCCACCATCAGGAGGATGACTGGGAGTTGTTTGGATAATGTTGAATGGAGGTTAAATGTAGTCATCCCTATTCGATAGTCCTACAAACTACTTTGTGTCTTTTGTTGCATCCTTTTTTCATTCATGTATGATTTTTCATGACCCCATTTGGAGTTTTCATGGAGAAGATACTGGAGTGGTTTGCCATTTCCTTCCCCAGCTCATTTTACAGAGGAGGAAACCGAAGCAAATGGGGTTAAGTGACTTGCCCAGGGTCACACAGCATGTAAGTGTTTGAGGCCAGATTTGAACTCAGAAAGAGGAGTCTTCCTGACTCCAGGCCCAGCACTCTGCCTTCTGTACCCTCTAGCTGCTCCATTTTATGTCCAGACAAAACTTAAGTATCAGCCTCCCAAGAGAGTAGAGTAATAGCCATAAGTTGTTAGTGAATCATGTTTTAACCTGTTCAGTCAATGCATGCCATGAGCCTTTTGTGTCTGTTATCATTTCTTTTGTGCATAGGAAATGAATACCTGTCCCATACCTGACTTACATTGATCATTGAGTACCTCTTTACTCCTCTCCTTTGGGGAGACCTAGACGTGAGCCAAAACCTAAGCTTTAAATCACTTGTCCCTCGACAAGTACTTGGGTGAGAGATTTATAGAGTCAGCGTATGAGAAAAGGGAACCTAGCCCCCATTCATTAGAGGCCACGCTTTTCCAGGTCTGAACTCAGAACCACACTCCTGAGCAGAGGAATGGGCCCAATAGGGAGAAGGAAGTGGACGTAGTGTTCTAGCCTCTTAGGCCTAATAGTACTTCTTAATGTTAGACAGCAAAAATACAATCTCAGATAAGGCCACCCTGCCTTCCCCTAATTTTCCAGCCCTACCTGCCACCCACAAGTCATTCATTGCTATCTCTCTCTCACACACACACCAGGAAAGCAGGTATATAGTGCTATTCCCACTTAGACAACTCCTCTGCAGGGTCCCCAAACTTATACCCCAGGTCACAAAATCATGGGATTTAAGATGATCTAGAAGAACTCTTAGAGATCATCTCATCTGACTTCCTCATTTTACAGGTGAGGGAACTGAGGTGCACAGAGGTTAAGTCTTAAGGGATTTGCCCAGGGTCAGATAGGTAGTGGAAAGACAGCACAATGGATAGAGAGTTAGTCAGGAAGGCTTGAGTTCTAGTCCTGCTTCTCACCCATAATGATTGTGTGACCCTGAGCAAGTCGCTTAAAATTTTTATGCTTTAGACAGCTCTCTAAGATTGGAAAATTGCAAAGGAGGTGCTGATCTGCATTTGTAAAGGGAGTTTCCTCTTCTAGGAATTCTCCCAGGTTGATTCTTTGAGTAGGCAAACTAGGTCATCCTTTGCCTCAATTCTTACCTAGCCTTAAATCACCGAATGGATGTTGCCTCAGACAGACTGAGACCTAGGAAAGACCTAAGCTTAAAAAGACCAAGGTCTCTCCCTGTATCTGGGGCCACAACAACAACGTCAAAGGTGCTGAAAATAAGGTGTGGATATGGTGTGACACTGAGGGAGTGTGTGATCAACCAACCAGAGTGTGGGAAGGTGGTTCAAATCCCACCCTTCCCTGGATAGCAGTAGGATAGGGGCTGGTTGCAAACACAAACAAACCTACCCTTTACCTATTAGAACCCAACACTTCCTTATTTTACCTCCTACTGCTACCATGGAAGCACCTAGCCTTCCCCTTCTTCTCCCCTGAATAGGGTTCTCAGGCAGTTATAACCTAAACCCCACCTGGGCACCCAGTAGTTAGGCAGGTACCAGTGGGATACTCCCCTCCTTCTTCAGTTTCCTCACGAAGGAGGGGAAGGAGGGATTATTGATAGGAATGCATGATTATAATGGCTTGGAGACCATTGCTCTATACCAATAATATCACAATCCCTATCCCCTAACTCAAATAGGCATTAAACAACAGTCATGATTTGAACCCAGATCCTTTGACTCCAAGTCCAACACTCTTCCTACTACAACATACAACCTTATTAAGGTCCTGTTCATAGATGTCCCATCTGATTGGACTGGGGTAGTGTGAAGTTGAAACTGATGGGGATGAATTGGATAAATATTGGATAAAGACGGATCAGGATGAGCTGGATAATAAGTATTCTCTGAGGTTCTTCTATTGCTTTCATGCTATGATTCTACTAGGGTTCAATAGGCCAACTCCCTTGAGCAACCTCTGAAGAATTCTTGAGAGTCTAGATTTGGGAATAATCTAAGGAGGAGAAAGGCATATGAAGAAGTTGGGAGGTGTCAGAAACTTTGAAGTCTAGTTGCTCCACCACTACTTAGCTGAGTGACCTTAGGAATGTCTTCCCTGGTGGAAAATGAGGGGGGCAGCCTAGATGACCTCTAAGCACCTTCTGAACCTCATATTTATGGTCTTCCAGAGGCAGGGGGAGGTGAGAAAAGGGAAAGGGTGGAAGGATGCATGTAGGATTAGTTTCAATAGGTCCTTTCCTGTGTGTGACCAGAAAGATAGCCCAGTTACCTGGGCAGATGTGGGGTCCAAAGCAGAATGACATTCTCAGCTTTATGGGCTGAAGGGGTATCACCACCTCCAAACCAGCCTTAACCCTCTTGTATACATTTCAAAAGGGGATCATGGGGAGTTTTGGGGGACAGGTGATCTTGCAAGGTGAGGACTTGGGAGATGACAGTAACCACAGTCCCACCTCCATCCCACAGACTGAGACTGTGGATTGATTCTCCTCCCACAGTTACTTCCCCAGCCCTAGCAAGTGAAGATTGATCAGGGATTGATGTTGTAAGAAACCATCGTTGTTTTGGCACATTAGCACTGAGCTTCCACTGAAAATGGATGTGATTTTTATGGTACTGTTTATGGGGCTGAATAATCAGATTGATTCTCTTTCCCTTCCCCCAGGCTCCTTCTTAGAAGGAGGAGCAGAGAAACAAACAGCCTTGCAGTGAGCAGCCCCACCCCTGAGCTCTCTTCTTTCCCTCCCCAGCCCAGTCTTTTCCTTTGTCCCAGCACATACACTATATACACTTCTTGAAGTCCTGGTCCTAAGGGTTTCAGACTCAGCCCACATCTCCAGAAACCAAAAACCCCTTAATATTCTTAGAGTGTCTGGCGGGAAAGGGGGTGTGGTGGGGTGGAGGGAGGGTTTGGGATTCTCAAGGCTTGAGCATCTAGGCCAATAGTGCTCGGATAATACTATAGTGACCATCCTCCTTAGGCCAAGAACTTTACTCAATTCCCTCACCTCTGATTGCTAGTACAGGCAAGAAATGTGCTATACTTGGGTTGGTCAACCTGGGTTCAAGTGCTACCTACTACTTTTTACTGTTCCTCAAATAAGAGACTTCATCTCCTGACTCGAGAAATTTCACTAACCATCATTTCCCACCCAACCCTGGTTTCCTTTAGGCCTAGAATGCTATCTCCTCCATTGGACTTTCTTGGCTTCCTTCAGTTTCCAGCCAAAATCCTACGTTCTAAAGGAAGCCTTTCCTTGAGAGCAGGGATGGTTTTCTTTGTATTTTTCTTTGTATCCCCAGCACACAGTCCCTGGAACATGGTAAACACTTAACAAATGTCTGTCGACTAACTTCTTTTCCTTATTGTGCACCCACTCTGTTTTACTCCCTTCATTTTTTGCAACATGTTCATCTAAACTCTGACTTGTATCCACTGAATCTTTCTCCATCCATACTAATTAGGGCAGATCAGAGAGAGATGTAGCATAAGAGATCCAGATGTGTAGAGGTGACCAGGTTTGCTCGGATATTGTTCCTTCAGTATCTGGTAAACTGGGCCTACAGGCCTGAAGAGAGAACATGGGACACAGCATGCAACTTTCACACTCTAGGATTTCGGTTTGGAATCTTGGGGATTAGGAACTTCTTGGATATTTCCCTAAGTAAAACACTGGATAGGAGACAATAGGAATAGTTTGGCTACATGGTGGTTTTTATTCCTCTTTTTTCTTTTTCTTTCTTTTTTTGCATTAAGAAGAAACGCAATTATACATCCATCGTATCTCTTATCTGGCCTTTTTGCATCAGTTTCATCTAAACTCTGAATAATATTCACTGATATAATGCATTATCAGTGATAGGGAAGGAGGGAAATATACTCTTCTTAGCTTGTCCATCTAGAGGGAAGGAAACGTTTCTAGTGCCTGAAGGCAGGCAGGATGAGGATTGTCATCTCTACTCCATCCCTCAAGTCTTGTCAAGTGCTGCTCTTGGGGTGGTTTGCATGGACCAGACCAGCAAACAGAAGCATTCTAGGAATTGAAAGGAATTCATTTGCTCAAATAGTATACTGAATTCAGTGAATGACAACTAGAAGAAAGAGAGTTCAAAAGATGTATTTAATTTAAGCTTAGGGCTTTTGATAGTTAGCTTGGGTGCAGCTATGGGTCTGACTCACAGAAGAACTAAAATAGTCCCTGAGACCTTACTTCGAAAGAGATGATGCCCCTCCTCTGTGGGAAAAGGTCATGTAGCCACTGTAATTTAGCAGAAAACCAGTGGATGGCAGCACCATAGAGAAAATAACCCAGTAGAGGATACCAGTAACTTACAAAATAGTGGAAAAAGCAAAAAGTGGTAGTATTAGAGGCAAAGAGGGGTGTCAGTGGGTGTTCAACCCTAGAATCATAAGATGGTCTGGCTATATGTGTTCCTAAAGGTGTGCCTTCTCTGACTCTCTTGCCCCTGGCTACATGTTCCCTATCTCATCCATGTGAGAATCTGTGGGAAATAATACCCCTGTTTGTGTGTTGAGGGAAATTTCATTTGTGTAATATATGTGTATGTGTGTGTATGAACATGTACATATATGCAGACATAGTTATGTGTATATGTATATATACATATATGTGATATATGTGCATATCTATGTTTATGCAATTTAGTCAAAAGTCTTCTGCTTTTAACTAATGTGTGTTCTGTTTGGTCTGGTAAAAGAAACACATTAGTGGAAGCTTACAAATTCTGGTTTTGATTAAAAGCTGACCCAAAATATGTCTTAACCTGAAGCAGCTTTTAAGGGCTATATGCTTAAGGGAAACCCAGGATGCAAATCTACAAGTGAATTTCATCTTCATAAGACTTATTGTGCATCAGAGAGGGAAAATGTCATTCTGGGGAGGGATGGTGGCCATTGTTCTCTAACCAGTCATTCAGCTTTCTCTAAGTGGCAAAGGAAAATACTCCAGGAGATATAACACACCATTCTCATTATTATCAATGCCATAAATGTCATCAATGTAATACAATGGATAGGGAGCAAGCTTCAAAGTCAGGAAGATCTGGGTTCAAGTATAGCCTCCTACACATTCTGGCTGTGTGTCCCTGAACCATCTTCAAACTTCTCTGTGCTCCAGGAAACTAAGACTGTGTTTCAGAACAGTTGCTAATCTGAATTATTTGGGGGAATTTTCTAACAGCATATTAAGGAAACCACAGGTCTGAACTGCTGCTGCTGCTGCTGATGGCGATGATAATGATGGCGGTGATGGCTGTGGTGATGATGATGGTGATAATGATAGCTGGCATTTATGTAGACAGAGCTCTAAAGTTTACTAAATACTTTACAGGACAGCTAGGTGGTACGGTGGACAGAGTCCCCAGCCTGAAGTCAGGAAGACTCATCTTCCTGAGTTCAAGCCTGGCCTCAGACACTTACTAGCTGTGTGACCCTGGGCAAGGCATTTAACCCTCTTTGTCTCAGTTTTCTCATTTGTAAAACAGGAAAAAAAAATGAGCTGAAGAAGAAAATGGCAAAACCACTCTGGTGTCTTCTCCATGAAAACCCCAAATGGAGTCACAAAGAGTCTGACATTACTGAAACATGATTGAACAACAAATACTTTATGTTATGCACATTATCTCCTTTGAGACTTACAACAGCCTTCTAAGTAAGGTATAATGGCTGTTATTTATACAATACCTTTCTTCCTAAGAGCAAAAAGTTTTCCACATTTATTATCTCACTAATATCCCCAATGTTCCTGTGAAGTTAGGATTATTATGGATCAAATAGGAAACTGAGGCATAAAAAGTTAGAGTAGGCTAGTGGAAAAATAAAATCAGTGAGTCTGTGTTTGAACACTGGCTCTGTCACTTACTGCCTATGTGACCTCAGACAAGTTTCAATCTCTCTGGGTCTCAGGGTTCTCAACTGTAAAATAAGAGGGTTAAATTAGATGAACTCTAAGCCTTCTTCCTAGGGCAGCGAAGTGGCACAGTGCATAGGGCACTGAGCCTAGAGTCAGCAAGACCCAAGTTCGGATCTGGTCTCAGACACTTAGTAGCCATGTGACCCTGGGCAAGTCACTTAAGCCTGTTTGCCTGTTTCTTCATCTGCAAAATGAGCTAGTGAAGGAAATGGCAAACCACTCCAGTGTCTTTGCCAAGGAAAAATCCAAATGGGGTCACAAAGAGTTGGACACAACTAAAATGATTAAACAAAAACAATAAGTTCTCTTTCAGCCCTAAGTCTATGAAATGAAGGGACTTATCTGAAGTCAAGGTCATAGTTAATGGCAAAACTTGTAAAAGACCTCAGTTCACCTGACTTCCAGAACAGAGCCATCACTGTCCCTATACTTATTAGAAATGACCATAGTTCTCTTTTCATAGTGTAATGGAAATATAGAATCTTAGTGTTTGAAGGAGCCTTGGAGGTCATTTGGTTTGACCTCCCACTCAGGAAGGAATCTTTTCTGCATTGTACTTAACACAAGGCCCTCCAACCCCTGCTAAAAGATATCTACAAAAAGAGAATTCATCCTCTCCTAAGGCAGTCCATTATGTTAAGCCAAAACTTTCCTTTTTATAATTTTCTCTCTTTTTTTCCTAGTCTAGCTTTTTATAGCAAAACAGAACAAGCCTGTGGCAGCTCTTTTAACTCGGCGTATTTTAAATGTTTTAGAAAGAAAAGTTCAAAACCAAGGTTTATCAGTCACTTTATACATAGGTATGAATGAGATTTTTTTTAGCAACTTCTATCTTAAAGGATCCAAAGTTCAGAGCTAAATGGTACCTGAGAGACCATCGAGGCCCACCCCTTCATTTTACAGGAAAAGATATTTAGACCCCTGCCCAGAGAGTTGAGATGGCTTGCCCAGGGTTACTGGTAATTTGTGGCCAAGCTGAGACTGAGGACTCCTTCCTTTGCTCTTTCCAATATACTCTAAGCACGTTCTGCTAGAGAAGAGGATGCCAGGAATAGTTGAGCAGGTTGGTTGTATGATAGTGTGTGACAGAGTCAAAGGTTGTTTCCATTCTTGAGTACAGCAGTTTTCAGTTTTCTAAGTTGTGTCAAAGTTCCCTTGAGTCCTCTGGACTAGAAGGCTTCTTTTGGCCAGAACTCCATTGCCCTCCTCTCCCACCTTCCCCCCTCCTCCCCCCCCCACCTTGGCCCCCAACACGTTCTCAGGTTCTTTGCTAAATCAGGGTCAAGTCTCAGATAGTCAGGTTGTCCAGGCTCTGGGGGCCCAGATTCCATTCTCTGCTGAGCTGCCTCTCAATTCTATCTTCCAAAACCCAGGGGCACAAATGGCCACTTAACATAGAAATGACTTGTTTCCTAGTCCCACTCACCTCTCCAATGTCCTCAAATAGGAAGGGCTATGTAGGCTGTGGGAGGGCCAGGAGGATGGAAGTGACCCATTTGGGTAACCAAGCCTGGAAACTGGGCCTCTGACTGTAAGGGGGCTCTGAATCATGAGATGAGATGATCTTTAGAGCTATTTAGAGACATACAGTTGCTCTTGGCATATCCATCTGGACCGGTCCAGCCTGGAGAAATGACTGGTATAAAGAAATTACTCCATTTCAATGTAGTTCAATAGAATGGAGATGGAAAACATAACCCAATCCAATTTAATCCAATTAAGCATCTATTACAAAGACCAGAAAAAATGTCCCTGCCCTTAAGGAGCTTCCATTCTTCTCTGGGAATGGGCAAAGGTTACAATATACAAATAAGCAAATTCATGATTGAGGACAGCCATGTGGCACAGTGGATAGAGCACTGGACTTGGAATCAGAAAGAGTCATCTTCATGAATTCAAATCTAGTCTCAGACACTTAACTAGCTGTATGCCTCAGTTTCCTCATCTGTAAAGTAAGCTGGAGAAGGAAATGGCAAACCCCTCCAGTATCTTTGACCTCTCAAACAGACTCACGAAGAGTCTGAAACAACCAAACGACAACAAAATCCATGACAAGAGCACTAACAAGGGTAGGGAGGGATGCTGTAGGAAGCGGTTTATGAGCTCAACCTTACAGGTTAGCCAGAGATTCTAAGAGACAGAGGTGAGGAATATACGCAATCCAGACACATGAGATAGCCTGGACCTGGGAGACAGGTTACCATGTTGGAAAATGGAATGGACTGCTTTTGTGGGTAGTAGATTCTCCTTACCTCACAACATTGAAACAGCAGACTACCACCCTATTAATCCCAGCCCAATTCTTGCCCTTCTTTAGCCCTATCCTAGTTCTTAACACTAAGAGGGATAAGTAGGAAAATGCACTATTTGGATCATACATCTTTCTTGGGCCAGGGAGGGAATGTGTCGCTACTGTGGTGGAAAAGTACAGGACATGCTAAGGAAAGTCCATTCATAGGAAGCAACCTTTCCCACTGAAAAATAGCAACAAAGTCCTGGCCTAAACAGCTCAAAAGACAGATATCTGAAGCCTCTCAAGCAAACTTGGTTACATAAGTAGGTAGAGTATATGTCCATCTACAGTGTGACTTCAGACTCTAGAAACACATCTCCTAGTTAGCTTACTGATGCCTGGGATTCTACTATTTGAGAATTAATTCCTTTAATTTTTGTCAAGTGTTTGTCCCCTATTAAATGAAAATCTACCAGGGAAGAAGAACTCTAAGACTTATCAATCACTTCTATTTCAATAGGAACAGGTTTACCCACCTGTTTTAATGGGTTTTAATGAAGGAAAGAAAGAATGAAGGCTTCGGGTATATGTTGGTGGAGGTGAAGCAGATACCCTTTGGTCTGATAGAATAGGTGTGTCATATCTCAAGCAAAATGGTGGAATAATAGAATCCTGCCCTTAGTATCAGAAGGAAGTGAATCAGAATCCTGTTTCAGACACTTACTAGCTGTGTGATCCTAGGCAAGTCACTCGACCCTCCCAGCCTCAGTTTCTTCGTCTGTAAAATGGGAATATTAGCACCAGTATCATAGGATCAAGTGTGATAATATATGTTAAGAGCTTTATAAAACTTAAAGCTAACTCTAAGTGTTAGTTACTGCTATCATTATTGTGCCTTAGTGGGGGATCTATCTTGGAATGCTTATGTCAATCCATCAATGACAGTGAACCTGCTTCTTTCAGGAACTATCACTTCTAATCAACTTAATACAGCAAACATTTATTGATACCTGCTCTGTAGAAGGTTCTGTGCTAGGGCTGCGTGGGGGTGAGGGAGGAAGCCTTGAGGATAGGGGAGATTACAGTTTCATTGTAGGGTAGAGAGAGGCTCTAGAGAAGATGTATAGAAATACCCATGATATAAGGATGGAATGTGATAAACCCTATAGGAGTTATTTGTTCAGGGATATCACTGGTGTGGGTGTAAGAGTACCAGTGAAGGCTTTATGAAGAGATGCCCTTCCATATTGGATAGATAGCACATCACAGGGGAGGATATTCTAGAGGGAGGGAAAAACATGAGCAAAAGTGCAGAGGTAGGAGAGATCAAGGTGTGTGTTCAGGGAACAATGACCAGGACAGTTTGGATGAAGCATAGTTTTCATGTAGGGGATTCACAATAGGGAATAAGCTGGAGAGATAGGTTGGTGCCATATTGTGGAGGGGTATAGATTCTAGGTTCATGAAGTTTGGATTTAATTTGGTCAGTAACAAATGGGTCATACTGCAATGTAACCAAGAGCAAGTCATTAAATTCCTTTGAATCTCAGTTTCTTCATCTGTAAAATAGGGATAATAATACCAACCTCACAGGGTTTCTGTGAAGAAAGGTCTTTGTCAACATGTAAGAGCTATTTTGATAAGAACAACTTGTGTTACTCTCTGGGCGAGTCCCTTTTAGTCTCTCTAAGCCTCCTGAAATGGCAAAAATAATAATAATACTCCTTCTGTCTTTCCTGTGGGGTTATTATGAAGATCAAAGGAAATGATGGATGTGAAATATTATTGGATTCTTCAGAAGTCACTGCCTGGGCTTAAGGCAAGTTTGGCTTTCATCCTGGGCATTGAGAGGTAGAAAGCTTGACCTGGTCTAAGCTCGTACTTTGTACCCTCTCTCCACTGAGTCACAGGAGAGCAAGGGTGTAATTATGAGGAACAGGTGTATCTAAATGCCAGCAGACACAGGCCAGCTTGCAAGGTGATTAAATTCCTATGTCCTTTGGGCTGAAAGCTCTCCAATAGAATTTGCCAGACAAGGAGGGCACCATAGCCATTAGACTCTGCAGGAAGGCAATGGATATACAGCTATCAGTCTCTTGGTTCTTCTAGTAGAGAAAATGCCTCAAATCTAGGTAGCTAAATTCTTCCCATTGCATGATAAACCAGGATGACCCAAAGAAACAGGGAATGGGGGCAAGCGAGAGGAACGGTCTCCTTGAGAAATGGAATAGTCTCTTTGAGGAATCCACCAGCTAACCAACCAGCCAAGTGAGCTTTCAATCAACAAACCTTTATGAGGCACTTACTGTGTCCCAGACGCTGTGCAATGCTCTGCAGATATAAAGATAAGAGTAAAACAGTCCTTACTCTCAAGGAGATTACATTCTCTAGGGGGAAACATCATTTATGTATCTAGGTATATAGAAACTGTGGCCAGAATAAATTGTTGTTGTGCTTGTCTGTTGTTTTTGAAGAGGACCTTCAGGGTTGATGGCCATAACTTGGGGTTTAATGGCTAGGTTCCCTTCCCCTCCCTTCCCTCCCCTCCCCTTCCCTTCCCAGAATAAATACAAGGAAGTAGCAGCTGGGGGCATCAGGAAAGGCTTCATTTAGTAGGTGGGGCTTGAGTTGAGTTTTTTTTAAATGAGTGGAGAGAGGACATTGGTGGCGTGAGTACTATTATGCACATATGTCTACCTTGGAGCCTGTACAAATGTGTAAGACTTTCTGATGGCAAAGAATTGGCTGCCTTGACAGGAGATTATAGTGGGCATGATTTGCTTGTCTGTGTTAAGTGCTGATAATAGAATATGTACGTGGGTGTGCATGAACCTGTCTGTATTTGTGTCCAAAGGCAAGCTTGGTGGTTCAGAGGAATTCAGGCAGTGTAGTGGGTATAATGCTTGGCCTGGAGTCAGGAAAACCTGAGTTCAAATATGACCTCAGACACTTATTGGCTGTGTGACCCAGAGCAGTCACTTAACTGCTGTCTGCCTCAGTTTCCTCAACTGTAAAATGGGGATAATAATAGCACCTACCTCCCAGAGTTGTTGTGGATATAGAATGAGATAATATTTGTAAAAAGTGCTTAGCATGGTGCCTGGCATACAGTAGACACTTAATAAATCCTTGTTTACTTCCTCCTTTCTAAGGGCAGAATGGAGGAGTCATGTAGAGGTACTGAGGTGGAGAAGTCAGGAAAGGAAGATGGCTGGAGATGAGTCCCATATTCAATTCTGTTCTCAGTTGGTTTAGAAATCTTTCCAGGTTCATCAAGATGTTGTCTTTCTGAGCAGTGAAGAAAGTACTATGCTGGGGGCTCAGGGACTGATTTGGTCAACTTTGTCTGCAACTACTAGCTCTGTGTGTGTGTGTGTGTGTGTGTGTGTGTGTGTGTGACAGAGAGAGAGAGACAGAGATAGAGAGAGACAGAGAGAGAGAGACAGAGACAGAGGCAGAGACAGAGAGAAGGTTTGCAGAGAGAATTGCATTAAGTGGAATGAGGATTTGGAGCTGGGAAGGAACTTTGATATGCTGTCATTTGACAAATGAATAACTTGAAGATGATCAAATTCATGACTTGCCCAGGGTTACACTACTTATTTGTCAAGGTCTAGAGTTCAAAGGGATCTCAGAGGTTATCTAGTCCAGGCTCTCAAGAGGCAGCTACTGATGCAGTGGATAGAACACTAGGTTTGGAATCCGGAAGACCTGAGTTCAAATTCTGCATCAGACAATTAATAGCTGTGTTAGCCTAAGCAAGTCACTTAACCTGTGCCTCATTTCCCCCCTTTTTTCCTATAGTTCTTCCACCATCTGAAGGACAAAATTATCTTTGCAACAGATTAAAATATCATGAGCTATTCCATGTTGGATAGAGAGGGGGCTTCAGTAGATGTCTTGATAACTGAATGAGTTCAGTTTTAAGTATGTTGGGTTTAAGATGTCTATAACATAACCAGTTTGAGATATCTAATTGGCAGTTGGAGATGTGAGACTGGAGATCAGGACAGAAGTTAGGTTAGAGAAGTAGATTTGAGAACAATCAGCTTTGAGATGATAATTGAATCTGTGGGAGCTGATAAGATCACTAAGACAGTATAGAGGGTGAAGAGAAGAGAGCCCAGGACAGAGTCTTGGGGGACTCCTGTGGTTAGTAGATATGAATTGAATGAAGATCCAGTAAAGAAGACTGAAAAGGGGTCATCATACAGGTAAGAAGAGAACCAAGGGAGAAGTGTCCCAAAACCCTAGAGAGAAGAGAGTATCAAGCAGAAGATGGTGATCAACAGTGTCAGAGGGTACAGAGAAGTCAAAAAGAATGAGGATTGAGAAAAGGACATTGGGTTTGGAAATTGAAAGATCAATGGTAACTTTGGAGAGAGAAGTTTCGGTTGAAAGGTTAAGTCAGAGCCACACTGTAAAGAGTAAAAAAGAAAGTGAGAAGAAAGGAAGTGGAGACAACTATTGTAGACAGCCTTTGCAGGAGTTTAGCCACAAAAAGGAGAAGAGACATGGGCAATAACTGTTGGGAGTGGATGGATTCTTTTGAGGATGAGGTAGATATGGCCATGCTTGTAGGCAGTAGGGAAGCATCTGGTAGACAAGGAAAGACTGAAGATAAGTGAGAGGGTGGGTATGATTGAGGGGACAATCTGCTAGAGAAAATAGAATGGAATGTGATCACTTGTGTGTGCATTGGAGTTTCCCTTGGTAAGCTACCTCTTAATGTGAGACAGGTGAAGGAGGGGATAGTGGCAGAAAGCATCTGGATGATGTGAAATGAGGAGGAGGACAGAACAGGGAATACTTGGTGAATGGCCTCAATATTTTCAGTGAAAATAAGCAAGGTTCTCAGCTGAGATGGAGGGAGGGGGAAAGAGCCATGGGAATTTTGAGGAGGAATGAAAAGGTTTTGAAGAACCACTGTGGTGAGTGGAAAAGTGATTCAATTAGGGATGTGTAAAAGTCTTGCTTTACTATATTGAGGGTCCAGTTGAGGCTATGCAACATAAATTTGTAGTGGATCCAGTCAGTAGTTTCATGATTTTTTTCAGCTTCATTCAGCAACAAGTATGTGGGAGCAAAGGCAGAGAAGATGGTGGGAGTGATCCAAGGCTGAGACTTGGCAGGGTGAGATTGGCAATACAATAGGAGAACAAGGGACTCAAGATAAGAGGATAGCATAGAGCTGAGCAGGTTCACCAAGGACTCGAGATGAGGAAGGGAAGAGAGTGTAGCCTGTGCAGAGACCTGGGAAAGAACTGAGGGGTTAAGGGATTGGAAATCACAGTGAAGATGAAGAACAGGGTTTAGGGTTGCTATGCAGAGGGAGAGGTGGAATGACAATAGATTGTGATCAGGTGAGGGAATTTTAGAATTCATGATCCATTCCTTGAACTCCTGGGCCATTTCCTCTTTCTGTTTAAGGGCCCTGTAGTTTATACTCCAATGACAATAGCAATTCATTTCATCTTCACACAAATACTCTCCATCAAACTTCCTTTCTATGATTCTTGGATTTCCTTATATAACTATACCTTCTTAATAACCAATAAGACTCTGACTCCCCTCACTTCTACTTATTTATCTGTTGAATGATTTAGCCTTAAAAAAGGTATACCTTTGAGTTGTGGGTCTCATACTACCAAATTTCAAGACTACCTAGCAGGCCCAATTTGCCTCTCTGATATAGGATCCCTAGTTCATCTTCATTGTTAATAAAAACTTTATGAATTTGTGAGCAGACATCTGAGCTCATAGCTGTTATTATTGTCTCCTACCTCTGATTTTGTTTCCTTTTAACTTCTTGGTGTCTCAACTACCATGTTTCTTCCTACAGTCTAGCAGCCATAACTATTATCAAGTTTAGTGGACAGACATACGTGATTTTCTCCTTCCTTTTTTCTTTTCAGTTGAAAGTCTTAGTAGTTCTTATAAAGTATACTCCATCCCTGGCCAGGAGACTGTCATTCCTATATTTTATGTGATGATTCAGAAATCCAAATCCCTTTTTCAGAAACCCCTTTCCTATCCAAATGTTTATTTTCTCAAACCCACCAAAGCCCATGTCTTCAAATGGATTCAATGATGAAAACACAACCAGTGCTTCTAAAGTCTTTAGTTTCTTCCTCATATCTTTTGAATCTTCAGCAATGCTTTCTAGGTATTTTCTGGCAGAATCATTTGTGCTCATTAATCACCAGAAGTGGGTTATAGTCATCCATTCTGAGAAGTGTTGGGAGTTTCTCGATTTCATCTTAGATACACATACCAGGAAGACATTAGACTACTTTATTGTTGTTATCAGGTCGACAAATATCCCTCAGTTAAGAGTTACCAACCACCACGGTTCACCTCTTTTTTATCCTCTGACCCCTGCTGGTCCCTGTTGATGCATATAATACATTCCTTGAAGAACAAGCCGCTGCTTCCCTTTCAGAGCACCCAGCTCCCTCCCCTTCAGAAAGTCTCATATTTGTTTCTTAGCTTTAAATGTTTAGTCGTCCTTCTTCTCCCCCTTTGTCTCGGTCATATTCTTTGACCCTCTAATCTCCTGGCACAGATCACAATTCCCTTCTCCTCTTATAAATCCTTTTTCTTCTTTGTTTTCACCTTGAAGCCCTTCTTCAAGTTCTTTTAAAAAATGAATAATTCATTCTCCCTTACAACCTGGAGAGTGAATAAGTGCTTCTTGAGCTCCGATCCTTTTTCTTACAGGAGGCGGATCTGCCTGAACTTTGAGCATGGAGTTAGCAGTCACTTGGCTGTGGACAAAATATAAACATCAAACACTCCATGAAGGTCACTACAAACTTCCCACTACTCTCCATATTTGCTGGAGGTGAGATCTTTGCTCTTTATCTTTCTTGCTAGTAACTCCTCCAGAGAACCCTGTTTTTCCCTATTCTTCACCGACAAACCTACCTGTTCTACTTCCACTTTGCCCTTCTATCTCTATCTCCTTTATTTCTTGTTCAAAACCCTGGGCCTTCTGTGCCCTTTCCCAATGTTCCAAAACAGCCTCTGCCTCTTTATGCATCCCCTAAGAATTATTCCCTTTTTGTTCTTCCCTGATAGCTACATTGGGGAATCTTTATGACTTTCGAGTACCGTCTTGTGCCCCCTCAGGAGAGCTGGGTACAGGCAGCAGCAGTCCTAAAAGAAGTTCAAGGTCACCGGTCTCCCCTCAGTGCAGATGGGTCTCCAATAAGTACAGGGCCATCAGAGGAAGCATGTTGGCAGCTCAGAGAGTGAAGGCAGGGGAACTGGCAGGCCCTGTCACTGTGATTCCAAGTGGGCTGGAATGAGGCAAAACACATAAAACTACGCACTTTAACAACTAGCATTAGTAGGCAGTACTTAAATCCCTGTGGCACTAATAGCCACATACTCCCTGCCTGATTACATCCTACTCTGCTCCAACTCAATAACTATGACGAGATCAGATGCAGCAGGTGACAAGCTGCTTATAGGGGGGTTTAAAGCACCCTTCCTTTCCTGAGAGCCCCAGACCTCTGAGGGACCCACATATTCCCCATGTCAGTGCTTTAAAGCCCTGGGCTTGGGACTGAGGTAGGAACCACATTGCAGTGACCCTGGGCAGGTCAGGAGGGGTTGACCAGAGGCATTTCAGAGCAGACTATAGATAATCAACTTCTCGATGACCATAATTTCCCACCTATAATTTGGGGCTTCCCTCTATCCTGACACCATCCCTCTAAATTCAAACTGTCTTTGGTTTTGTGTGAATGGTACATGAGCATGCCCACATCTACTACCAAAGACCTTGGGACTCTGCTATTCCCTCCTCCTCCTTTTATAATGTGTGTGACAGAAGCCTGAAATTATGGTCGTCGAATTTGGATGTGGTCAGTCTCCTGAGACAAATGTGTTGCTAAGGGAGATTTAATAAGAGGGAAGGCCACATATAACAACTCCAAAGTCTCAGTGGGCCCCAGAGCTGGGCATGGATCCTCCTGAAGGACAGTGGGAGCTCTGAGCTGGCAGCATCCTCCGCTCTGCAGGCCCTCAGCATGGGTGAATTCAGTTTGTGTGCAGTGGCTTTGCACTCACCAATGGGTTGCATTGTAATTTTTCTAAAGTTTCTTCATGCGTATAGTTTTCTTTGCTATCCCTGCGTGTTGTTAGCTATTTGTTTCCCCTTGGGAATTTTGTTTGCAGTTGGGATATGCTGCCAAGAGGTAAGTGAGGGTGCCTTGGTAACAGACAAGTGTTGCTAACAGACAGACCTGCCATAGGCATGGTTAACTACAAGGGATATTAGCATACTTTCCCACTCAGGTTGGAACATAGAACCTTAATGGTGGAATAAAAAATCATTGGGAGTTCATCCAGTCCAGGACCCACATTTCAATTCTGCTTTCTTTCAGGAGACTGAAATCAAGAAAGAGTCATTCATTATGCAGTAGCACTTTTTGTAGCCTTTTTCCCAGTCAGGAGAAGGTTTCTGGGCCCTGTGCATGAGTTACTTCTACAGTGTTCCCAACAAGCACTCATCTCTGCCTCTGCTGGAATATTTTTCAGTAGCAGAAAATTCAGTCCCACGAGGCAGCCCATTCTACTGTTGGATTTTTTGTTCAGTCGTGACCCCATTTGGGATTTTCTTGGCAAAGGCACAGGGGTGGTTTGCCATTTCCTTCTCCAGCTCATTTGTACAGATGAGGAAACTGAGGCAAGCAAAGTTGAGTGACTTGCTCAGTTTCACATAGCTAATAAGAGTCTGAGGCCAGATTTGAACTCAGGAAAATGAGTCTTCCTGATTCCATTGTTAAGGTCTCCAAGCTCCCTGTGTTAGATACAGATGTTAAGTTAGAAAGTGCTTTCTTATATTGAGTTGAAAGCTATCTTCTTATCATTTAGGTTTATAGATCTGTAGCTAGAAGGACTCCCAGAGCCCCCTAATCCTAGTCCCTCATTTTACAGAAGGGAAAGAAAAAGGAACTCATCCAAGGTCATGTAAATAGTAAATGTCACAGGTAGGTTTGAAGTGAAGTCATGTGACGCCAGAGCCAGTGTTCTTTCCATTGCAACACACAGCCTTCCTCTCCTGGCTTCCCCTTCTTCTATTCTACTCCTCCCCCCTAAAACTGGTTCTCCTCCTTTGCCTTCCTCCCTCTTTTAAAGTTCTCTCACTCTAGGAGTGGTGTAATACCAGTCTAGTGAGAGAAAGTACTGTACAGCACTTTAGTGTTTCTATTTCTTATATAAAATTGTTCCCCATTTCATTTTTATATTACACATTTTTATAGTATTTAATTAATCAATTTATAGTGTTATTTGAACGAACAGAAATTACATAGGATAAGAAAGCATAAAGGGGTTGTAGAGGGTATACATATATTGATGAAACCACAGATCATACAACACATCAAAGGAAAAAACATAATTTAATAAAGATTTCAGAAAGACCTATAATGTGGTTTCAACATTTCCCCTAATAGAATTTTGTTCAGTGCTTGGTATACAGTATGTGCTCATTTAAGGCCTTGAGAGCAAATTGCTCTTTTAATCTCTTCCAGCCCCTCCTATGTCTCCAGGGCTTTCCCCAGTCTCTGTCAAGAGTTCTTAGAAGTCAGAGCTGTTTTTAGGCTAGAGCAAATCAGAGTAATTGCCCTGGGCCTTGGGCTTTAGGGGGCTCTGTGTGGCTGGGGTTTTGGCAGTGACTCAGACGAGCTGCAGGAAGAGGAAAAGGAGATGGTTTTGCCATCTGATGTTCAAAGAAAGACCTGAATCTCTTATGCAAGCCCCACTAAGCTCATAAATCCTTCCACCATCGCCAAAGCAAAGGGGTGGGACTTCTCCTGTCGCCCTCAGGCTGCCCTTTTGTAACTTCTTTTCCCCTTCTAGGCAGCCCTTGATGTTCATTTTTACCTGATTTAATCCATATCAGAAAGCAGGGGAAACCAGGATGAATTTCCCTGGGCTCCCCTCCTCAACACCATCCCCTCCCCTTTCTAAGGATAGTTCTGCTAGATGCTTACCTGGAATGCTTCTTAGGGGTATTGGGTATATGTTTCTGGGTAAGATCTATCTATCTATCTATCTATCTATCTATCTATCTATCTATCTATCTATCTATCTATATCTATACATAGATATAGATATATAGTTTTATATATATATATAGATATAGATATATATGTCTCCGTAGGTTGTCTAAATGTATACATCACTTGTGGGTGGCATGTATAGATATCTCTGAATCTGGCCACCCCTCTCCAAGGGAGTCTGTGATTTTAAATTTCTGCCTTGAGAGGAACAGGGGAATAGCCACGGCTCTTGCTCCTTCCCTCATCTATCTCCAAAAAGGGGTATTATGTCTATCTCTCCCTCATCCCATGTTGTTGGTCTAGGGTTTTTTTTTATTGAGAACAAAAGCCATTTCCCTGATTACTTGGGGAGGTGGGGGGGGGTAGTAAACTTTGACTCATACTCATCAGCTTCCCAACAAAAGCTGGTTACACAAAACACCATCATGAATAGCAAATAAAGAAATTTATCCAAGCAAACAACAAGCAGAAATCTGAGAAGTTTTACAGATTAGAATATAGGAGAAAATACACAAGAGTGAGTGAGCTCTTTGGATGGGAGTATGATAAGATCTCAGATCAACCAAGAGAGAGGCTCTAATTTCACCCCAAAGGACATTTTCTCTCATAAGTCTCTAGAAAAGCAAGCTTGAAATCAGAGAGGTGTTGAGGGGCTGACTTTCTCAACTAGTCTGCAGCTTCAGAACTCTCCCCAAAGAGTCTCTGGAACCCAATGCATCTCTCCCCAAAAGCTCTGGCACCAACTCTTCCTCTTATGTAGATACAGAGCATTACTTCAGAATTTTCTCTTCCAATTCGGAGTCACATCTACTTTCAGAAGTGTAGCATCATGCAAAACACTCCAGACAAGGTGGAAGTTCCCTCAAAGGTGCATGAACCCAATTGTGCATCCATAGGGAGCTTGGAGGCCTTAATCATTGACACTAGTGGTGTGCCATGACCTTCTTATTCTACCTAGTGGTCTCATTTTGGGTGAATCTAGTCTGTGCAGGAACCCCCCACCCTCTTGCTCCAGATGCAAAGATTGCTAGATATAGCTCTGGAGAGTGTCAATAGTAGGATCTGAACCCAGGTTTTCCTGTCTCCAAATCAGAACTTTGTTCATAAAGCCATTGGATTGGAGTTGAGGGTGGAGAGAGGATTTGACAGCATGGCTACCACTTGGATTTAAGTATCTAAGAAGCCCTCTCTAGAAAATTCTCTATATGCCAAACGTACAGAGATTTAGAATGTCTCTTGCTGAAGAGAATGATTTTTCTATGGTCATAGAATCATTCTACAATAAGAATTCTTAAACTAGATTTCATATATCCCCAAAGGCTTAATGAATAGATTGTAGGGGGCCTATGAATTGGATGGGAAAAATTACATTTTTTTCTACAGTTGGTTGGTTTCTTTTTGTGATTCTGAGGGATTTTTATTTATGCATTTAAAAACATTATTTTGAAAAGAAGTCCATAACACCGATGCAATGTCAGTAGAGTTGTGAACTGATCCAACATTATGGAGAACAATTTGGAGCTATGATAAAGAGTTACAAAACTGTGCATAACCTTTGGTCCAGAAATACTACTACTAAGTCTATATCCCAAAGAGATTATAAAAAAGAAAAAAGAAAAGGACCTATATGTACAAAAATATTTATAGCAGCTCTTTTTGTGATGGCAAAGAATTGGTAATTGAAGGGATGTCCATCAATTGCGGAATGGCTGAACAAGTTGTGATATATGAATATAATGGAATATTATTGTGCTATAAGAAATGCAAAGCAGGATGCTTTCGGAAAAACCTGGAAAAACTTACATGAACTGATGCAAAGTGAAATCGGCAGAACTGGAAGAACAATGTACACGATAAACAGCAATATCAGCAACATAATGATCAGGAAAATTCCAAAGGACTCACAATGAAAAATGCTATCCGCCTCCAGGGAAAAACTGATGGTCTGAATGCAGATAAAAGCATACTCTTTTTCTTTATTTTTTTACATTTTTTTTTCCTTTGGTC
This sequence comes from Trichosurus vulpecula, assembly GCF_011100635.1. Taxonomy (NCBI): domain Eukaryota; kingdom Metazoa; phylum Chordata; class Mammalia; order Diprotodontia; family Phalangeridae; genus Trichosurus; species Trichosurus vulpecula. The sequence continues at coordinate 128,083,654 of NC_050574.1, forward strand.
TGTATTTTCTTTCACAGTATGACTCATATGGAAACGTAATTTGCATGATTGCACATGTATAACCTGTATCAAATTGCTTACCATGTCATGGAAAGAGAAGGGAAGGAGGAACAGAATTTGGAACGAAAATTTTTAAAAAAATGTTAAAAACTGTTTTTACATGTAATTGAGAAAAAATAAAATGTTATTCTATTTTTAAAGGAGTCCATTGCTTTCACTAGACTGCCAAAGGGGCCCATGACACAAAAATGATTAAGAACCTCTGTTCTCAAGCTTAAGAGGACCTCGGAGGTCTTCAAGGGATGCCCCAATTTTACAAATGAGGAAATTGAGATGAAATCTTAGGTAAAACTGATGATGAAGGGTTTTTACAAATCTTAATTTGTGATATCCCTGGGGAATAACTGAGAAGATTCTACATAGTGGATGAAAAAGAAGAGGCAAGTCAGGATAAAGTTAGGAGAAGAAAGGCATTTTGTAAGATGCTGGGGGGAGGGGGTTGATTAATGAGAATTAGGGAGAAGGTGACAGCCGGTGGAAGGGAGGAACACCCCACTGGAAATATATGTTAGGCTTCCTTTTATTTAGATCTGAATAGCTTGGGGTGGGGCATCTACTTATCTGACCTGGCATATGAGCAGGATGTAAGCAGGAAGAAAACTAAATTTTCTCTGAGAAAGGTCCTGGACTTTGTAACTATACTGGGTGAACCACTAGATAGTTGGAACCTCAAAGCTTCTCACAAAGTAATAAAGGATAAGAATACCCCAATTATCCAGAAGCTGCTTATCTAGCCACCTCACCAGAGCATAACCAAGAACCCCAAGTAAGCAGTTAAAGTCTGAGCAACAGAAGGAGCTGTTTTCCACAGCACTCAGAGCTATTAGGAAAGATTGTGTAGGGTAGGAAAAAGGGAAACGACACCATGACAGGCTGGTGTAGGGACTTGGGCATGTCTACAAGAGCTCCCTCTCTTCTTGCCTGGGGCTATTTCACTAGCCATCCCTCCTGCCACTCATACCCACTCACACCTCTTTCGTATGCTTCCACTATGCTGAATTTTCTCTCACCCTGGGCTGGTTCAGCTGTTTTTCTTGTTGCAGTTGGGGTCATCAGATGGGGGAACTCCAGCATCCTTAAGTCCAGGAGGACACACTTGAGAGCTCCTCTTGGAACCCCTCTTCTCTCAGCCCTTCCTTCCCTTGTCCCCAAGGCAGCCTTAGGATCTTGGCTCCAATCAGCTGAATCCTGCAAAAAGCAATTGCTCCTAAATATTTCATTTGGACTTAACAACCCCATCTGCCTACCATTATCAGGAAGACCCAGCATCCCCCACCCCCTTTTGGATTAACAAAGTAGGTGGGCTGGGAAGGCCCTGAAGCATCCATAGGAGGCTGCAATAGCTATGGTCTGCCACTGCTCAGGGCTGGTAGAGATGGGGAGCAGCATTAAGTCGGAAGCATCGATTGCAGCATTAGCTTGCTTTTTACATTCCCAGGCAGACAATGCAAGTACCCTCAATTATCTTCAAAGCAACTGAAGGGAAGGAAATTGGTCTTAGATGTGGTAAATAGACTCCACAAACTCCACTGAAGCATGCAAAGATGTACACACTGGGGACCAGGAAGAGGCTGGCCTTTTGCTCTGGAGCTAATGTGGAAGCCAGATTGAAATTCTGGGGATTTCTGCTGCTGCTGGGAAAATCTGGGGAGTCTTCCCAAGGAGCCTGGGTGGGAGATCTAAGATGAGGTGAAGGCCAATGCCCCCCTGCTCACCTCAAGCATGATTGTGGAAAAGGAGACCATAGCCACTAAAACTCATTTACCTCCTTTCCAGCAATGTCTTTGTAGAGGGCACTGGGAGTAGAGGTGAGGGTGAGAGCATGGATGTTAGCATTTGGAAGGGAGGGAAAGAGGAAGAAAGTGGAGGAGTCTTAAGCATAGTAACAGTAAGAAACTCCACTGATGTCAGAGGACTTCAGCCTGAATCCTATGTCTGATCCTAATTAGAATTGTGACCTTGGGTAAACTACTTAATATTTTGACCTCCATTTTGTTGCTGTTTGGGTTCAGTCACATTCGGCTCTTTGTAATCCCATTTGGGGTTTTCTTGGCAAAGATACTGGAATGGTTTGCCATTTCCTCCTCCAGCTCATTTTACAGGTGAAGAAACTGAGGCAAACAGGTTAAGTGACTTGCTCACGGTTACCCGGCTAGGAAGTATCTTAGGACAGATTTGAACTCAAGAAGATACGTCTTCCTGACTCCAGGCCTGGCCCTCTTTCCACCGCACTACCTAACTGCTGACCTCCATTTCCTCATCTGCAAAATGATCTAGTAGGACCAGATGATCTCAAAAATACTTTCCAGCTCTAGACCCTTTGATCTATAATAAGATTTCACTGATATCTACCTCGGCCTCATTTCTTAAATCCTCACCAACCAAGAGCTTCCTGCAGTACTGGCTATCTATCCCACTCTTTCTCCTCTGTTCATCTCTTGCAGACACCCAAGCAGAGTCGATATAAAAAAAAACTTTGCCAGCACTGAGAACTGTTCAAAAGTAGAATGGACTGCTAGAGTTGGTGGTGGGTGCCCCCACCAGCGATATTTAAGCTGGAGTTGGATGACCTCTTGTCAGGAATGTTGTAGAATGGATTTCTGTTTAGATGAATGTTTGACAAGATGACCTTGGAAGTCTCTTCCAGATTGAAATCCTGGGATCTCAGAGACCTACTGGTAGAGAGCAAACAGCTGGGGTTCTTTTGTAGGGTGTGTAAAGTAGATGGGAGGTGGGGAGGGGGTGGGATAGGGTGAGTTATAGGGACTTTTTGCCATTGAAGCCAGGACCACTGCTCCTAGCTCCTGGTGAGGAGACTGAGAATGAGGTGCTTTACAGCTATCAGCACCCGTTTGCCTCTGTCCAGCTTCCCCCCTCCCCCACCCCGTAATCTATTCAGATCTAACATGATTATGCAGCCATGATTTGCATAACTTCACCAAGCCTCTGATTATGGAAACTCAAGTGTCTAGTAGAGGGACTAAGGAAGAGAGCACAGCTTTTTCCTTTTTGAGTCCATAGGGGTGGGAGGTGATGAAGCATAGGGGTTCAGGGATTAGAAGAACCGGAGATGGGGACAGTCATTGCCCTGCAGGAGGCCTCGGGCTCCAGCTGAGCTTGGCCCGGAGAGAGCCTACTGGGAATTTTCTAGTCCTGCCTGTGGGGAGGCAGAACCTGGTATCAGCTATGCCTCCTCAGCTCTTAATAGGCTGTGCTCTTAATTGGAAAAGAATAAAACCCCCTTATGGAAGTACATAAGGAGTTTAAATAAGCCACGATAATGGTCCCTGTTGGAGCTGTTAGGTTTTGTTGAGAAAATATTGAAATGTGGGGATATCAATATTTAATCAGCATTCACAGCCCTGGTTCTCCAGCAGGCTGCAGAGGTGCCAGGTGCCATCCTCTGATTATGGCGGTTGGGGAGGAAGAAAAGGTGTTGGAGAATGCTAAAGGGTTAAAAGGGAGAGTCTTGTCATCTTTCCCTAAGAATTTAAAGTATTTTCACGCTTGCAGTTCCACTTAACTTTAGGTCCTATTCTGAGAAGAAGAAAAAGGTAGCAATGACTGTTCCCATTCTATAGATGGGAAAATCATTGCCAGAGAAATTAGGCTTCTCGGTAGGTTTCCTCTGCTGGGGATACTTTTTCCCCAAGTATTTTCATGTGTTAGCTATTATGTTCTGCAGTCACCTCTGCCCAGCCTACAGCCTCATGTGGCTTGGAAGCTACCAAGCAACATCATCTCTGTTTCCTAGATGAAGAAGCAGAAACCCAAAAGGACTAAGGGGGTCCTCTTATCTGGAGGGATTTAGGTTAGACACTAGGAAGAACTGCCTAACCACCAAGAGGAGGTTGTGGAACTTCATCCTCCAAAGCTTTTTTTTTGGAAAAAGTAGGACAGTGACCTTTCTGAGAAAAGTTGAAGAAAGCCCCATCCCCAGGCAGGGGAATGCATTGGATGACCTCTCAATGTTCCCAAAGATTCTCTGGCCATTCTCTTAAGAGCACTGATTAAGCATCAAGCTATGCTGGGCCACAGGATTAAGTTACATTGACCTTGTGTCTGGCACCCTGGTACAGTCAGAATTTTCGTGGGGAACTAGGTGGGATGGATAACCTTTGGACTTTGGAGTTCCCTCCTCCTCACACCCAATAGGCCAAGTAAACCACCCCCCTCCCAATGCCCTCTCCACTCCACTTCAAAGTCTGGGAGATGCTTGGTGGGAATGGGTTGCTTGTCTTAGACACACGAGAACGGATTCTCAGGGTGTGGTATAACATTGCACCTGGGTTGAGATTAAATCCGTGTGCCTCCTTGATTGCTAATAAAAAGTAGAGTGCTACCCAAAGACACTTGGTCACGACTCTGGGTGTCTGGAAGCCTCTGTGAATATATTAGTTTCCAACAAGCAAGCTCCCAGTGGAGCCAGGGGGAGAGATGAGGGGCTGACAATTTAGAAAGATAACACAGAAGGCTATGTACCTGCTCATAATACCCTCGATTCCTCAAAGTGGAGGCCCATGAAAAGAGAAACAAGGGGGTGACCTGGGCCAGCCAGTGTGTCTGGCTAACCAAATCTGAAACATTCTGAGACAAGCAGAGATGGGGAGTTAAGAGAGCACCAGACTGGGAGGAAGAAAAAGCTTCCTTCCTCGTTCCACCTGTCTGAATCTCATTTTCCTCATCTGCAAAATGGAGACAATATACTATTTAGATCATGGGATTCTTGTGAAGGAAGCACCTTGTAAACCTTAAAGCGCTCTGGAAATATGAGATTTATAGTTTTACAGGTCGGAATGAGTATTCCCATTTTACAGGTGGGAAAATTATTGACAAAGGAATTAGGTCACATGATAGGTTCCCTCTGCTATTTAGAGCTGGAAAGGAGTACAAAGGCCATCTCATCCAAGGACCTATTTTGCTATAGAGACCCAGAAAGTGACTTGCACCAGGACATACAAATTGTAAGTACCAGTGGTGGAATTTGAACCCAAGTCCTCCAACTACAGAACCAGCGCTTTGCGAATCCCTTCTTGCTTTGCTCTCCATGCATAAATTGCCAATGAAAGTCCTCCTGTGACATAAAGATGGTTATGGCTTCTCCTTGTATCCTTTTCTTTTCCAAACAAAATTACTCTACCATGTTTCATAATCTTTCCTCAAGGGGCCCAAATCTAGCTCTACACTCTTAGTACATTGTGATGCGTGTGTCTTTGGGGCTTGGCTACTTGAATGGTTTCCTGGTCCTGGATCAACCCTCTGTTGTTCAGTTGCTTTTCAGTCATGTCTGACTCTTCTGACCCGTTTTAGGGTTTTCTTGTCAAGGATACTGGAATGGTTTGTCATTTCCTTCTCCAGCTCATTTTACAAATGAGGAAACTGAGGTAAATGGGGTTAAGTGACTTGCCCAGGGTCACACAGCTAGGAAGTATCTGAGGTCAGATTTGAACTCTAGAAGATGAGTCTTTCTGACTCCAGGCCTGGCCCTTTTTCCACTGCATCACCTAGCTGCCCAATCAGTATTATTTGGTGTTAAATTCTTTGAATTTTAGAATGTCAGAGTGGAAGGATACCTTAGAAATCATCCTGTCTAATCTCCCCACTTTCTAAAGGAAGATATTGAGACCTGGAGAAACACAGTAACCCACCCCAAGTCACAAAGAAAGTCAGTGGTAGACCCAAAGATTAGAAATCAGATGTCCTGACTTTTAGACGAGGGCCCCATTCCCTGAACCTTTGCATCAAAACCTTGTCCTGACTACCATGGGCTAAAAATAGCAAAAGGCTTTTGTAGTCACAGGGCACTAAGGCTTTGGAAGTGATTTTAGGTCTTCTGGTGCTGTCCCAGGTCTTGATGGCATTGCTTTAACTAGTCCCACAGGTATGGGAATCTCTTCTCCTGTATGGAATGGGAGGTGGGGAGGAAGGAGAGGACACAGCCATTTAATATCTCAGCTATAGTCCTTGTAGTAGCCTTTTTAGAAATAAAATTTTATTGTTAATTTTGTTTTCATGTTGACTTAATTTTAACTCTTTCCCTACCCTCCTCCTCCCTTATCGTTAAGAATTTTGTAGTGTCTTTAAAAAACAAAAACAAACAAAAACTCTTTAGCAGATACCTACATCACCATATTCCTTAATGAGTGGTACAGTCAACTCTGCAGGCAAGGGTAAGATCAAATAACTTTTCTTTTAATTCCTCTCCACAAGTTTGTAGGGGAATTTATGTAATGTCATTTGTGCGATGCAATTCCAATGAGTATGGATTTGTTTTCTGCATTATAGATATTGAATTTTAACTATTGATTTGAAGGAAAGTATCAATAGCTATGAAGAACTCATTCTCTGCCAACTTTTCCTGGGGCAGTGAGATTGAAGGGCTTGGGTTTACACTGGTCCCTGGTGAGAGAGGAACTGGGGTGAGGCCAAGCATAGAACTGGATTGGAGGACTAGGGTCCTTGAAAATTACCTGTGAGGTTACATTAAGGCTTTCTTCTTCTGTGGCTTGTGGCTCAGGGGCCTGACAAAGATTTAAAGGGCTTTTTTCCTATCCCATCCAGTCCCTCACCTTTCTGTTTGTCTTTAGACCACCCTATCGCCTAACCTTTCTAGTGGAAGGTTGTATTGGGTGGCCTCCGGGGTCCCATCCAGTTTGGAGATTATGTAATTGTAGTGTGTAAGGAGGGATGAACTAGGAAGAAGTATGTAGAAAGGGGCAAGAAGCAACGATACTTTTCTGCTTATGGTCTTTTGTCCTAAGAATGTAGAAGGGCCTCTTGGACATCCCTTCATAGGATATGGAACCTCCACCTTCCTAGGAAGCAGGGACCTCCTTAGTAGAGGTCATTGCTTCTGGGAATGGCCATAGGAACATTGCCCTGAGTGCTCCTATGGAGCTGGGTTTGAGTCCCAGCTCTGCCACTTACTAGCTGAGTAATCTTGGATAAGTTGCTTACCTTTTTTGGGCTCTAGTTTCATCTGCAAAGAGTGAGGATTGGACTGGATGATTTTCAAAGATTCCTTTCAGCTCTGACAGTCTGTGATATGTGGCCTGCCCCCCAGGCCTCCTCCTTAATCAGGGTCCATCCTGCTAGTCTATGAGACAAACACAATACTTGCTTCCCTCCACTCCCTGCAGTTCATTATAAACGGGAACCCAAAAATAATCCTTTTTTTCTATCCATAATTAGACTCATCTCTAAATGCACTATCCACTGTTTTATAATTAAGTTGAGCAGCATAAGGGCAGAAACACCCAGTGAGACTCCTATCTTGTATTATATCAACAGCTTCCAGTTGCCAATCATTTTGCCTGCAAACAAGAGATCTGCAACATTTTGTTAGGATGGGGCTGGGGGCTCCCTCCTATTTATTTAGCGCTCCATTTAGCGAATTTCTTCTTTGTTTCATTCATTGATGGAGTCACTGTGCTCTTTCTGAGGCCCTCATGATCTCTCTCTCTCTCTCCCTCCCTCCCTCTCTCTCTCTCTCTCTCTCTCTCTCTCTCTCTCTCTCTCTCTCTCTTTCTCATCCTCTCTCCCTCTCACTCTCCATCTCTTTCACATTTCTCTCCTCCCCTCCCATCTCCCCTTCCCTCTCTCTCCCTCCTCTCCCATTCTCCCTCTCCTGCCCCCCAGAATAGGTGGTGGATAGGAAAGGGAATTTCTCCCTAAGAGCTAGGTGGAGGGATCTTAGCACAATGGAAGTGACACATTTTAAGCTCTGAGGTTCTTATAGAATGTTGGCCCTAGACAGGGCCTTAGAGATCATCTAATCCAGGGGTAGGGAACCTGTATCTTCGAAGCTCCATGTGGCCCTCTAGGTCCTCAAGTGTAGCCCTTTGACTGAATCAAAACTGCATGAAACAAGTTTGGATTCAATGAAAAAGCCCTACTTGAGGACCAAGAGGGCCACATGGGACCTTGAAGCTGCAGGTTCCTCATCCTTGAAACCATCTTACTTTATAAGATCATAGCTGGAAGGGAACCCAGAGGTCAACATCTTTACTTTACAGATGAGGAAACTGAGGCACAGAGTTTTTTTGTTTAAAATGGCTTTGCCCAAGGTCACAGAGGTAATATCAGAGTCAGGATTTGAACCTGGGTCCACTGACTCCTAGTGTTCTTTTCCTTCTACTAATACTACCTCTTTACAAAGGCAGCAGGATAGAATTGGGATTGGGAAAACAAAGCATAGAACCTAGAACCAAGAGGTTTGAATCCTGGCTCTGATATTTACTGGGTTTGTGACCATAGAATGACAATGAACAGCTCTTGAGTCTCTGGCTTTCTGATATGTAAAATGAGATTGTTAAGACAGAAATGCATTGTAAATCTTAATGAGCTCTACAAATAAGTTTTTATTAAGGAAGCTGCCACCTAGAAAGAGTCAGTAACTTATCCAATGGCACAGGGCTATTAAATAGCAGAGTCAGGATTAGAACCCAGGTCTCCCTTTGACCCAGCAATACCACTTCTAGGTCTGTATCTCAAAGAGATCATAAAAAAATGGAAAAGCACCCACATGTACAAAATTGTTTATAGTAGCTCTTTTTGTGGTGGCCAAGAATTGGAAATTGAGGGGATGCCCATCAATTGGGGAATGGCTGAACAAGTGGTATGTAATGAAATGCTATTGTGCTATAAGAAATGATGAGCAGACAGACTTCAGAAAAACCTGGAGGGACTTGTGTGGACTGGAGCTGAGTCGGGGGGGGGGAGCAGAGCAAGGAGAACATTGTGCACAATTACAGCCACATTGTATGATGACTAACTTTGGTAGACTTGGCTCTTCTCAGCAATGCAGCATTCTATGATGGCTGGGGGGTTGAGTCACAATGGCGGATGCTATCCTCACCCAGGGAAGGAATTGCAACATCTGGGTGCAGATCGAGGCATGCTATTTACCCTCTCTTTTTTGTTTTGTTTTATGTCTTCTTTCTTGTGGTTCATTCCATTGGTAGTAATTCTTCTTTACAACATGACTAATGTGAAAATATGTTTAATATGAATGTAGATGTAGAGCCTATGTCAGATTGCATGCCATCTTGGGGATGGGGGATGGAAGGGAGGGGGAGAAAATTAAAAACTCAAAAGCTTGTGGAACTGAATGTTGCAAACTAAAAATAAGTAAACAAATCTAAAATTAAAGAAATAAAAATAAATAAGATTTACCCGAAACAAAACAAAAAAAGAACCCAGGTATCCTGATACCAGGTTCAGTACTCTTTCCACTCTACTTCTGGGGATTATGGTTTCTAAACACAGTTTTACAACACAATTTTGTTGTGGTTGTTGAATGTACTCTCTCTTCTTGAATTCAGAGCCACCCTGGCAAATTGGGGGTTTGCATGGTCAGTGTAACTCTATATAGCACATTGCCTCTCTCCTAAGTTAATCAGAAACAGAATTTGAGGCTGTGTTTTTGGCGGAAGAGCATACCCAGCCTCTGATGTTTCTGTGTCTGTTACTGATTAGGAGAAAGTGAACCGCCTTTCAAAGAACTGCCTCAGTTCCTGCCAGGAGGTGATGGGGCTTGGAGCAGAGGCCAGGCTTCAAGGACAGCTAGTAACCTGATTCTCCCAGTGTGCCAGGCTCCCAATTTGGTTGTCACATTCCAGGTTCACTCTCCTCCACACTGGCCACTCCTTCCCCTCCCTATATCCACCCAGTTGCCAATTGTTTAATCCAGTTGTTCTCAAACGTTTTCGTCTCCAGGATCTCCATTACAGTCTTAAAAATCATTGAACAACCTTCCCTTGTTTTGTCTATGTGGTTTATATCTATTAATATTTATAATATCTACCATATAGAAATGAAAACATCTTTTTAATTGTTCTTTATTTTTAAGTGTTCAATTTTTTAAAAATTCAGTTCCAGATTTTCTTTCTCTCATGACTCCCTCCCTTACCAACTGAGTAAGCAAATAACAGGATGCCCATTAAACACGTAAAGTCATGCAAAACATAAGGAATGAAAATATCTTAGTATTAGTATGAAGATAATTTTGACCTGGTAAAAGGGACCTCCCTAGGGTCCTGAGATTACACTTTGAGAACCACTGATATATTCTAACTCCATAATATCTGTTAGATCCCATCAAAAAGCCATTACCCTACTTCATGCCCTCATCAATTTTTACCTGGTCCATTGCAGCAGCCTTCTATTTGGTCTCCTGGCCTCCAGCCTCCCTTGTGCCCACTGCTACCAAACGATAGTCCTGAAGGTCCAGATATGATCATGTCACTCTCCTGCTCAAAAAAGCTTCAGTGGCTCCCTACTGCCTTGTGGTAGATATAAATTCTTCCATTTGGCCTTTAAAACCCTTAGAAATTTAGCTTTGATTTTTTTAACTTGCCTTTCCAGCATCATATGTTTTTTAATGTAAATAGTATTTTATTTTTTTCAATTACACGTAAAAGCAATTTTCAGCATTCATGTTTTATAAGATTTTGAGTTCCAAATTTTCCTCCCTTTTTCCCTCCCTTGCCCCTTCCCCAACATGGCAAGCAATCTGATATAGGTTATACATGTGCAATCATATAAAACATATTTCCACATTTGTTGTGTTGAGAAAGAAGAAACAGAACAAAAGAAAAAGAAACAAAGAAAATGAAAATAGTATGGTTCAATCTTCATTCAGACTCCATCAGTTCTTTCTCTGGGTGTGCACAGCATTTTCCATCATGAGTCTTTTGGAATTATTTTGGATCATTGTATTGCTAAGAATAGCTAAGTCAATCACAGTTGATCATCTAACAATGTTGCTGTTACTGTGTACAGTGTTCTCCTGGTTCTCCTCACTTCATTTTGCATCAGTTCATGTAAGTCTTTCCAGGTTTTTCTGAAATCTGCCTGCTCATCATTTCTTATAGCACAACAGTATTCCATTACATTCATATACTACAACCTGTTCAGCCATTCCCCAACTGAAGAGCATCCCCTCAATTTCCAATTCTTTGCCACCACAAAAAGAGTTGCTATCAATATTTTTGTACATGTGGGTCCTTTTCCCCTTTTGATGACCTCTTTGGCATACAGACCCAGTAGTGGTATCATTATATAGTACTCTTGTACAAGCAATTCATTGTCCAGCCTAACTGGCCTACGGACTGTTCCTCATACACAGCATTTCATCTTTTTTCCCATGTGCCTTAGCACAAGCTGTCCTCATCTTAGAGTCCTTATGTTTTTTCAAAGATCAGTTCAGGTGCCAAAATCACCTTTCAGAAGCCTCTCCTGAAAGCAACCCCACCCCATTCCTATTGCCCCCTAATTATGTTGTATATATTTTTCATTTACTTATATGTGTACTAGTTCTCTCCCCACCCCCACACCCAATTCAAACTCCTTTGCAGCAGAGACTCTTGTTTGTGTCTTTATATTATTCCCATTACTTAACACAATGCCTGGCATATAGGGCTTGTTGAATGATCAAAGAGACAGAGGCTTAAGTTAAGTAAGGTAAAGTAACTTGTTCAGTGTCATATTCATTAACCACCAGCATAGGAAATTCCCTATATGGAGGTTAATAAATAATTCTCAAATTGAAGTGGAGGGGTCAGGATTTGAACCCAGGTCTTCTGATGATAAGACTTGCACTCTTTTCAATACACCCACTACTGACCTCCCTCGGCTTCTTTTAAATCTCCACTAAAATCTCACCTTCCTTAAGAAGCCTTCTCCTTCTCCTCTTAATTCTTGAACCTTACCTCTGTTAATTATTTCTTATTTGTATATATTTGTTTGCACATTGTCTCCCCTATTAGATTGTAAGCTCCTTGAGGGCAGGGACTGTCTTTTGCCCCTTTTTGTATCTCCAGCACTTAGCACAGTGCCTGACAGATGGTAGACACTTAGTAAATGTTTATTGATTAATTGATTGACCAGATGCTGGAGGAGTCACATTAGATCCTATCAGTCAAACTGAAGAAAGTCTCATTGAATAGGTTCATGCTCATTAACCAAGAAAGGAGTAGAGAAGGAAGCCTAATGGGACTGCCTTCGAAACAAACAAACAACAACAATAGAAATCCTTTATTAATCACTTTAAAATGGGGAGACTGCATGTTATCTTCTACATTTCCCTTCTCCCTCATCTTTGATATTCAAGGAAAAAATACATGTTTGACTATGTTATTTGTTTTTCTCTCTCACCATTTCCACCCTCTTAATCCATATTTCTCTCTCCACTCTCTTTTTCTCTCACTTCTTTTCTGTTCCATTCTCTTCTTCATTCCCTCTCTATATATCTCTGTCTCTATCTCTTCTCTCCCTCTCTCTCCTTCTCCCTCCTTTACTTCTCCTTCCTCCCTCTCACACACAATCTGTCTCTCTGTCTCTGTCTCTCTCTGTCTGTCTCTGTCTCTGTCTCTGTCTCTGTCTCTCTCTCTCTCTCTCTCCTAAAAAGCTGAAACTTCCCCACAGCTGTCAGCCTTCTCTCCCTGAAGAATATCTTTAATCGCCCCGCCTGATTGGGTCTCGTTAGCAGGCTGGTTGCATTGATTGTACTCAATCAACATCCTCCTGCCCAGCTGGGAAAATCTCCCATTCCCCCATTTTCTCCACTCTCCTCTCTACCACTATTTTACAGATTTTCTAGGCTGTTAAAAAAGAAGAATAAAAACCTACTCCAAAAATCCTTTGCTCTCCATTTGGGGGTTTGTCTCCCTTTGGACTTACTATACAAGGTACAAAATTTTCCTTGACCTTTTGTTTTTTGACCTGAGGGCACCCACAAGAGTGAGCTTTAATCTGGTTTTCCGGGAGCTATCTGGGAGAGCTGAATCATTTTCCCCAGCAGCTAAATCCATAGTCAGTCGATAATGGCCTGAGCCCAGGGGCAAGGTGGGTGTCAAGCCCACACAGAAGTCTGGACCTATTCTCACTATATCATATAGGGACAGGGATGGCCCTATGGGTGTGTGGGGTAGGCATGATTTAGGAAGACCTGAAAAGCAAAATATTTCTCCCCACAGACTCTGAGGACTAGAAGATGCTGACATTATTCACTCCTTTGAATGAAGCAGTAGTCTGTTAAAATGCAAATATGTCACCCGGGAGGAGTAACACATTAACCTATGAGCACCCACTAACACTTTAGCATGGATTAGTTCAGAGGTGGAGAACTTATTTCTGTTAGAAGACCAACAGTCATTCCTAGGAGGACCCATCAAGCTCCATCAAGACAGACTATTTAATTATACGTTCAATGTTATCAAAATCTACATGTGCAATGTTAATCAAAATGGGATCCCAAGTTACATTTATTTAGATGGTATGCAAAAAGGCCCCATGGTAGGGTCATCATAGGCCTTCTGGAGTTCCGGATTAGTTTATTAATCAATGAAAAGCATTTCTTATATTCCCCTGGCTCCTTTTTTCCTGGCATGTGTGCCAAGTACTAGCTGGTGAATGGCTCTGATTGATCAGAAGGGAAGATTTTCCCTGATAAAGGGCAAAGGGTGGAGAAAGATCTGTGGGGAGGTGAAATCAGAATCCAAATCAGAATTTTAGGTTGGGATTTCTCAGGAAGGAACTAGGACTCCCTGCAAACATTTCAATCACCTGGTTACTATGGGAGATATGGAAGATGAGTAAGACACAGTATATGTACTTAAGAAGTTTCATTCTACCTGGGAAAAGATGACCAACGCTTATGAAACTACTGGAGAGTAAGGTAAGGTAATAGGTATCGAAGTGCTACTCCTCATAGGGCTGACTCTCAACAGAAACAAGAGAAATCAATGCTTCAATTACTTAGCAGAGCCTTGGGGCAATGGGTTCTATGATTAATAAATACTGATGCAAGGGAAGGAGGAGGGAATCAAAGATTTAGAATTGAAAAGAACCTTAGAAGCCATCGAGTCAACCCCTTCATTTTACAAATGAGGAAACTGAGGTGCAAAATAGCTAGGTGACTTGCCAAGAGTTACGCAGCTTAGTAAACGTCATAGATGGATTTGAACTCAGGTATTCTTGACTCAAAGTCTAGTGCTCTATTTGCTACACTCCCTAGGCAAGGAGAAAAAGAGGGGTTGGTGCTATTCTACCTTTCCATCTCATAATTGCTTTACTCTATGTATCCTATACTCAGACTGGAATCCTCCCAGATTCCACTTGGTGGCCTTAGAATTTACATGACTTGTAATGACACCTAATCTTAACTTGGTCCTTGTTGAACTAAATTTGGAAGTAAAGGCAGACCTTAGCTGACCTAATGTAACTCTTCCTTCTGTCTCTCCTAGAGAAATACCCATTTCCCCTTCATGCCACTGTGCAAATTCTCAGAGAGAGATGAAACCATTCTGAATTTTTGTTTGAAAATTTTGGCCCAGTTTCTGTTTAAACAGTACTTCATCACTTTAACAATTCTGCTTAAATGTTGTTTTAAAATGTGCTGGGGATTCAAGCTTTTTTAGAAATCAGTTCTAAGGAAATCTCCTCCCTAAAACAGTCTGTGTCCAAAGCAGCTTTGAGAGAACGCTGGTTGCTAGGGGCGATCTCACCTTCTAAGGAGAAGCCATAGCTACACTGCGAATTCTTGAGGATGTAGAATAGGGGAGGAATCTTTCCAAGAAGGAAAACGACAACAACAACAATAGAAATAAATTGATGAGAAAACGAAAACCTTCTCAGATGGAAAGAAAATCAAGTAATCACCTTCACAGTTACTTACTTCTGACATATAAGTCAACTCTTCAGCATAAGATCAAGGCAATGCTGCCCATATGGCAGCATCATATTATAAATGTAGGACACAATACCTTCTAGAGAAGAAATAAACACCTGTAATTCAATTCAAACATTTATCAAGAACCTAGTCAGGTGCAAAACATTGTGCTAGGAACTGGAATACGAAGATAAAAAAACAAAACGGTTGCTGCCTTCAAGAAGCTGACATTCTAGAGGATACAACAAATAGACATATGTGCTCCAATACTCAAATGGATCTGTGATCTCATCCATGGGAGTATTCCTTCCAACAATGCAAATTATAATGCATGCATGCCTGCCCAACATGGGAGACTCTTGTTCGCACCTTCTCATTAGGTTCACTGCCGAGTGTCCGCCTCTCCATAGTAAGAGGCCTTCCTCACTTTCTGTTGACTGAGAGAATATCAGCAGAGTGTAGAGGCTGACAGTCAGTTATCCCTCAGAGCCTAGTCACACAGATAAGTATAGTATAAAGAAGACTATAGTAAAAACCTGCTGAGTTGAGCCTTAAAGGAAGTTGAAGATTCTGAGAAGCAGAGATGAGGAGGGATAGTATTCTAGGCATAGACTCTGGGAGGAGGGTAGTGGGAGGAGCCGCTTATTTCCAGGCATGGAGGCAGGGGATGGAATATCAATCAAGTTTCGTGCATGGCTAATGGTCCAATTTTGTTGGAATTGACAATCTGAAAGAAAATAGTATGAAGTAAAACAGGAAGTGTAGGTAGGAGCTGGAATGTGGAGAGCTAGGCAAAAGAACTCGTATTTCATCCCATAGACAATAAGGAGCCACAGACATTTTTTAAAGCAGGGAATGATACAATAGAACCTTTGCAGATTATTGTGCTTATCTATGTAGAAGACAGATTGGAGAGGGAAGAAACTAGAGGCAGGGAGATAAATTAGAGAATTCCTAATGTAATTAGGAATTTATATTATATTAGTAGTCCAAGACAGAAGTGATGAGACCTGAATTAGGATGGCAACTGTGTGAATGGAGACAAGGGGATAGATGCACAGATGCTGTGGAGGAAGAGCTGGTGCCTTGTAATTGATTAGATGTGGAAAGTGAATGAGAGGATTGAGTGAAGGCTAACTCCAAGGTTCTACACCTGGGCAGCCTGAAAGATGAGGAGAGCTTAGATTTAAGAGGGAAGATGGTAAGTTCTGTTTTGGTTATGCTGAGTTTGAAATGGCAATAGGATATCAGGTGCAGCTCATTAGAGAGGTGATGGCCGGATTTATAGAGATTTGGGAGTCATCTGTTTCAAGATGACAACTGAATTCAATGGAATTGATGAGATCACCAATAGAATGCAGAGTAATAAGAATAGAGGATCTGTACCAGAGCCTTGGAGGGTACCCACACTTGAAAGACAGGGGATGGACAGTAATTCAGCAAAGGAGACTGAAAAGTAGTCAAGTAAATAGAAGGAGAATCAGGAGCAAATATTGTCGGAAAAATAAAGAGAGGAGAGAGTGACCAGAAAGAGATGGTCCAGCTTCAGAAGGAGGGTGAAAGGAGGCCAGTCTCTGGTCTCAAGGGGGCCATCAAAGAGGATGAAAACTGAGAAAAAGGTCGTAGATTTAGCAGTGCAGAACTTGGCAATAATTTAGGAAAAATTAATTTCATTTGACTAGAGGTGTCGGAAGCCTGATTGCAAGGGGTTAAGAAGTACGAGTTGTGACAAAGTATAGACACAGCATACATGATGCTTTGGAAGAGTTTATCAGTGAAATAATGGAGAGATACAGAACAACAGCTTGAGGGGATGGCAACATCGAGTGAGGGTTTTTTAAAAGGATAAAAGAGAGTTTAATAGGTTTCAAGAAAAAGCCAGGGGTTAGGGATGGATTAAAGATTAGAGAGAGAGGAAATGATTGCTAGGGGAAAGTTTTTGGACAGGATGATAAAGAATGGAGGGCACAGGTAGAGTGGTTGACCTTATTAAAGAGGAAAGAGAGTGAGGAAGGTTATGCTTGAGGTGGATAAAGTGAGAGTTAAGAGACAGGTGGCAGAGGTAGAGGGTTATCACCCCCTTTAGGAAGTCTGAATCACTGGGACTGGTGAGTCAGGAGATACAAGGTTGCTAGCCATCAGTCTAGGAAGGCTTCTTAAACTTTTTCCACCTGGGAACCCTTTTCATTTTGGCATCATTCGTTGGCATTTCGTGGCCTGAGGGCATGTGAAGAGCAAGGTGTGCATGCTTTTTGTTCAGAACCAAGTGTGCAGTGAAGTTGCATGATGCAACAGCAGCAAGTGCTACCAGAAAACACCTCGGATTCATTACGAGTTTGATTTTTAATTAATTTTGGTCATTGTGCATTCAGAAACCTTTTACTGTTGCCAAATTTTTCACATTTTAAGAAGTGCTGTTTGGTACCATTTCGTTGGGGCCTCTGTCTTCTATCATGATGGTAAGGATGCTCCCCTTCCAAAAACTAGGATGCTGTGGGTAGAGGTGGAAGGGTGATCTGGGTCCCCAAGGACTGGTTCGAACTCACATCCATCATGATATGGCAGAGGATAAGTCATAACTAGATAGTATGCTACATATGGAGCATGTACCTTTAGTTCTGTGTCAGGCCTGATATCTGAGGCTTTGATCTTCTTCTGGCATTCAATCCAGTGTCTGAAGCCTCAGTCAAGGTGATACTAGTTCTTTGTTAGAGGTCAAGTCTGAAATTTCAACACTAAACACATCGGGTGATGACTAACAACATTTAGA
This sequence comes from Trichosurus vulpecula, assembly GCF_011100635.1. NCBI lineage: Eukaryota > Metazoa > Chordata > Mammalia > Diprotodontia > Phalangeridae > Trichosurus > Trichosurus vulpecula. The sequence continues at coordinate 128,101,155 of NC_050574.1, forward strand.
CCCCAAAATTTAAGGTCTCTTTATGTCTCTGGGTGCAATGCCTAAAAGCTGGTCACAGTTCTTTAAGAGAATATTTTTCCCACGGTGGCTTGAAGAGTGATTCTCTTCTGGCCTCTGGAAACATTAGTATAGACATTCTATTCAATTCATCAAGTATTTATTAAATACTTACTGAATGCTCGTCTCTGAGCCAATCATCAAGGTAGTAGTGGTGGAGAGGGGGCATGGCATACCTTAGAGGTATAACAATACCTGTCCTCAATGAATTTATAATCAGAATGGAGATATGGGACTTAAACACTGGAAACAACTAGAGAAGGATACCAGACAGCTTGGAATCAATCAGCAAAGACACTGAGGTAAATTGGGACTTTGAATGAGTCTCTCACCTCTCTAGGTTTCATCTGAAAACTGATGGGGTTGAATTCAAGGCTGCCTATGGTCTCTTCCAGCTTCAAACCTATGATCCTATGAACTGCTTAGTCATATGGGAGAGGTAATACATGTTGCATGGGTAAGAGCAGAGAGACAGAACTATTGATTGGAGTCCTCAAGGCTGCTCCAAGAAGATGAAATTAGAGCATTAATAAGAAATTCTCAGATATTTTATCAAGTTCCAGGCTATGAACAAAAATCTTCTCTTACCTAGCCTTACCACATCATCACTTTCATCCATGTTGTATCTATGTTCCTATTTACATATATACGTTTTCTCCTCCTTTTGAATGTAAGCTTCTTGAAGTCAGGGACTATTTTTTGCCTTTTCTTTGATTCCTTGGCTCTTAGTACAGTGACAGGTACATAGTGAAAGCTTAATAAATGCTTGTTGGTTGGCTGTTGACTGGGAGTTGGGCGAGTATGGCTAGAATTATTGGTTGTGTCCTGATCTGCTTTAGAGACAACTTTTCTCCCTAGGATCCTGAATTCCTTCTTGTCTTTCCCAATTGTTTTGCAAATAACTACGCTTAATTCATCACCCCACAGAAAAACTCAACTAACTGTTGTTTATGGAGGTCCCCAGGGGATCCAAGTTGTAATAGAAACTGTTTCCACAGTACCTGAACCTTCCAACCTCTACTGGGTTTTTTAATACCCTGATTTAACTTCCTATCTCTCACATGAAGCCTTCTTTCACTACTTGCAGCCCACATAATTAATGTATGAGGAAGGAAACGTGTCTCTGATGGAGCAGAAGAGGTCTGGTCTGTGAGATAGCCTGCAAAACCCTGATGTAACATCTCTGAGGTCAGCTTCACTGCCCATTTTCTTCTGCTACAAACTAGCCTGGCACTTCGGAGTGGTCTGGGACTCTGGAAAAAAAACTGAAGCCTCCAGAAGGGTGGGGTTGAGGAAGTGAGAGAGGACAAGAGGAGAAAGGAGGGGATGGGAGCTGGGGAATGAGAGTTTGGTGCCCAATGTAGCATCCTTCCTTAGGCAGACCTGATCCCAGTTGCTGCGCCTACTCTCTGCACAGTCTCAGCCTGGAGTCATGCCTATCTCACTGCCAAGGTAAAAACAATATGCTTGGATCCATCTTCAGTCCCCTGATTGCTCCCCACTCCACCCAGACTCTTCTCCATCAAACCATATCCTCCAGAAGCTGGCTCCCAGCTCACTTCCTCCTAGAAGTCTCCCGTGCTTAATAACAGCTGACATTTATGCAATGCTTTGCAGTTACCAAGCACATTACATCCATTATCTCATCCCATCCTCACAACAGCCCAGGGGCGTACAGAAGGATGATTATTCTCATTTGACTCCTGGAGGTTAAGTGGCTTGCCCAAGGTCTTACAGCTACTAAAAAGGGGAGCTGATGCTTGAAGCAAAGGACTTTTGACTCCAAATCTAGGATCCTTTCCACCACATCACACTGCCCACCCTCCCCTCCACCTTCCCCCACCCTGATTATTCCTCTACTCTGGCCCCTTAGCACTTAAGGCGACCATTTCCCACTATATCATTACGAATGTCACTTTGCAAGTGTTCTTAAGTAATTTGATGTATTGTAATAACAATAACTCACATTTATGTACCACTTCAAGATTTGCAAACATCTTTATGTACATCCTTTCTTAGAATTGCCAGGCCATTGAATTCTAAAATTTTTGATTGATATCTTTTGGTTTTGCATAACCCTCATTTCTGAATATATTCCTCATTTCCCCTACCCAGACAACTATCCCTAGGAACAACGACAAACCAAACTAAAAGTTAAAAAGAGAGGGAAAAGACAATTTAGTAGTTCAGCAGAACTAGTTAATACCATCAACTGAGTGTGATGGTTAATGCAAGATTCTGCTGTTAAAGTCCCCTTACCCATCACCCCAGCTTCTCTAATAAAGAAAAGAGGTATATTTTCTGATCTCTTCTTTTAGGACAAGGTTGATAACAGTGGACTATTATAACTGGGAGGGATCATAGGATTAAGGAGTTAGAGTTGGATGGGCCCTAGAAGAAGCTCAGAGAGATTGAATGACTCGCCTAGGGTCCCCCAGCTAGTAAATGGTTGAGACACGATTTGAACTCTAGTATTTCTGATTTCAAGTTTAGTGCTCTAGGAACTAGGTTTTAGTGACAGAAGGGATCTTTGAAGTCATCTAGTCTTATGTCTTCATTTTACAGATGAAGGCCAGAAAGCTAAAGTGAATTGAGGAAAAAGGGCACACAATGAGTTAGTGGCATCTCAATGTCACCCAACCTGGCATATGAGCAAAGTACCTCTGATGGTATTTCCAAATATTGAGAGGCTGGGGTACCTACTTCTAGGAGAGTCATGATAGAAATGCCTTGGACTCATTATAGATCATGAGTAGACATTCTGTTGCTGGTTCCCGTCTATTATGTTCATGGTTAGGTGAAGCTCTTTTTGATCAGCTATATTGGATTAGGGGATGCCTTCAAAAAGCACTAGCCACCAGCCTTGACTGTTTTCACTTCTGCCACCATCACTTGGCTTGCCTCCATCATTGGTGGCATCTGGTGAGAGACAATGCTGTAAGAGCAGACTCTCTAAGGCCATGTGGACCTGTGAAAACAGCCTTAATTTTTTCCTGCTTAGTATTTATTCTTTTGTTCTAGGAGAAGGAGATTAATTTAGATGCTCCAGCCTCGTGAGTTATGAAAGGTCAGGAAATCGAGCCCCTGCAATCTGAGTCCATGCTAAGTTTTACAACGAGCCCAGCACTGACGCCCAGAGAAATAAGAAATGCCCAAAGTGACCTTTGGGAAACAGCTCAATTCAGACAAAGATGCATCCAGATTTGATGCTGCATTTGGATGTGAATTTAGCAGAAGCAGTGCTATATGTAGGAACTGAGCTAAGTCTGAGACCACTCTCCCAAGAGACTGGAGTACGAGGGAGAGTCAGTCAGTCAACTAGCTTTTATTAAACATCTACCGCCTTCTAGGCTAGGTGTCAAAATGGATAGAGTACTGGGCCAGAAGTTGGGAAGACTCATCTTCCTGAGTTCAAATCCAGACTCAGACACTTACTTGCTGTGTGACCCTGTTTGCCTTGGTTTCCTCATCTGTAAAGTGAGCTGGAGAAGGAAATGGAAAACCATTCCAGTATCTCTGTCAAGAAAACCCCAAATGGAGTCACGGAGAGTTGGACGTGACTGAAGAACAGCTGAGCAGCAAATCTTCCAGGCATCATACTAAACACTGAGGAAACAAAGCAGTGCAAGAAACATTTCCTGCTCTCAAGAGTGTGCCCCGAGGCATGGGGAAGAAATGTGTGTTTTTGTTATAGCTTCAAAGTAAATATTCCTTTGTAAGAGCTGATTGACATTAAATGGAGCCAGGTTACTATTCATTCTTAGGTGGCTAACAGTGAGAGGAACACAACTGGCCAGGGCTTGATCTAATAGCATGAAGTAAGAGTCCCCCTCAGGGGTAAATGGGGAAGAGAATAAACATTTATATAGTGCCTACCATGCGCCAAGCACTTTACTTTCTCATTTGATCCTCACAACAACCCTGTGAGATAAGTGCTGTTCTTAGCCTCATTTTACAGATGATGAAACCGAGGCAAACAGGGTTAAGTGACTTGCCCAGGGTCACACAGCTAATAAGTGTTTGAGACTGTATTTGAACTCAGGTCTTCCTGACTCCAGGACTCATAATCCTTCTACTGTACTGCCTAGTTGCCCACTAAGATGCCCACTGAGTCAGTGAGGCCAGAGCATACTTGCAACACCAGGTTTCCCAACCCGCAGGGGTTCTTAACCTTTTTCTGTTTCATGGACTACTTTGGAAGTCTAGAGAAGCCTTTGATTCCCTTCTCACAATAATGTATTTAAATTCATAAGATACAAAGGATTATCAGGAGATCAAATACATTGAAATAAAGATATATTTTTTCTCACTCAAGTTCTTAGGATCACCTCCCCCCCCCCCAATTCTGTCCATGGACAACCCTGGACTAGAGTGTCTAGGGTGAATAGGTAGGTGTGGATGAGACTTGGCTTTCATACAAATAGCACCTCCCTATCAGAGGCACTAATCCCCACCACTGTCCTTGAACATCATTACCTGAATAAGTACAGAGGATAGAAAGGTAGTATAAAGAATTGGGCTAGTCACTCTTTTTTTAACCAAAGATGCACAAAAAAGGGAACATTTCTGGCAGAAAGTCTTGTAGTGTTTGCTTAAGAAGGGGTGGCATGCCAACTGGTGTACTTTCTCCATTCTGCAATAGGTTTGTACATAGCCTTCAAGGGATAGTTCAGAGGTGGAACCAAAGGCATAGTATGCAAATTTATGATAATAAATGTTAATGAGCCCATCACCCAGGGTAAGACTGGGAGAAGAAACAAGAGGTTTTATTGTAGTATGAATCTGAAGAAGGACTGCATTGGGGAATTCTTTGCTTTGCCCATGGGGAATTTCTCTACATGAATAAGCAGGGGTTTTTGTTTGTTTTTTTGTTTTTGGTTTTTTACAAAGAGATATTTCCTGATGTGGTTATATGCAAGGTGGTCCATAGATATCATCATAACATCTAGGAGGTAAACCCTAACACACCTAGAAGAGCATAACCAGCAAAAGTCTGATGAATCCTGGAGAGTCTTGGAGACCCGAAAAGTTAGAGGGATGTTTGGCTACCTCCTTCCTTAGCCAATGTGATTCTGGGGTATCAGGGGAAGAGACACCATTATCCCTCCCAATAGCTACTGATTTTGGCTCCCAGAAGAGAAAGAGGCTGAGCCTAGAAAAGGAACAAACCATTGATAGGGAGCCCTGGTTGTCAGGCCCTGAGCAGGAGCCAGGGAAAAAACGGCCCTATTTTCTAGATAAGGATGACTGTGTTTCTTTTCAGAGGAAACTGGAAAAGTGGTCAATTCACCCCCAATTTGCTCCAGCAAATTCATTCATAGGATCATAGATGTAGAACTAGGGGGACACTCAAAGGTTATTTAATCCAACACTCTTATTTTACACAAACTGAAGCTCAGCAAGGTTGTGATATTCTCAAGTGCATTGTCCTAGCACCCTCATCTTCTCTGTCACTACTTCACCACCACTCTTTCCTTTTTCACCAGTCCCCTGCCCAGCCCTTCCTGACTCCTCTACACATAACTAAACTTATTTCAGAAACAGCTGATGACATAAGAAAAATCTAGAAAACCATTTGTCTGTGGAGCTGAATGACTGTAGATAAGCCCCTTGTGATTGATAGGGCTCGGTTTTCCTCTCTGTGAATTGGGCCCATAACTTTTCATAGGATCACAAATCTAGACTGGAAAGGTACTCAGAGGCCATCTAGTTCAATCCTTTACATTTTACAGATAAAGAAACCAACAATGAGAAATGTTAAATAACTTGTCCAGGGTCAGGTAGCTAGTAAATGTCAGAGGAAGTATTTGAACTTTCTGTTCAATATGTTATGCTTCCTCTTTGCCTACACAAGAATAATAATTGCTCTGTTGAAGTATTAAGGAAAATTTCTGAGCACCATGAACTGGGGTAGGACCTTATGTGGCCATCGAGTCTAGCCCCCTGTGTCTTTGCAGGATTTCACCTAAACCAGGAAGGAGATGAGACTCTTGTTTCTGAAGAAGAGACTCTCTGAAGAGACTCCAAAGAAGGAGTCTCCACAATTGATTCCTTTGAGTTACCCTTCCTGTGGCCCACAGCGCTTTTACCTTAGTTCTTTGTCCTCAAGGTCATTCTCTTTTGTGCAGTTAGAGGCTGGTGATGTGCCCTCTGCATGGTAACACTTTGTGGTAAAGTTAGTTTTGCTTCTCACTGCCTGGGAAATTCTATTTCCCTTTTCTGGACCTCAGTTTCCTCATTTGTAAAATGAAGGGGTTGGACTCGACGATATCTGAGGTTCCTTCCAGTTCCAATCTCTGATCTCCGAGTTCTTTTGGCCCCACCTAAGGTGAAGGGAGTCAGCAGCTGCTTGGCAATGGCATCCACAGGTGACTTTCCTTTGGAGCCCTCAGGGCTGAAGGAAAAGCCCAGGCTGTCTTCTGGGAGTTTCAGCTTTTTTTACTCCTTGCCTCAGCCCCACTTTTCCAAGTCTGTCCACTCACAAAGTCATTCAGCCAGCCTATCTTTTTTGTCCTTCTCTACTCCCTTCCTCCTCCCAGTGGATCATGAGCTAGAAACACCCTTCCAACCTAGAATAGGGCACTGGGCAAAGCCAGCTGTTCAACTTCAGCTGCAGGAAGGGGATGTGATACCCCTGAATCTCCCCCAGAGTTTCCTACGGGGCATCTTTGGAAGACTATTTGGTGTCTCCAACCAAGGCAGAAGGGTCCAGGAGGGAGCCTGGTGCTTTATTAACTAATCTCTGGTACTTGAGTAATTTATTATGTTTAAGCTGGTGCCATCAAGTCTCTCAGCAGTGCCTGCGTGCGCTGGGAAATAAATTAAAGGCTGTCCAAAGATACTTGGATCATCTGTGTGATTGCAGGGCTGGCGAGATGGAGGTTTAAGGTTCTCTCTTCCTGCAAATTGGAAATTAGGAATTAATAAGACAGCAGGCCAAAGAGCCAGGGTGGTGGCGACGACTTGGCTGCAGGGACAGGGGGGCGGGGGGCCGGGAAAGGGAAAAGAAGGCAGCTGCACACAAGGGAAGGAGGGGAAGAGGATCATGGCAGGGGCAGCCAACCTAGTGGGCAACCAGGGCAGGGGAAAAGGGCCTCCTTGACTTCATTTGACTGGGGTAGGAGGTGCTGAGGCCCTACTGAGCTTGAATTTTCTTTTTGCTTTTCAGGGAATTAAGCCCTGGAAACATGATGGGAGTAGGAGGTGGGGGAGAACAGTGGTTAGGGATTCTGGACAAGGAGCCATAGAGAGTGTACAATGAGGTGAGTATCTTGTAGTTCAGCCCAGACTCAGTCAGTCAGTCAACAAGTTTACTACATGCCAAGCATTATGCTAAGTGCTGGGAAAACAGCCTTTACCCTCAAGGAGCTTACAGTCTAATAAGGAAGACAACATTCAAGCAACTATGTCTATACAAGGTACATATAAGGTTACTTGGAGGTAATCCAGAAGGAAAGTGCCAGCATTGGAGAATGGGGTAGGGGTGGAAGGGAATGAGAAAAGCCCCTTGCAGAATGTGGGATTTGAGCTGAGTCTTGAATGAAGCCAGGGAAGGTAGGAGATGGAGTTGATGAGGGAGAACATTCTAGGCATGGGGGACAGTCACTGAAAAGGCAGCCCAATGATGGGACTGTCATGTTTGAGGAACAGCAAGAGGTCACTGTGGATGGTAGAATATGTGGAGGGGAGTAAAGTGACACACTCAGGCCCAGGACTATAGGAGAGAGAGGCAGGAAAATGGATTCTTGATCTGATGTCTAAGGCTACTGATTCTGAGCCTTTGACAGTTGTGGTTCTATGTGGTGCTCAGGTCCTGAAGGAAGATAGTAGGTTCTGGGATGGAACATGAGGATAGGGTTATAAGCTTGGGGAAAGAATATTGCCAGGGATTGGCAAGCTGCCAGCTGGCACACTGGGCAAGAAATGTATCCTCTTTCTTCTCTGATTAAATACAAATGGAGAATTCTACAAGGTGCCTCCAATTCTTTGCCACTGGATCCAGGCAAACAGGCTTAGAAAGGCAGGGCTATGAAGCTGCAAGAGGAATGCCTGTTCCCTGGAGATATCCCAACCTGCCCCATTCCAGCCTCCCTTGGGATGCTTTTTATCTGAACTACAGCTTCTTCATCGCCTCCCTTCACTGACCTCTGGTCTTAGAGCCCACAGGACTCTAGGACAGGACTCCATTCAGTTCCAGATCAGTCTCATTGTTGTTGCTTTGGACTTTTCTTTGTATATTAGTTGCTGACTAGGGAAGCAAAAATACTCCCATGCTTACTTTAGGTTGAAGCTGAGGCCATAGAAGGAGCTAGGCTAAAACCAGCTGAAGGAACCCAGGCCTGTAGTTGGAGAGTACTAACACCAGGTGGCAGGCTTGCTCTACAAAGATGGCTTGGCTAGAGCATTTACCTGGCAATGGAAAGATGTGATGGAGGATGCCAGATTTTCTCACCTGGGATTTTCAAGGCCATTGTAGGTGGCATTAAAAGCGGGATTGGGCTCTCTTGTCCCGGCACCAAGCCCTTGCCGGGTTCCCAACTCCAAGGGCACCTTGGGTTTTTGGAGATTTCCTAATGAGGTCAGTGACCTCCAACATCTTGGGAAGGTGGGCTGTGTTATTTCTTGGGAGCCCTGGCAGAAGGAATAGTGAACACAATAATCCTAGAACCCAAGAGGGAATTTCAACGTCCCGATTCTGGAGGGGGAAGATCGCCCCATAATAAGGCTGAGAAGAGAGTTTGGCCAAGGATATAATGCCCTGCTTACAGCTTGTACTCACACCCTAATATTCCTCCTCCGCACAAACACACTCACACATACCCCTTGCCTATTACATCTCTGGAAGGACCTGCTGAGATTTCCTTTGAGGACCAGTAAAATAGGAAAAAAGAAGAGAACAGACCACTTTTCAGTTGCGTAATTATGGGGACCTCACTCAACCTGTTTCTTTTTGAAATGAGGATGATAATACATGCACTTTCAAGTTCACCATGAGGAACTTGTAAACCTGAATGCACTAGACACATGGGAAGTGTTTTCTTTTGGACTTGACTTGTGATTTGATTAGTGTAGGGAATTTCCAATGAGAAAACTTGGTCTACCAATGCTGCTTGGCACCTCCTTCACATCTTAGGAGTCCTAGGGAGCTGACTGGTATAAGGATAGGTTAAGTTACTTGCCTAGGTTATTCTGATACCAGTTCCTTATCCACTATGCCATACTGAAGCTCAAATATGAATTCTGAATATTAGCATTTATGTCATGCTTTGAAGTTTGCAAAGCATTTTACAAATGTCTCATTTGAGCCCTATGATGACCCTGGGAAGTAGGTACTAGTATTCTCCCCTTTTACATATGGGGAAGCTGAAGCAGATATTGGCTAAGTAACTTGTCAGAGGCCACATTTGAACACACATCTTCTTTACTCCAGACCCAGTGGCTCTATCCACTGAACCACCTCTATTAACCCCTTCAGTTCCCTTGATGGATGCAACAGGGCCAACAAGCTGAGCTGACATATGGGGAATGTGAGGTCCTTCGCTTTTATCTTTCATATAGAATAGTCTATCTTTGCTGGGCCCCTGGGAACCCCTAAGATAATCATGGGTTATTAGAGCTTGGAGGGGGCTTAAAGAACATCGATGAGGAAAATGAAACCCAGAGAGGTTGGATCCCTTACTTAAAGAGGCAGCTAAACAGTACAGTGGATAGATATCAGATCTTCATTTATGGCGGCCTAAGTTCAAATCTAGCTTTAGGCACTTACTAATTGTATGACCCTGGGTAAGTCACTTAATTGGTGCTTGCCTCAGTTTCTTCCATTGTAAATGGGGATGATAACAGCACCTACCATGTGGGGTTGTGGCAAGGATCAAATGAGATATTTGTAAAGCATTTAGCAAAGCTCCTGGCACATAGTAGGTGCCATATAAAGACTTACTCCCTTCTTCTCTTCCCCTAAAGTCAAATAGCAAGAAAGAAAGAGAATTAGGGTTCAGACTAAGGTCTTCTAAATCCAGGTTCCAATCTGGGGAACAAACTTCAAGTGAGACCCAAACCACAAAGTTTTTTTCTTCTTTTTTTTCCTTGTCCCACATGGTGAATGAATTTTTTAAAAAGCATTTATTATATACTATGTGTCAAACAATGGGAATACAAGAAGAAAAGCAAGACAGTCCCTGCTCTCAAAGAGCTCACTTTCTAATAAATAACTCATAGACTTTAGCTTCAGGGTAGATGGAGAAGCCCAGTGGTCCTTAGGCTATAGCAGCCAGGATGATGGCAATGCACCCTCTGTAGTGTCATTTCCATTGATAAAACCATATCCATTTCTGATGTTGAAGTATTTGACAATGACAAGGTTTTTAGTGGTGAGATCTTGTGCTTTTTGGGGGTTTTTGATAGTTGTGGATGGTAAGGGTGTGTGGCTTGAGAATCTGCAGAGACAAGTACTAGGTCAGATATGTGCAAGGTTTATTCCCCTGTATGATGGCTTTGAAGACTGGGCTGGAAGTAGGATCAATCATTTTGAGGATAGGGACACTGCCATGCCTTGGGCATTTGGGCACAGAATTCTGAACCATCAGGGTCTGAGGTAAGGTGTTCTTGGGGTGATGGCAATGGTTTGGGCCTTCTCCATTCCATATCTTATCTCTCCTTCAGGGTATCTTGCTGCTTTATGCTGGGCTGGATTGTTGGCCCATTAGACGTAGCTGGTTAGAGGTCGGTGTTGGTAGTGTTGAAGGTCATGGAGCCCTTCTATATAGGGGTTACTCCTCTGGCTTATGACTGCACGGACCAGGCTGGAGGCAAATTAAGAAAGCCCTAGGGAAAACAAAACACTAGACAGGGTCCAATATCCAGGAGAATTTGGGAGCTGATGAAAGTGCCTCGAAGGAAGACAAAAAGTAAGCAGGATGGCTTATATATTATAACAGTCTACATTCATAAAGTACTTTAAAATTCACAAAGCACATCTTCACAACAACCTTAGAAATAGATAGGACATGCTACTGTGCCACTTTTAGAAATGAGAAAACCGTCTCTGTATAGTTAAATGACTGGCCTATGGTCACAAAACTAGGAAGCTTGGGAGCAAGTATTTGAAAGTCTGTCTCTTTTTGACTAGACCATACTTCTTCAATACAGTGGGAGAAACAGTGAAATGAGTTGGTTTATTTCAGTCTTGTTTTCCAGTAAAAAAAAAGAAAGTGCTAAATGCTGGGAATACAAATATAAGCAGCCCCTGCCCTCAAAGAGCTTACGTTCTAATGGAGGAAGATAATTCGTAAAAGGAAGCTGAGTCAGTTGGAAATGGGGAGAAGGTACTTGCTTGGGGGCATGGTAGAAGAAGTCCAGAGAGTCAATAGAAGAGCCCAGAGAGGTAGAAAGACATGGCTGGCATGGGTGCTTTCCTTAAAATGGAGGTTCTGAGAGGAACTAGCCAATCAGAGCAAGGGACCACCCTGGCAGTGTACTTCAAGTGTGAGGAGTCCAAGGGTGGAGTAAACGTTCATGTGATATGAGAGAGAAAGTCCAGAGAGTTAGGGGTGGAGCCTGGAGAATATAGAAGATGTGGCTGTCTTGGGTACTTTCCTTGAATTGGAGGGTCCAGGAGGGACCAGCCAATCAAAAGAAAGGGCTATAGGATTGGAATGTTCTTGCAGTGTGAGAAACTCTCAAAAAAGAGGTGGAATGTTACCTAGCCACCTCAGGGCCAGAGTTGGTATTCTTCAGAGTCATTTGACTTGTCTAGGGTCCCTGGGATACATAGTCAGAGCAATCCCAGAGAAACCCAAGGCCTTCACGCATTAATTAAAACTCATACATGAGAGCATTCTCTCCATCTGTCACTCACTATGACTTTATTTGTGTCTTATTCTCTCCTTGTAATAATCAGTGGCCATTTAGTATAAAATTGTCACCTGTCCCCTCCTCATGTTCTCTCATTCCCCAGCCCCATCAACTGACCCCATTCATGTCTCACATCTAACCCTGCTCACCTCTTCCACTGTGCCTTCTGTAATTCCTGTTCCATAATGAACTCTCTTCTTCTTTTTTTCTCTTACATTCTTTCTATTTATTAGCCCTAATTGAGAACTGGCTCCCCTCTGACAATCCTGCATCCCCAGCTATTCTCTCCTCACTGACTGTACCTTCTCTTACCCCACCCTTCTACTCATCCTAAAGGGAGAGTCAGAATATTCCTTGCTCCCCATTGTCATTCCTAGACTCTCACTTTACCTCCTTCATTCAGTTGTCATTCCTTTGGTAAAGATCAGTCAAATATAATATTTTTTTTTAACCCAGTCAATACACTGCTCCCCTACCTTACCCCCCAACGTGGGCACACTTCCTTCTTTCTCAAGAAGTTTAGCATCTGATTCACAATCTTCCTTTCCCTCTGACCCTTAAACTAAGGGCCTTAATTATCCATGTAGATGCTCCTTCCAACTCCCTAACCTCTCATTTCTTCAACTTCCTTTAAGTCCCATGACCTAATCCTTAACTTCACTTTAGGCACACATAGTGATGGCCACACACTAGATCTTACCATTACCCACAAGTGTTCCAGTTCTCTAATTAGAAATTCTAATGCTTCCCTATCTGACCTTAACCTCTTGTCACTACATCTTTCCCTATGCTTAACCCCTCTATACTTGATCTTTGGCCTCACTCAGACCTCCATTTTCTTTAGCCCTTAGTACTTTCTTAGGCCATCACTGCTGCTCTCACTTCACTCTCCTTCCTCTCTGTCTTTAAGCTAAGAGTTAGCCACTTCAACTTTCCATGATACTCTACTTTTGAATAGCCTTGCCCCCTTGTCCTATTGATGCTCTTCTCTTGAAAAACCTCAGCCCCAAATTACTCCTACCATCTGTCTTCTTGCTATTATTCACAAGAACTGCTGAATAAGGCTTGAGGAGGTCCCACAACCACCCAACTCACCCTTCTTTCAAGAAGCTAGAGATTTCAAGAGGCAGAAGTGAGGAGGGTTGGTGTCAGCATAGGGCTCAGCCTGTGAAAAGACATAGAAACAGGAGGAGGAATGTCCCATTTGAGGAATAGGAAGTAGCTCAGTGGACTGGACCATAGGTGCATTAGGGTGAATAATGTGCAAAAATTCTGTAAAGGTGGCTAAACTGTGCAGGCCATCAAATACCAAAGGAGTTTGTGTTTTATTTTAGAGGCAATAGGGAGTCAGTGGAGATTCCTGAGCAGGAGAGTAGTAATATGCATTTTTGTGCTGTTTTTATACTTTGCATTTAATGTCGAAATGCCCCCAAACAAGTCCCTTGCCCCTCTCTTCTCAGCGATTTGAGAATCGTTACCCTTTTCTCCTCCTTGATCATCCACAATCTCTTGCCACCCTTGCCTCTTAGAATCTCTAGCTTCCTTCAAGGCTCACCCCAGAGGGAACTTTCCGTAGAACACTTTCCATGGAACGCTTTCAGTCTCTGCTCACCTGCCCATAGAGCACCACTAGTATCTGTTCTTTTCCACTTAGTGGTCCTCCAATCTCTGCCCTTCTTATGGGCAGCTGTGGGCCAGCTGTGGGCCCTGTCTCCCATTAGGGACCACCAGCCCCTTCTCTGCTGCCCTCAGGGACCATCCCCTCATTTCTGCTCCCTTTCCCTCAGTCACTTCAGCCCTTGTCCCTCTTATATGCTTTGATAGCTACCATCCTGCCCTTTGTGATTTCTTAGGCATTTCCCCTCACTCTTCAGTGATTCACATACTTCCACCCCATCATATCCACCCCACCTCAGTGATTCTGAACTCTCGGTTTCAATTTTTCAAACTCCATTCTTCACTCCCCACTGACTCTTATTCTCATGTCCCTCAGGCCAACTGTCTGCCTCTCACTTTAATGCCACACACCCTTTTCTACTGTGTTCTCTAGAATGTCTACTTCTCAAATAACGAGCTTGATTTCATCTTGAACTGTTTCCTTTCTGCCTTCCTCAGTCTTCTTGTACTCTCTGAGACCTGGCTCCGTCCTGATGACACACCTTCCCAGGCTACCATTTCGAGTTCTGGTTGCACTTTTGCTCATAAGCTGACCCCCTCGTAATGGCAGATGATTTGGATTATGTCTTCTCTCCAATGTCACTTGGGTTTTCTCTCTACTACCTTCACTCAGTAACCTCTCCTCCTCTGAGGTTCATTCGATCTGTATTTATCATCCAATCCAGATTCTAGTAGCTAATGTCTACACCCCTCTAGTACACTTTTCTTCCTTCTTCAATGAGTTTAGTGTCCAACTCACAGTCTTTCTCACCTCCCCAACTTCTGCCCTTTTATTAGGGGATTCCAACATACATAGATACTCCTTCAAACACCTAATTCCTCAATCTACTCATTACCCCAGTTCCTAACCTCTCAATTCTTCAACTTCTCATTACCCACGACCTACTCCCCACCACAGCTGCATACAGAGACTATCATACCCTTGATCTTGCCATCACTCCCAAGTGTTCCACATCCATGTTCATAAACTCTAAAATTCCTTTTCTCTGATTATAATCTATTGTTCCCCCTCATTCTCTGCCCTGCAGCTTCAAACCCTATTCTTCCTCATTTCGACCTCCAATCCTTCCAACCCTCAGTTCTTTCCCAGGCCATCACTCCAATACTGGCCACACTCTTCCCTTTACCATCTCGATTCCTGATGAACCAGTTCAACTTTATCTGGAATTCTTTTCTCTCACGTCCTTTGCTCCTTTATCCTAATGAAAACTTCATCTTATCAAATCTCAGTCTATGTGTTAGTTACAGTGCAAAGCTAGAGGAAATCATGAAGCCTTGTTAACTGGGTCCACTATATGTTTATGTTACATAATCTCAATCGGGCCCCCACTACAGCACGATAATCCTTTTATACTTCCCTGCTTCACTATACCACTCACCACACTGTTGTCAAGTTGTTTCAGTTGTGTCAAACTCTTCATGACCCCATTTGGGCAAAGATACTGGAGTGGTTTGTTATTTCCTTCTCCACCTCATTTTACAGATGAGGAAACTGAGGCATAGTTAAGTGACTTACCCAGGATATTACAGCTAGTGTTTGAGGCTGGATTTGAACTCAGGTCTTGCTAACTCCAGGCCCAGCGCTTTATCCACTTCACCACCTAGCTACTCACCACAGTGGCTTTTCTAGATCTTTTCATTTCTCCTCAAATGTACCTGCAGCTCCTCTTCTTCCCTCTACCCTCTCAGGTGATAAGTTTTTTTTTAATAATGAATCATAACTTCTTTATTCAGAGGTCCATTCCAATTTTAACTTATAATTCTTAGCATGCTTTAGCTTCACATAATGGGAAGGTCCTTGAGATAATTTGAACATCTCATTTTTTTAAATTTATTTAACATATTTAGTTTTCAGCATTGATTTTCACAAGAGTTTGGATTACAAATTTTCTCCCCATTTCTACCCTCCCCCCCACTCCAAGATGGCATATATTCTGGTTGCCCTGTTCTCCAGTCAGCGCTCCCCTCTGTTACCCCACTCTCCTCCCATCCCCTTTTCCCTTCCTTTCTTGTAGGGCAAGATAAATTATTACGCCCTATTGCCTGTGTAACTTATTTTCTTGTTGCATGCAAAAACATTTTTATTTGTTTTTGAACATCTGTTTTTAAAACTTTGAGTTCCAAATTCTCTCCCTTTCTTCCCTTCCCACCCACCCTCCCTAAGAAGTCAAGCAATTCAACATAGGCCACATGTGTATCATTATGTATAACCCTTCCACAATACTCATGTTGTGAAAGACTGACTATATTTTGCTCCTTCCCAACCCATCCCCCTTTATTGAATTTTCTCCCTTGACCCTGTCCCCTTTCGAAAGTGTTTGTTTTTGACTACCTCCACCCCCATCTGCCCTCCCCTCCATCATCCCCCCGCATTTTTTTTAATCTTCTTCCCTCTTCTTTCCTGTGGGGTAAGATTCCCAATTGGGTATGTATGGTATTCCCTCCTTAGGCCAAATCTGATGAGAGCAATGCTCACTCATTCCCCCCTCCTCCGCCCTCTTCCCTCCTCCCACAGAACTGCTTCCTCTTGCCACCTTTATGGGAGATAATCCATCCCATTCTATCTCTCCTTATCTCCCTCTCTCAGTATGTTCCTCTCTCATCCCTTAATTTGATTTTATTTCTTTTAGATATCTTCCCTTCATCTTCAACTCACCCTGTGTCTGCTCTCTCCCTCTCTCCCTCTCTCTCTCTCTCTCTCTCTCTCTCTCTCTCTCTCTCTCTCTCTCTATTATACATACACACATAGATATATACATACATACACATTCACCCATATATATACATAAACATATATATATGCATATTCCCTTCAGCTACCCTAATACTGAGGTCTCATGAATCATACACATCATCTTTCCATGTAGGAATGTCAACAAAACAATTCACCTTTAGTAAGTCCCTTGCAAGTTCTTTTTCTTGTTCTTTTTCTTGATTACCTTTTCATGCTTCTCTTGATTCTTGTGTTTGAAAGTCAAATTTTCTATTCAGTTCTGGTCTCTTCACTGAGAAAGCTTGAAAGTCCTCTATTTTATTGAAAATCCATATGTTGCCTTGGAGCATGATACTCAGTTTTGCTGGGTAGGTGATTCTAGGTTTTAATCCTAGCTCCATTAACCTCCAGAATATCGTATTCCAAGCCCTTCGATCTCTTAATGTAGAGGCTGCCAGATCTTGGGTTATTCTGATTGGGTTTCCACAATACTCAAATTGTTTCTTTCTGGCTGCTTGCAGTATTTTCTCCTTGATCTGGGAGCTCTGGAATTTGGTGACAATATTCCTGGGAGATTTCTTTTTGGGATCTACTTGAGGAGGCGATTGATGGATTCTTTCAATTTCTATTTTGCCCTGTGGCTCTAGAATATCAGGGCAGTTTTCCTTGATAATTTCTTGAAAGATGATATCTAGGCTCTTTTTTTGATCTTGGCTTTCAGGTAGTCCAATAATTTTTAAATTATCTCTCCTGGATCTATTTTCCAGGTCAGTGGTTTTTTCAATGAGATATTTCACATTATCTTCCATTTTTTCATTCCTTTGGTTCTGTTTTATAATATCTTGATTTCTCATAAAATCACTAGCTTCCACTTGCTCCAATCTCATTTTTAAAGTAGTATTTTCTTCAGTGGTCTTTTGGAGCTCCTTTTCCATTTGGCTAATTCTGCCTTTCAAGGCATTCTTCTCCTCATTGGCTTTTTGGAGCTCTTTTGCCATTTGAGTTAGTCTGTTTTTTAAGTTGTTGTTTTCTTCAGTGTATTTTTTGGTATTTTTTTGGGTCTCCTTTAGCAAGTCATTGACTTGTTTTTCATGGTTTTCTCGCATCCTTCTCATTTCTCTTCCCAATTTTTCCTCTACTTCTCTAACTTGCTTTTCCAAATCCTTTTTGAGCTCTTCCATGGCCTGGGACCAGTTCATGTTTTTCTTGGAGGCTGTTGGTGTAGGCTCTTGCACTTTATTGACTTCTTTAGGCTGTATGTTTTGGTCTTCTTTGTCAGCAAAGAAAGAATGCAAAGTCTGAGACTGAATCTCGGTGCGTTTTCGCTGCCTGGCCATAATCCCAGCCAACTAACTTGACCTTTGAGTTTTTCAGTGGGGTATGACTGCTTGTAGACTAGAGAGTTCTATGTTCCATGTTTGGGGGGGAGGTGCCAGCTCTGCCATACCAGCACTGCTCCTTACCCAACCCCCAACCCGCACTGGGCTTAGATCTTCAGCAGGCCGTGCACTCCTGCTCTGATCCGCCACTTACTTCCTCCCACCAGGTGGGCCTGGAGCCAGAAGTAACAACAGCTGTAGCTGCCCCACCTCCGCTGCCCCCGGGGCTGGAAGCCGAACCTCGAACTCTTTCTACTCCCGCAGCTTTTCCCACTAACCTTGTCCGCAGTCTTTGGTGTTTGTGGGTTAAGGAGTCTGGTAACTGCCGCAGCTCACTGATTCAGGGCGCTAGGGCCCCCTCCGCCCAGCTTCTGGTCTGGATGGTCCACGCTGCCCACGCTGGACTCTGCTCCACTCCGTTCCCAGCTCCCAGCTCCCAGCTCCCAGCTCCCAGCTCTGTGTGGGATAGACCTCACCCAGAGACCATCCAGGCTGTCCTGGGCTGGAGCCCTGCTTCCCTCTGCTGTTTTGTGGGTTCTGCCATTCTAGAATTGGTTCAGAGCCATTTTTTATAGGTTTTTGGGGGGACTTGGTACGGAGCTCACACTAGTTCCTGCTTACCAGCCGCCATCTTGGCTCCGCCCCCCTCAGGTGATAACTTTGCCACATATTTCATTGAAAAAATTGAGCCCACTGGACAAAACTTCTCTCTTCTCCCCTGTTCCTCTTCTCACATCATTTAGGTGTTTGGATCATGAAGAGGTAAACTTTATTGACAAGCAAAAATCCCTCTACAAGCACCAATGATCCCCTGCCTCTTCCATTCTGGCAGCTCACACAGAGATAGCTGGGTGGCTCAGTTGTTAGAGCTGTGGGCTGGAGTCAGGAAGAGACTCCTCAATGATCTTCTAGTCTTTGCCCCTCTCTATTCTGTTTCAGTTTTCTTCCTAGTTTCAAACCCTAGTTTCAAACAAATTGGTGGTTAGTAAGTTGAGTGTGCCCAAATGCACCCTACATCCCACCCATACACCTGTTTGTGCCTAGATCCATTCTAAAAGTCCAAGACTGGAAACACCCAGTTCTCTGCCTCTGTGTTCACCATTGACCCAGATTCCCTTCAATGCAGCCACAGAAACTCACTGAGGGATCATAGCAATTTGTAGTGATTTTGGAGTTGTGCTGGTAGAGTGAGGGTGGCTTGTCAGCTCAGCCTGTTGTCCAGGCAGGCTCCCTGTGTCTTTTTTCAAGCAGTTCTACAAGGATGACATTGGAAACAGAAGCAGTGAGAGACTGAGAGAGGCAGATAGAAGGAGAAAGAGATAGGAGGCATAGAAGAAAAGGAGGAGAAAGGAAAACTCAAACAGAGGACTCCCACAGGCAGAGAAAATAAGAGACAGAGAGGGAGAAAGAGAAAAGAAAAAGAGGTAGAAAGGAAAAAAAGAGAACTAAAGAAGTAAAGAGAAACGAATGAGAAAATTTTAAAATGAAAGAGACTAAATGAGACAGGGAAAGAGAGCGGAGGAAGGGATGGAAGGAGAGAGAGGGGAGGGGGGAAGAAAGAGAGAGAATTGAGGGAAATAGTGCCATTTACAAGGCAGAGCATTAGAGATAGAAAGACAGACGGGGAGGGAGAGGGAGAAAGGAAATCACAAAGAAATGGAATTAGAGAGACAGGATAAAAGAGAGGGACAGAAAAAGATTTTTTACAAGACAGTCTAGATGGACAGAGAGAGAATAAGAGAAAACAAGACCTACAGAGGTGAAGAGAAATGAAGAGGCAAAGAGTAAAAAAAGAGAGAAAGGAGGGAAGGAAAGAGGGAGGGAAGGAGGAAAGGAAGGAAGAAGGGAAGGAGAAAAGGAAAAAGGGAAGAGGAGAGAGAAGGAAGGAAAGAAGGTAGAAAGGAAAGAAAGAAGGGAAGGAGGGAGGGAGGGAAGGAAAGAAGAAGGGAAGGAGAAAAGGAAAAAGGGAAGGGGAGAGGGAAGGAAGGAAAGAAGGTAGAAAGGAAA
Organism: Trichosurus vulpecula; assembly: GCF_011100635.1. Classification (NCBI taxonomy): domain Eukaryota; kingdom Metazoa; phylum Chordata; class Mammalia; order Diprotodontia; family Phalangeridae; genus Trichosurus; species Trichosurus vulpecula. The sequence goes on from NC_050574.1 coordinate 128,120,841, forward strand.
GAAAGAAGGGAAGGAGGGAGGGAGGGAAGGAAAGAAGAAGGGAAGGAGAAAAGGAAAAAGGGAAGGGGAGAGGGAAGGAAGGAAAGAAGGTAGAAAGGAAAGAAAGAAGGGAAGGAGGGAGGGAGGGAAGGAAAGAAGAAGGGAAGGAGAAAAGGAAAAAGGGAAGAGGAGAGAGAAGGAAGGAAAGAAGGTAGAAAGGAAAGAAAGAAGGGAAGGAGGGAGGGAGGGAAGGAAAGAAGGAGGGAAGGAGAAAAGGAAAAAGGGAAGGGGAGAGGGAAGGAAGGAAAGAAGTAGAAAGGAAGAAAAGAAGGGAAGGAGGGAGGGAGGGAAGGAAAGAAGGAAGAAAGAAAAGAGGATGGAGAAAGAAGAGGCAGACAGTGACACAGAGGGAAACAGAAAGAAACATGCAGAGAAAAACGGGGCTAGTCATTCTGTCTTGGGTCACTCACTATAGGATTCTGTCCCTTCCCACCTTTATTACCTGCCAGAGTGCCAGCCTATGGGTTTGAGAGAGAAGCTGCTTACAAGGTAGGGGAGGGTGGGGTGTGGGAGCAGAGGACTAACTACCTCCTTTTCCTTCCTCTTACCCCCAGACCTCACCTCTAAGGTCCCAGAGGTTTCGGCCAGCAGGGGAGGGGGTTTGAGGTACATGGAGAGGGCTGAAATGTCGACTCCTGCCAATTGCCACCCTCCCAGCCTGACCCAGCTGCCTCCCTGCCCGTTTCCCTAGTAACTGGCAGTTAGTTCCCCAGCGAAGGCGTCGCCCGCTGTGACAGACAGGCCGCTGTCATTGTCAGCGCACACTCACACTCACTCGCGCACATGCCAGTGCTCAGAGCGGGGAGTGGGTGTGTTGGCGGGGGGGGGGGGGAGTGGGGGGTGAGGATGCACGGGCCAGCTCCAGGGGTAATTAAAACATGTACCATTTAGCCGGAGACAACAATCAGAACTTTAATTACTCACTCGGAGGGTGCGGGAGATGGCTGGGGGGAGGAGATGGGTGGGCGCATAGTGCGTATCTGCTTTCCTCCATTCCCCTCCATTTGCCCAGCTTGGGTTGGGGAGGTGGGAGGTGGGCCTGGGAAGGGGGGGGTGGGAAGAAGGAAAGGGGGAGGAGGGCGAGAACCAGAGGGTGAAACCTGATTGTGTTCATTAAGGCAACACAAAACTGGGAGCCGTAATAATAATTAAATTAATTATAAAAGCAATTTGCTTTTGAAAATTTGATTTGACAGCTTACTAGGGGCTGCACTGATCCAGCCGCCCGCGCTTAAAATAGTCAGAACAAAAACCTACTAGAAGAACCATCAGCTAATTTTAATTAGATGCCAGGATCAGTAAACAAAATTCCCCACCACCCTTTCATTGTGTCTGACTTTGATTTAAGGAGATGTCGGGATTGATTTTTGGAGAGGCCAGAGGAAGGGAAGGTGCTGGTCTGAATGGGAAGGGGCAGCAGCTCTGGGAGCAGGGCCAGGGCCAGGCAGCCCAAACACACCCAGAGGGTTCCCTGATTGAAAAGGCCAAGCCTCTCCTCCTTTGATCGGGAGGGCCAACTTCGACCTTGGTAAAGACATCCAACTTCTGTGTACCTAGGTCAAGGTGGGGTCAGGTCTTCAGCCTTGTCACAGTGATAAGCGAGGTGAAAGTTTGGAAGTACTGACAGAAAAGCTGAATGCTGGCTGAGAGTCAAACAGTATGGTCTAGTGGAAATTCCATGAGCCCTAGAGTCAGGACGTCTGGGTTTAAGACCCAACTCTGACTCTTGCTGGGCAGCTACGTGGCAAAATGGATAGAGTGCTGAGCCTGGAGTCACGAAGATTCATCTTCCTGAATTCAATTCTGCCCTCAGACCCTTACTAGCTGCATGACCCTAGATAAGTCGCTTAATCCTTTTGCCTCAGTTTCCTCATCTGTAAAAATAATCGGAGAAGGAAGAATCTGAGAACCACTCCAAGTATCTTTGCCAATGGGGCATGAATTGTCAGATGTGACTGAACAACAGCAGACTCTTGCTACTGAATAACTAACTTTGCCAATTAAGACTGTGCCCACTTTAAAATAGATTTTGCACTTTGGTCTATTGTATTTGCTGAAAGTATAAGAAAACGAGGAGTGACACAGACAAATCTATTTTCTTGTAAGTATAAGAAAATAAGAGACATCTCTGGGTTTGTTGCCCATCAGTTAAATATGGATAAACTATAATCGCTCTCCTTACCTCAAAGAATAGTTCTGAGGTGACTGACATAGAATCACAAGAAGCAATGTGGTGTAATGGATAGGGCCCTAGACTCGGCATGAGGTTAGGCATCTCAAACTTACTATGTCTAAAACACAATTCATCCTTTTTTCCTTCAAACCCCCACCTCTTTCAAACTTCCCTATGAATGTTAAAGGCACTACCATTCTTGAAGTCCCTTAGACTTGCAGCCGAAGTGCCGTCCTCGACTCCTCACTCACCCCACTCACTCATTCCAGTCTGTTGCCGAGTCATTTCTACCTTGATGATATCTTTCCAATATATCTCCTCTCTCCCTTCCCACAGCGGCCACCCTGGTGAAGCCCTCATCACGTCATGCTTAGACTGTGGAAATAGGCTTCTGGTTGGCCTCTCTGCCTCAATCTAGTCTACCTGCTTACCTGGTACAACTCTGACCAGGTAACTCCTCCACTCAATGAACTCCAGTGGCTCCCTATTATCAACAGGATCAAATATAAAATTGCCTTATGGGCATCTAAATACCTTTACGAACAGGCCTTTTCCTGTTTTTCCAGTCTTCTCGCACTTAACAGAAGTGAAATTCAAACCTAGATCCTCTGACTTCAGTCAGTACTCTTTCCAATGTACCACAGTGCTTTGCACAAATCTGAATTTTTTTCTTCTGAGCCTCTCATCCCCAGTGTCCTTCAGAAGTCACAACTTGTGGCAGCTTTGGATGAAGGTCTGAGAGATTAAAATCTGGCAAGAAAAAGGCGTCTTGATATTGACCTTTGCACTGATTTTCTTGATCCCTGTGACCTCTCCTTTCCTGATATCTTTAACCTTTCTTTCTCTACCAGTTCTTTCTCCTTTCATTCTTCTTTCCTTCCTTCCTTCCTCTCTCACTTTCTCTCTCTCTCTCTCCTTTCCTTCTTTTCTTTCTCCTTCCCTCCCTCTCTCTCTCCTTCCCTCCCTTCCTTCCTTTCTTCCTTCCTTCCTTGCTTTGTTCTTTCCTTCCTTCCTTCCTTCCTTCCTTCCTTCCTTCCTTGCTTTGTTCTTTCCTTCCTTCCTTCCTTCCTTCCTTCCTTCCTTCCTTCCTTCCTCCCTTCCTCCCTCCCTCCCTTCCTTCCTTCCTCTCTTAATTTCTTCCTTCCTCCCTTAATTTCTTTCTTTTTTCTTTCTTTCCATTCAAAGTCCTACAGTCCCCCCCACACACTTTACTTCCTTTCTCTTTCTTTTCCCTCAAACCTTCCTCTCTTCCTAACTTCCTTATTATTATTAAAGGTAGTACCATCCTCCTTGTCACCTAGTCTTGCAACCTAGGTGCCATTTTCAAATCCCCTTTTCTCTCCCCATCCCTTTCCTATTTGTTGTCAAGGCCTATTGATTTTTACCTTCATAATATCTCTGCTTTTTTCCTTTGACACTACCACCACCCAGGTGTAGACCCTCACTCCCGGCAATAGTCTGCTGTTTGATTTCTCTGCCTCAAATCTCTCCCCACTTCAGTTCATTCTCTACTCAGCTGTCAAATTGATCAGACAGGCTGGCCATGTCATCTCCTGCTCCTCCTATTCAATAAACTCCAGTAATTTCCTATCACCTCTAAGACCAAATAGAAAATCTTTGTTTGGTGCTTAAAGCCCTGCATAACCTTGTTTTCTACTAACTTTCTAGTTTTTATATCTTATATTTTTTTATAATTTATATGTTTTACTTATTTTACATATTTATAATTCATATGTTTATAACTGATATTTTTACATGATACTCAGTGACACCGATCTCCTTGCTGTTCTAAAACAAGATATTCCATCTCCCAACTCTGGGCCTTTTCATTAGCTGTCCCCCATGCTGGGAATTCTCTGTCTGCTAATCTAGATTCCCCAATTTCTTTCAAGTCCAAGCTAAAAATCCCACTTTCTACCAGAAGCCTTTCTTAATCCCCCTTAATTCAAGAGTCTTCCCTTTGTTAATTATTGCCAATTTATCTCATATATATATATACACATATATATACACATACATACACATGCCTACCATCTACGCATGCATATATGTAACAGCTACATACCATCTATATATACATCTGTATGTATATAACATTGTGCCTAGTTGTTTATTTGTTGTCTCCTCCCCCTGCCCTGCTCACCCCTCACAGTGCGTTCCTTGAGAGCAGGAGTTGTCTTTTGTCTTTCGTTGTTTCTCCAGTTCCTAGTTCCACACCTGACATATAACATAGTAGGAGCCTAATCAATGCTTGACAAACTCGATGAATGACTCTAAGTGTCCAGCTCCTAAAACATGTGGTCAATATCTGATGCCCCCACTCCCTATCTACTTCCCTTCTATTCCTCTGCAACTTGGCCTCCACCTTCATTATTCCACTGAAGCTGTTCTCTCAAAGTCAACAGTGAACAACTTCAAGGGCCCTTTCTAAATACTCTTTTTCCTCTGTATAGCATTTGATACCATCAGCTCCTTCAAATGCCTTCCTTGACTTCCATGACATTGACTTCCCCAGTTCTTCTACATATCTGATGCATGTTTTTATTGGTTTTGCTTCTTTTTCTTCCTGCCTCTTAACTGGATGTTGAAGAATCTTAGAATTTAGAGGTATCTCAAAGGGCATCCAGTCTGACCCATACCCAAACAAGAACCTCTTCTCCACCATCTCAAGAGAATTGTTGATTACCCTTTTAGTTGTCATTATTATTGTAGAAGACCTCTAGCCAGGGTCAACCTACTCCTTCTCGCAATAGCACATCCTATTTTTTATAGCTCTACTTAGACCATTTCTCTTTACACTGGGCCTAAATTTGCCTGTATACAAGTTTCACTCGTTCTTCTTTGTTCTGCTTTCTGAATCCAAGAAGAACAAGGCTAATTCCTCTTCTGAATGGTAGCCTTTCAAATATTTGAAGGTAGCTATCAGGTGCCCCTTATATAGGTGTCGCTTCTGTGGGCTAAACATCCCTAGTTCCTTTGGAAGATCTATATATGGTATGACTGCCAAGCTCCCAAGCCTCTGTCATATCATCTGCTTTTCCTTCCACATTCATTCCCTTCCTAAGCTCCACTTTCATGGCTCCAACCATTAACTTGAGGGAGATAACTACATTAATTTTCTATATATTTTATAAATCTCTCTCTCTTTCTCTCCTATCTAATCATCCATCTATAATTTCCCTTATAGAATGCAATCTTCTTGAGGACAGGAACTGCCCTTTCCCTTTTGTTCTTGTGTCTCTAGCACTCAGCACAGTGACTGGCACATAGTAGGTGCTTAGGTGGCAAAATAGATAGAGCATTTCACTTGGAATCAGGAAGAGTTCAAATCTGGCTTCAGACACTATTTGTGGGACCCTGGGCAAGTCACTTAACCCTGTTAATCTCAGTTCCTCAACTGTTAAATGAGCTGGAGAATGAAATGACCAACCACTTCAGTATCTTTGTCAAGAAATCCCCAAAATGGAGTCATGGAGAATTGGACATGACTGAACAACAGCAACAATAAATATTGGTTAATTAATTGATGACTCAAATCTGTATCTTTACCTCTTGTCCTGATTGGTTCAGGTTGTGCTTTCTCTAACCCTGCTCTACCCCTTTTTAAAAAAAATACATTTGAGAATTGGGGGAAGAGGAAACCTAGGGTTGGGTAAGATGCAATGACTCTCCTTGGATGAGGATAAGTGTGGGTATAAGCATGAGCAGAATCATCCCCGCTCTTACCTTAACTAGACTATACCCTCCAGGAAGACAGGAGGGCATGTAAACGTTTCTCTTCCAGTATCTAGCACAGTGCTTTGCACGAAGTAAGTGATTAATACATATTTGTTGAACGAATTTTTGAATTCTAGAGAGGCTTTCATGCCAGCCTAAAGAATTTAGACTTTATTTGGTAGCCAATGGGGAATCAATGGAGGTTTTTGATAAGTGGAATAATGTGATTAGAGCTATGCCTTGGGAAGATTTATCTGACAGTAGTGACAGGGAGGAAGTAGGGGTTGATGATGGTGGTGGTAGGGTATTTGGAGTTCAGGAGACCAGTCAGGCAGATAGCTCTTACAAAGAGTTTAGGTTTGCGGCAATGCTAATAGAAGGGACCAAAGGTGACTTTGAAGTTTTGAGCTTGGTTGACTAAGAAAATAGTTTTGCCCTTACTAGGTAGCTAGTGACACAGAGTCTGGACCTAGAGTCTGAAAGACCCAAATTCAAATCCTGCCTCAAACACTAGCTGTGTGATACTGGGCAACTATAAAATGGTGATCCTAGCACCTGCCTTCCAGGGGCATTGTAGGTGTCAAATAACATAATATTTTTAAAGTTCTTGGCACATTTGTTGTTGTTGAGTCATTTCAGGGATGTCCAACTCTTCGTGACCCCATTTGGGGTTTTCTTGGCGGAGATACTGGAGTGGTTTGTCATTTCCTTCTCTAGCCCATTTTACAGATAAGGAAACTGAGGCAAACAGGGTTAAGTGACTTGCCCAGGGTCACACAGCTAGGAAGTGTCTTATTTGAACTCAGGAAGATGAGTCTCCTTGATCCTAAGCCCAGTGCTCCATCTACTACACCACCTAGCTGCCCTCTTGGCACATAGTAGGTACTTAATAAATGATTATTCCTTTCTCCCATTAAGTAAGTTAGGAAAAGAAGCCAGATTCCAGTGATTTGGGGTACTTGACAAGTTTAGTCCTATGGTTTCCTTGTTTGAAATATATTCCTGATTCTCCTTTTCCTCCCCATTCCCATGCTATCACGCTAGTTCAGGCCTTCATCACTGGCTATCTGGATTCCTGCAATAGCTTTGTTGATCTTCTTGTCTCTTTTCCCTACCCTTTCTAATTCAACCTATATACCTCTGCCACACTAATCCTCCTAAAATATTGGTTTCTTTATTTCATTTCTCTGCTTAAGATCCTACAATGATCCCATATTGCCTGCAGAAGAAAGTCCAAATGCCCATGCCTAGCTCTCAAGGCCCCACCAGAGTTCTTTCCAACTTTTACCCCATTATTGCTTACCATATGCCCTCTTCTCCAAGCATGGATTGCACTATATTCCCAACACATTGTGCCCATCATCATACCAGAAGTGGAGAGAGTACTGAATCTGTAGTCAGGATGCTGTGGGCCTGGCTCTGATACTTGTTATTTGGATGACTCTAGACAAGTCATTTTCCTTCTCTGGTCCTCGGCTTTCTCATTTATAGGATAAGGACAATACTTATGCTATGTCCTGTGTTTTGAGGAAATGCTTCTAGAGCAAACCCAGGGACACCTCCCTGCCCCGATGAGGCATTAGAATAGGAAGAAGCCTCAAATCAGTGTATAAAAAGAAGCTGTTACTTCCCCCTCCCCCATTCAGAGGCTCACAGAATTAGAAAATTTGCATCATACAACTCCTAAGGGTCTGAGGTGAATTCATCCCTTCCTGACTGCAGGCCCAGTGTTCTATCCACTGTTCTACCTAGCTAACCTCGCTCCCCTCATCTTTGCAATCTGGCTTTTGATCTCATTTATGAAATAAAACTGTGTTCTCCGAAGTTTCCAGTGATTGACAAATCTGATGCCTCTTTCTTCATCCTCATTCTTCACTTCTCTGCAGCATTGATACTAATGACCATTCTTTCTTCCTGGATCCTCTCTCTCCTTTGGGTTTTTCGTGATACCGCTTTCTTTTGGTGCTCCTCCTGCCTGTCTGACATTTTTCTTAGGCTTCTTTGTTGGATCATCATCCATATCAAGCCCTCTGACTGTGAGTGGACCCCAAGGCTCTATCCCGAATCCTCTTCTCTTCTCTCTCTACACTCTTACTTGATGACCTCATCAGCTCCCATAGGTTTAATTATCATCTCTGTTTAGATGGCAGAAGTGAGGAGGATGTGAACCAGCATGATGCTGAGCCTATAAAAAAGCACAGAAGCAGGAGGTGGGATATTGCATTTGAGGAATAGTAAATAGGCAAGTTCACTAGAACATAAGAGTGCATGAAGGGGACCAATGTGAAAAAATTCTGTAAAGGTGGGCTGGAGCTAAACTGTGCAGGCCCTCAAATACCAAAGGAGTTTGGATTTTATCTTAGAGGCAATAGGGAGAAGTGAAGATTCTAGAGCGAGAGAGTCAAAATTTGCATAATACTTTGCTTACTGTTTTTATATCATTCATTTAATATCAAAATGTTCAGATTTATATTTCCAGCCCTAGTCTCTCTTTTGAGCTCCAGCCTTTCATCACATACTGACTATTGGACATTTCAATCATGGTTTTCATGGTAGTCCAATAATTCTTAAATTATATATTTTCAATCTATTTTTCAGGTCAGTTTTTCTTATGAGATATTTAACATTTTCTTTTATTTTTTCAGTTTTTAAACATTGTTTTATTGTTTCTTGATGACTCGAGGAGTCATTAGCTTTCACTTAACCAGTTCTACTTTTTAGAGAGTTATTTTCCTCAGTGAAGTTTTGTATGTCTTTTACCATTTGGCCAATTCTGATTTTTATGTAGTTATTTTCCTCAGTATTTTTATGCCTTCTTTTACTAAGCTGTTAGTTCTCATTTCATAATTTTTCTTACATGGCTCTTGTTTTTCTTCCCAATTTTTCCTCTACTGCTCTTGTTTGATTTTTACAAATCATTATTACTCTTTTTTCTTCTCTTTCTTTAGCTCTTCTAGGAATTCTTATTGGACTTAAGCCCAGTCTTCTTTTTTTTTCAATGCCTTATTAGATGTTTTCAAGTTGTCTTCTTCTGAGTTTGTGTCTTGAGCTTCCCTGTTGCCAGAGTAGCTTTTTATGATAAGGTTATTTTTTTGTTATTGTTGTTTGCTCGTTTTTCTGGCCTATTTCTTGACTTTGGACTTTATGTTAGAGTTGGGCTCTGCTCACTTTGTGGAGTGGTAGGAGGGTCTAGCCTGAACTTCTGACTTTTATATGTCTTGCCGCTTTCACAGCTTGTTCTGGGGGCCTATACATTTTCAGTGCTCCTCAAGTTTAATGATCTGGGAAGAGTTGTAGTCACTGTCCTCCTGCTCTGTGTTCTTACCCAGGTAAAGTTATCTGTCTTTCGAACCTTCATGCTGTCCTTTACTTCTCAACTCTTCCTCATCCCACATATCCAGTCAGTTGTCAAATTTTGTCATTTGTCTCTCCATAACACCTCTTGTATATGCCTCTTTTCTTCACTCACCTAGCTACCATACTAATAAATGCCCACATTTCTTGCCTGGACTAAGTGAAGGAGAAAGGGGGAGACAGAGAGAGAAAGAGAGAGAGACAGAGAGAGACAGAGAGACAGAGACAGAGACAGAGAGACAGAGACAGAGAGAGACAGAGACAGAGAGAGACAGAGACAGAGAGAGAGAGAGACAGAAAAAGAGACAGAGACAGACAGAGAGACACACACACACAGAGACAAAGAGACAGAGAGAGAGAGAGAGAAAGAGAGAGAGAGAGAGAGAGAGAGAGAGAGAGAAGACTGCTCTTTTCCAGAAATACCACCATATGCTCTGAGTATTACAGGGAAAGGAGGAGGGGATGGGATAAGGGGTGTGCAAGTAAAGGAACCTCAGGCCTGCTATAAACTGAGACAATAACACTACTGCTTATCGAAGTCTCTTGGAATAGAGGTTTCTGTACCCCATATCATCAAGTTCCCTTTACTATCAAGATTGGTTTGACTTCCTTTGGTTGTATTATCTGGGTATTTTCTATAACTATAGGCTGTATATATTGGATTTGGTCCAATGGGGTTCATCTTACAGCTGGTAAAATATAACTCACTTTCGCTATGTTATGCGAATCAGATGCTATAGACTCTTAGAAAGAGGATGTGTAGCATTCTGCATTGAAGGACTGTATTTTTTTCTTCCTTAATGTTCAGATGCTATAGATCCTATAAACTCCCTCAGGAGGGAGAGATTGACCTGTTGTAGAGATGATTTAATGTCTGAGCATTGGACACATGGTACTAATGTAGTAAAAGTCACTGATGAAAATGTCAAAGGTCAATATGATTTGGTGGACAGAAAGATTGCTACATCAATAGTCAGGAAATGTTGATCCTATTCTGAACTTGGCCACTGATTGACTGTGACACCTTTGGATTAAATTCTATTTCCTCATTTGCAAAATGAAGAAAACAACACCATCCTACCTCATGTCGAGGATCCATGGTACAATAGAGAGAGTCATAGATTTGGAATTAAAGGAATTGAGTCCAAATCATGGCTTTGGCACTTAATATCTGTATAAGCCTAGGTGATTCACTTACACTATAGACTTCAATTTCCTTGTCTGTAAAATGAAAAGGCTAGACTACATAACCTCTAAGGTCCCCTTCCACATCTAAATCTATGATTCTATTATATTAAAGTTGTAGTATGGGTCAAACGAACCTTAAAATCTTAAAATTGTTATCTATGTATACATATGTATTAGAAGTAGCATTACATATATGGAAGGGAAAATGTCGCTATATTCTTTTTTGGAGACAATTGGGGTTAAATGACTTACCCAGGGTCACATAGCTAGACAGTATCTAAGGATGGATTTGAACTCAGGTCTTTCTGACTCCAGGGAAGGTGTTCTATGTACTGCACTAGCTAGCTGTTCCTCACCATATTCTTAGGAGGAGGAAGGACAAAGAGCATAGATGGATTGGTGCATCTCATCATCTACCCTGGAAAAGCATCGAAAAATGATCCACAAAATTTGAGATTGGTGTGCCATTATACCAGAAGAACACAGGCACCTGGAAATCTGAACCACATGGGCTGTCCATCTTAATGGTTTCTAAATGTGGTGAGCAAACTTGGGGGGAGACTGCTTCAGTGAGTTTCTGTGCCTCTCTGGGATCCAGACTACCAAAAAGACTTCCCCCAGAGGTCAAGTGACCTTTTCCTTTTGAGAAGAAAGGTGTTTCACACTCTTTCATGGGGCATGGATAAGTTGAGCTCTGGGAAATTCTAGCTGGCGTTTTAGGATAATGGACATTTTACCTGACCTATTTTGATCTCTGCTTCCCACTGCCCTCCTTTAAGTTTGGTGGAATTAGCATCCTGGAAGCCATGTGCTCCCTACCTCTACCTCCTCCTACAGATTCTGGAAACTTGCTCCTTGTCAGGGCTCTTTTAGACCCACATTTCTGAAAGAAAATCCTTCCCCTCTTCTCTCTTCTTCCTCTCTTTTCTCTTCTTTTCTCCCCTTCTCTCCTTCCCTTCCCTCCTCTGCTATCTTCTCCTTTCCTCTCCTTTCTCTCTCCTCCCCTTTCCTTTCCGTTATCTTTCTTCCTACTCTCTACTCCTTCTACTTCAGTTAGGTGAATCCAGGACCCTGGTGACTATGTGTGCCCTACTGTCTCCTAGAACTGAAACCCTCTCCTTGCCAAGGCTCTCTTGAACGCGACAGTATAGAGAAAATTCAGGATTTTTTCCCTTCTCTTACTCTCCACTCTTCTTTATTTCTCAATTTTCTCTTCCTTCTCCTTTTTCTGCAGCTGTTCTCTTCCTCTCTCCTGGAAATAGGCTATAGATAGGAGACAGAATATTTAAATGTCCCTAGCTGTGTCTGATCATGGAAAGTATCATCTCTTGTATCATCCAGCCTACTCTCTGACCTATTCAATCCCTGTTATCATTGGCATCACTACAAACAGATGAATGCTTAGGTCCCAGAGGTCAACTGTTTCTCAGGACTCAGAGATCTCTGTTGCCTCCTGCTAGATGTTTAGTTGTGAACGTGCATGGTGGGGAAATGGAGAGGCAGAAAGAGAAACAGAAGAGAGGAGAAGTGAACAAGAGTAGAATATTGGGAAAGGAGCAGGGTAAAGATGGAGAGCAAGGAACATGATGCAAGATAATGCAAAATACAACAGAGAAGATGTGTATCATTCTGCACTGAAGGACTGTATTTTTTTCTTCCTCAATATTCAATATGGATTATTTGGGATTGATAAGTATATGATATTATAGCATAATAGACTTATAACTGGAAGGGACCTGAGAGGTCATTTAGTTCAGCTCCTGTTATGCAGATGATAAAAATGAAGCCTAGATAGGTTAAGTGACTTATCTAAGCCCACACAAATATTAAGTGGCAGAGCGAGGATTTGAATCCAGGCCCTCTGACTGCAAATCTGGTGTTCTTTCCATGGAACCAGTGTGGCATCTTTACATTTCCCTGTGGCCAGGATGTCAGATTAAAGGCGAGTGTGTTACAATTAAAGCAATAAGGATTTATTTTCTTTTAAACTTCTTCTAGTTGTTCTTGTTCTTGTCATTGTTCTTGTTCTTCTTGTTGTTCTTGTTGTAGTTCTTGTTGTGGTTGTGGTTCTTGTTCTTCTTGTTGTTGTTCTTGTGGTTCTTGTTGTTATTCTTATTCTTGTTGTGGTTCTTGTTCTTGTTATTCTTGTTCCTGTTGTTGTTGTGGTTCTTGTTGCTGTTGTTCTTGTTGTTGTCATTGTTCTTGTTGTGGTTCTTGTTCTTGTTGTTGTTCTTGTCATTGTTATTGTTGTGGTTCTTGTTGTTATTGTTGTTGTCATTCTTGTTGTTGTGGTTCTTGTTGCTGTTGTTCTTGTTGTTGTCATTGTTCTTGTTGTGGTTCTTGTTCTTGTTGTTGTTCTTGTCATTGTTATTGTTGTGGTTCTTGTTGTTGTTGTTGTTGTCATTCTTGTTGTTGTGGTTCTTGTTGCTGTTGTTCTTGTTGTTGTCATTGTTCTTGTTGTGGTTCTTGTTGTTCTTGTTGTGGTTCTTGTTCTTGTTGTTGTTCTTGTCATTGTTATTGTTGTGGTTCTTGTTGTTGTTGTTGTTGTCATTCTTGTTGTTGTGGTTCTTGTTGTGGTTCTTGTTGTTGTTGTTATTCTTGTGGTTCTTGTTCTTGTTGTGGTTCTTGTTGTTCTTGTTATTGTTGTGGTTCTTTTTCTCGTTGTTGTTCTTGTTGTTCTTCTTGCTGTTGTTCTCCTCCTCCTCCTTCTCCTTCTTCTTCTTTGTCGTCTTCTTCTTCTTCTTCTTCTTCTTCTTCTTCTTCTTCTTCTTCTTCTTCTTCTTCTTCTTCTTCTTCTTCTTCTTCTTCTTCTTCTTCTTCTTCTTCTCCTTCTTCTCCTTCTCCTTCTCCTTCTCCTTCTTCTGGCAGTCCGAGTTAAGTGATGGCCCAGGGTGATGCAGATAGCCAGTGTTGGAAGCTGGATTTGAATCGAGGTGCTCCTGACTGCAGGGCCAGTGCTCTCTGAACTAAGGATCTAGGAAGGACCATCAGAAGTATATTCCTAAGAGGCAGAAAGCATGACCAGAAACCTCTTTGCTCCTTTTGGAATATTTAAGTAGAAAAGGGATATAAAAGTAGTGAGGGTGTTTTTCAATCTATGCCCAGTGGCCACACCCTGCTAAAACTATCTGGGCAAACAACTAAAGCAAGTTGAGGGTAGCTGACAGGTCTCAAAGCCTTTAGTGAATCAGGGGGGTGTCTCCCCGAAATGGGTGAAGACTTCCCTCAGCAGTGTGGGTAGATGAGAACAACTTGTTCCAACAGCCATGAAGGCGGCTGTGGCAGGTACTATGGAATGCTTAGAGCTTGATCAGACACTGAAGATGTCAAGGTTGTCCCCTGCATCCCAGCCATCACCAGTTGTCTTTGCTTTTGTCCTGTCACTGGACTTTGATGACTCTGGAAGAGAAAGTGAGACTGAAGACTTTGTGCAAGTCTGCTTCATTTAAATCCCACTTTATGTGAAAGTCAAGATGTCACCCCATGATATCATTGGTCCTCTTCAAAAGTGAAAGATGAAGAACATTTGTGGATTTTGTCTTTGTGATTTCCTAAACTTGGCCAACACTCCCCTGATATGTATTCTCTTCCTCTATTACAATGAAAGCTCTTTGAGGGCAAGACTGTTTGGCTTTTTTGTATATGTGTGCGTATACCCAATATTTAACACAGTGCCTGGGGTCATAGTAAGAGTTCAATTCATGCTTTTTTCATGCATTCATCTCTTCAATTCATTCATTTGTTCATTCATTTGCTCCTTGCAATGAATTAGATGATCTGTGCAGCCACCTCTGAAAGGATGTCATTGCTCATCATCAGAAAGCCCAGAAGGAAACCCAGATAGAAAAGAAGGGGTAGACCTCTTTAATGAAGGGCAACCAAGTTGATGGGTGCTCTCCTACTGAAATATTAAAGTCACATTGAGAATCTTGTGCTTGAAAGAAGAGCTTCTGGGTTTACCATAGACTAGGTATAGGAATGGGGGCAAGGGACTGAATAGAGGGGACTTCTCTTAAAAATAAGTATAGTCAATTGGAAGGAAGGAGGAAAGGATAACCCAACAACAGTGGATAACCCAAAATTCATTTCTTTTTTGTTTGGAATACATAATATGATTGTTTTTAAAACCTCTGCTTGACCTTCCTATATACATTGAAGCTCAGACTGAGATTAAAAAGGGTTTGCATTCCCTGAACATACTCCTGAAGTGGCCTAACAATGTGCCGAAGAGTGAGAGGAAACCAGCTTGGAACTTAAAAACAAAATCTGTGCTGATCAGAATCATAGTCAGAGTCATATATTGTATGAGAGGCAGTAGAATGTGACGGGCAGAGCCCTGGATTTGTAGTCAGAGGAGCTGGGTTCAAGCTCATTTAGTGACCTTGGCCAAGTCACTTAACTTCTGAGGCTGTTTCGTCATCTGTAAAATGAAGGGTTAGACTAGATCATCTTTCAGTTTCTTTCCAGCTCTTAATCTATATTCTTATGTGAAAGGAAGTACTGTATAGCCAGCCTGGAGGAGTAAATTGGTGCCAGATCATGAATGGTTTTACATGAGGCATCTTTATTTTATCCTAAGGGCAATAGGAAGCCACTGGACCTTTTTGAGCAGTGGTGTGATAGAATCAGAACTGTGCTTTTAAAATGTCACTTTCATCTTCCTTGTAAAGAACTTTGCCCCCTCACATTTGGTTAAAATTTGCCATTCTTTCATTTCAACCAAGTACTTTCAGGTCTTGCCTCCGGGTGCAAGCAGATCCTTGAGAAAGGATTGTAAACGCTCAATATCCCTTGAGGGTTGCTTTGGGGGGAGGGGGCTACTGTCACACTCTTTTGGACACTTCAGCTGACCTCGACTAATACTCCAGCCTGGCCTGTCCCAAACCCAGAAAAGGCCCTGTCATTTTGTTCTTTAGGGGAGGTGGCTATGCAGGGTCATAGCTACTCAGACAATATACAACAGACCTTCAAGAGGGCAGAATGAGTGTTACTGCTTCCTATCTGCTTCCTAGAATTCCAGAGCTCTCAAATGTGCAGTCAGTCTTTCCAAAGTGACAGAGTCATGTACTGGAAATTCTAGACCAGTGATCTTGGATTTGGGAGAGCTTGGATACACTACGAGCAGTGCTACTCTTTAGCTGTGTGACCCAGATCCAGTCACTTAACCTTTCTCAGCCTCCTGTACAGTCAAGTTTCCTGTATAGTAAAGCTGTCAGGGCAGCTGTCAGGCTCCCCTTTCTTTAGCCCTTTCCTTCTCCCTCTGCCAGTACCATCACATCTCTGTGCAAAAGCCTGGGAAGGAAGACAGAAGCTTAAATCTTTCATAATTACCGAAATCATTGTTCCTAAGTGGTCTCTGATTGCAGCACTAAAACCCTTTGCCACTGCCCGGCCTGACTTGCTTCCACTGAGCCTGGACCACTTCGAAGGGTTTTAGGGTTTTTTTTTCCACTTTCAGTGCAAAGGAGATAGCTTATCGGCATGCAAAGTAGGTCAGAACCTTACCAGAGATCTTTTCAAACACTTGGCTTTTTTGAAGTCCCACTCCGAACCTCCTTTTGTTTCTCCTGCCTTTTTATGGTCTCTCCTGGCCTGCCTCCCTCTCTCCCCCGCCCACTTTCTAAAGGCACACCAACATCAAATGGCTCTAAACCAGCCAGCCAGAGCTGCAAATGATAAGCTAAATTATAAATAATGCCCGGCTCTCACCCAGCCAGTACCAACTGTGCCAGCCTTGGACCAACTGCCATAGCCCTGCTCAGCTTCAAGCCCAGTGCAGTCATTATGTCAACAGGGTGCCGCCTGCATTGATCTGCTTGAAAAATTCATGAGCTTGCTCCCTCTGCCCAGCCACAGGGCTGGAGGCCCACATTTCTACCCAAGTGCTGCAGAGACAGTGGTTTGAGTTTATGGTAAAACTCCTTCCCCAAGGAATAGTGAGGTATTTGCCCCAGGGAGCTGGAGTGTGTGTGTGTGTGTGTGTGTGTGTGTGTGTGTGTGTGTGTGGTATGTAGCTGTATATAGTCTGTACTTTTCTGAGGGTGAGACAGGGAGCAACCACCAGGAACTCTGACTAATGGTGACCTAGCTTTCTCTTGAAGGGTCATCTTCCAGTCTGGGATAGAGATAGAGAGATGGACTGGAAGGAGGGAGTTACCTATTTGGGGCATGGACATGGAGGTCTAAAAGGAAGGAATAATGATTCTTATCAATAGAGAGCCTGATACTTTGTCAATCAAGATAATAATTGTAAGGGAGTGGATCTAGACATGAAATCTATATTATTGGGTTGTTTTAGAACTACCATACATATACATACATTATGCTCATACATATTATGCTATACACAGTATATTATACTAAGACACCATTATATTTTGGAGCTATTATATTCTTGGTGGAACTATATCCTCTGTGACGCTGTGCATGAGTTTATCTGAATGCTATGTATGAATAGCAGCTGTGATTTGTTTTTGATGGGGTAACAAATATGGCCCAGGACAAGAAGAAGAAAAGAGAAAGGGAAAGAAAAGAAATGGTGGCTTCTAGACCATGCTAAGGCTAGTGTGGGTGGCAGAACCAAGAGCAGCACTTTCTACGATGCTCTCTAGTTGCTGAAGAAGAGTTTACCTAGGGCTGTGCTTCCAAGATAGATGGCTTCGTTGAAATGGAATAGGAAATGTCTCAACAGAAAGACTTCTACTGATGCTTACCTTTGCTATCTATACCATGATTTTGGACTGTGTGTGTGTGTGTGTGTGTGTGTGTGTGTGTGTGTACAATTGAGGAGTGGACAAGTGCTCTCAGGAGACATTTGGAGGGAGGAAGCCATGTGGTCTGGGTGCCAAACATGGCTATTTAATTCGAAGTCCATGATTTACCTTGCTTTCCCATTTTCATTAAATACCCTTTACTGATGATTTCTTATGTCATATTTGGTTTCCTCTGTAGGCAAATACACTAGATGGAGGTTCAGGTGGGAGGTTTGAATAACTGCTGATTCAAAACAACACAGGGAACCTAAGGAATAATGATAAGTCCCAGAGTTGTGTGGGAACCACAGGGTGTCTGGGCTGCCATAACAACATACCTCATATTTCCATGTGCTTTACAGTTCACAAAATATGTTCCATATATATATGTATATATATATATATATGTAATACACACACACACACAAACACACACACACACACACACACATATATATATATATATGTGTGATTTTATATAGTATGTTTTTTACATTCCCATTTTACAGATGAGGAAACCAAGAGAAGTTAAATGATCATGGTCACAAGGTTATAAGGTATCAGGGCCAGGACTAAAACCCAGGTCTTTTGACTTTATCAGAGCTCTTTCCACTACATCTCTGGTACTTCCTTAGCAAGATGAATTATTTAGCAGCATCAGTGATGCCATTTTGCAGCCTCATGGGCACTTTGTACAAGGACTTTCTTTTCTACCTGCCCATTATTTTTGGGTGACAGAAAAGAGGCACTCATTCAGCCTTTTCTGCACACAGTCTAACAAAAATCCTCCTATATTCTAATCCTCTTGTGGATTCTCTGTTCCACCCAGCCTCATGCCCAAATGGAATAAAGAAGAATTCTCAGCCATAAGTAGCCTCTGTGGAAGCCCAAGGAGTGTAAAAAGGGTTCTTTCAGCAGTGGGGATCCCTCTGGACAGGACTTTGTTGAGGGTTTCCCTCACTTGTGAATACCTCCAAGCCACCTTTTTTCAGGGCCATTGCTCTCTGTCCATGCCCTAGGATGACCTTGGGTATTGTGCTACATAAAGATAGAGAGTTTGGCTGAGTCCTCAGTTTGCATTCTTCTTGGAGATCCCTCAAGTGGAGATAGTAGAGGTGAACACAGCCCAGATGAAGCCTCAGGTGGGAATAGTAGAGGTGAACATAGCCCAGATGACTATGGATGCTAGGAGTTCTGGGCTTGTACATGGGAGGTGCTACTAGTTCATTTGTTAGCCCCTGCATGCCCTGAATTCCCTAGAAAGGTTTGGGGTGCTTTTGATAAGGGAGGGAGGGGAAGCAGATGGGTAATGTCATGCCAGGAGCCATCTCTCCCAAATGCATGTATATGCACTCACGCATGAGTGCACTTACACACACACACACACACACACACACACACACACACACACTCCTCCTTCTAATTATCCTGCCACTGGGGGTGTACTAACTTCCATCCTTCCCATGGGTTTGGTCTAATGACTGTGAGATGATGTACCATACACAGCAGAGAAGCCAGCCGTGCTGGGCAGGTCTGAAGATGCTGGTTTTCTCACCTCTCCCGCTCTGCGCCACCCTCCTCGCCCCCTCCCCTCTTTTCACTCCTCTGCAAGGAGAACGACAATGCATGTGTGAAGATTTCATTCTGGAGACGCTCCCACTCTCCCTTGCTTTCTAACTCAGAAGCACCACTTCTCTCCTTCCACTTCCTGACACCTCTCCCCTCACCCTATCCTCCAACTGGTTTCCATTTCCATACTCCTAGGGTGTCCCAGCAATTCTTCCTCTCCCTTCTATCCTTCCCCTACCTCAAGATCAGTTCTTTTCTCCCAGGATGTATCGCAGATGTCATTTTCCCTACATACACTCCATGGGCTAGTTAGTTTGGGGTGAATGGGGCATGTGGCCATGAAACTTAATTGGCTGAAGTATTGGGGGTGAGGGAACCTGGTGAGTTCATGCTTGGGAGAACCATCATTCATTGCTTTCTCCAAAGGGGAAAGACCCTTGGGATCAGTCTTAGAAATTATATTATCTTTGGTTCTCAATGTATGTCCTTCTTTTGAATCTCTGCTTCTTTTTTCCTCCTCTGAGCCTCCCATCTCTGGACCCTCCATGTGGATGAAACAAAAGGAGAGAGTTCTCTTAGCTCCCTATTGATTCCATCTTTTACTGACCAAAGACCAAATATGCCTTTGCAGTCAAGAGGTCTTCCTTCTTCTTTTGGCCTTACCCTGGGGCACTGTTGGAGGGCACGATTGTTGTTTTCCAGGGTAGGGGTGGGTGGATGGGCATATTTAGGTTTGTTGGACTGAGTAAATTGCCTTTCTTTTGAGAGAGAGCCAGAGGGAGAGAGAAAATGAAACAGTTTTGCCACCTCCTCATTAGCTCTGAGTCCCAGGTGAGCTGAAGAGCAAGAATATCCTTTTGTGAGGCTGGCAAAGGATGGGAGTGTCACCATGGCGACGCTGTGAGGCTCCTCAGAGCCAGGGGACCACAGCCTCCCTTGCCAGCTTTCTTAGAGGCCGAAGCCAATGCCCTAGACTGGGGCTGGGGAGAGCGGAGAGGGAGCTCACTGGGTTGGAAGAGGTCCTGAGTTGGCTTTCACACAGGGAGTGGCACAAATTTCTTACCCTGTCTTTCCAGGAAGGCTGAGCTGATGAAATCCTTCAGAGCCTCTGGACAAATCCTGAGGTCTTTTTAGCTCTGGGGGCCCTCCAGTATCTGACCCTAGTCTACCTCTCCAAACTACAAATTAATTTCTTTACAAGGACTCTGAAGGGTGGGTAGAATAAATACTGTTACCCTCATTTTTTCAGATAAAGAAACTGAGGCTCAGAGAATAATTTGCCCTTATGCCCATTGCTAATAGGAATGGGAGACAGATTCGAACCCATGTTCCTGATTTCAAATCTGGTATTCCTCATATTATACATACCACCCTTGGGCTACATTGCTCCAAACTTCCAATAACTCTTACCTTGGGCTGATGTCATCACTGATCTCCAAGAAGCACCATTCCTGACTCCACCTCCACACATTTGCTCTGCTCTTCACTTGCTTCCTACTTCCTCATTACTTATGCGAATTCCACCCTTCCTTCCAGGCCTGGCTCAAATTCTACCACCACTATTCAGGCTTCCCAGACAATTCCAGCTCACAGGGTCCTTGTTCCTCCAAACTCCTATAGGACTCAGCCCTCATTTGGTGCTTACATAGAAATACAAGGCAATAAGTGGCATATTTTAAAATCCCTGTGCCTCACCTTGCCAACGAGTCTGTAAACACCTTGAGAGCAGGATCTGTATCTTATAATCCTCTAGAGTCAGGAGTTCTTAACTTGTGGTCTGTGAACTTTTTTTTTTTAACATTTTGATAACAATATTTCAACATAATTGATTTCCTTTGTAATCTTATGTATTTTATTTTATTCATTTAAAAATATGATTCTGAGAAGAGTTCTCTATAGGCTCCACCATTCTGCCCTACAGTCCATGAAACAAACAATGTTAAGAACTCTGATTCTAGATTCCCTCCTCCAGTCTTTCCCCTCTCCAGACCAGCACCTAGTACAATGTCTTTAGCATAGTGGCACTCATTCAGTATTTGTTGGTTGTTCATTTAATTCATCTTTCACTGGCCCTTGTGACAACCAAGGCATAGGACTGGGAAAACCTGGGAGGCCTCTTCCCTTGGAGCTGATCTTCTGTTCCTACTTACATAACCCCTGAGTTGTGGCTCCATCCTACCTGCCTAGCCTCATCTAGTCTAATCCAATCCAATTCAACAAGTATTTTAAAGCTTCTACTTGGTGCAAGGCACTCCTATTGAATAATACTCCTAGGATAATAGCTTTAGAGCTAGAAGGGACCTAAGAAGCCACCTAATCTAGCCTGCCCATTTTACAGATGAGGAAACAGGGGCCCAGAGAGATTAAATGACTTAGGTCACACAGACATTAAGTGGGAGAGGTGGATTTTGAACACAGCTTCTCTGACTCCAAATCCAACATTCTTAACACCGTACCACCATTTTGTTGGGCAATATATCTCTCAGCTCCAACACTCTTGCTTCCAGGGGGTAAACTGGAAGAGATACCATTGTACCCTGCCAGAGGGAGGGGAAACATGGAGGCTAGCCTGACACATTGATTGGTTAGAGCTAATTCCTATGTGCTTCACTGAAGTTGGGGCAAACTCGATTCTAAGTTAAGTGGAAATATTTTGATTTGAGTTAATGTACATTGAATCTGGTAAATACACAGAGTACATTACAACGCTCCCTGGAAATGTACAGTCCGATCAGCAAACAGATTAGTTTTAAGTGAAAAGACACTGGCAGACGCTTAAATTCATTGACTTGTTGAGAATGTCTAGATTTGGATACAAATGCAGCAGAGCGCTAGATCGGTTTGGTGTCTCAGCCCATCCACACGGAGAAGCTATTGATTTTAGTTGATATGCATTGATTCCCAGAAAACGGGACGGCTTTTGAAAATGAACTTCCAGTAATTTCAGGGTGAAGAAGCTGCATTTGCCTCCACGCGAGGCTGGCTTGTTTTGTTAAATGTGTCTCTGCTCCTCGAAGGAAGGGAGAAGCAGACAAATATCTCCCTGTGAATTAAAATGCATTGATTCTTGGAGGGAAATGATGGCCTCTGTTAAAAACTTTTTGGAAACCTTAGCGTGTGAGAGTTTGAATAAAGCCTTTGTTCCCCCACCACCTCGTGCCTACCAGAATGATGGCAGTTTGGGGGCAGTCAGGTGGCATTTGTCAATCAACTGGGTGTGGGCACAAGAAGGGAGCTTTCTTTCTTTTTCTTTTTTAAGTCGACTCTCAAAAAAAAGGCCTGCCCAGATCAGGGAAGAGGAGAGGAGGGCAATGAAACAGCGGACAGGATGGGGTAATGGAATGATACAGCTGATATGGGAAGAGAGACTCAGGAGGCTTGGGCCAGGGTAGAAAGTGAAGGGAAGAAAGAAAAGGACACTGAACTGGGAAGGCAGGAAGATCCTGGGGACTGAAGGATGCAGAAGGAGGCAGAACAAAAGGGTCCGGAGGAGAGGAGGAGGTTGTGCATTCCTTTCCTTATCCACACATTCAAAAATGTGGTGCTCCTTCTGTGTTACTGATTGTCCACCAGAGGCTCTGAGCCCTCATAATATATGGGATTTGATTTATCAGGAAATAAAGACCTTCCTTCTCTGAGGAATGCAATCTCCTGGCATTCAAAGTATGCTCATTTATATTTAAAGTGGTATTAACAATAAAAATAGTGATAGACATTTATATGTTGTTTTAAAATTTGTACAATGATTTGCAGACATTTTGTGCTCGGCACATACTAAATGCTTAATAAATGCTTTTCCATTTATTCAGCCATTCATTTGAGGCTCAGGACAACCTTATGAGTTGAGTAGTATAGGTGTCATCAATATTTGACAGGTGAGGAGTCTGAAGCTTGGGGAGATTAAGTAACCTACCCATGGTTTACTTAGAAAGTTTTCCTCTTAGTGCTTCATGAAAGGCAGAATCACAGAGTGGAGAAAGCTGCATAATGAAAAGAACATTGGATTTGGAATCTATATAAACTGTGCGATTGTGGGCACATCTATCACCTATTCGAGCCTTAGTTTCTTCTTTCCTTTCTTCCTCCCTCCCTTCTTTTCTTTCTTCCTTCCTTCCTTTCTTTCTTTCCTCCTTTCTTTCCTCCTTTTTCTTCCTTCCTTCCTTCCTTCCTTCCTTCCTTCCTTCCTTCCTTCCTTCCTTCCTTCCTTTCTTTCTTCCTTCCTTCCTTCATTCCTTCCTTCCTTCCTTCCTTTGTTTTTCCTTTGGTAAAAATGGAGTAAAGTGTCAAAGGTTACTTCTAGCTCTAAATCTGTGATTGTATGATCAATGTTATCATCTTCATCATCATATGACTGCCTCCCTTTCCCTAGTGCTATCTCTGAAAGGGAGATACAGTTGAAAATACCTTAGATGTGACCTCTCTCTATCCAGTTAAGGAAATAACCCTGGTATTAAATCAAGTGATTGGGAATGAATTATCACACTTTCTAATTATCTGAATGGGTTGACATGAAGCAGTAGCACATTTTAGGTGTTTCCTGCCCTTGCTAATGAATAGTTCCCATGGGGTATGTAGAGAACAGAGTTGGAAGCATCCAGGGATGAAGTGACTAGCTTCGCTCTCATTTCATAGGACTCTCCTGATCTTTTGGATTTAAACCATACATACGGGCCAGCTTTGAGTAAGGATAGAATCAATAGACTCTTAGAATTTTTTATTAGAGCTAGAAGGGATTTCCAGCCTCCTCATTTTACAGAGAGCCCTGTGCCAGGGCCAGATACAGATCTGGATCTGGGCTCAAGAATCACTGCTGATCCTTACTATGTGTATGACCCTGGGGAAGTCACTTGATCTCTCCATGGGCCTCAACTTCCTAATCTACAAAATGAGGGAGTTAGAGTAGATGGCCTCTGAGGTCCCTTCCAACTTTATATCTATGACCCCATGATCTTCTTGTCAATCCCCAATACCCCTTCCCCCCAAAAAACCCCAACCACCAAAACTCAGTAAACTCCATAGCAGCCTACAACTCTAGAAAGAGGTAATCTGGTTGAATGAATCCCTCTATTAGGTGTATTTTTTGTCATTTTTTTTAGATGTGCTTTTTGGCTGTGAGTTGAGGTTTAGGGAGAGCCCCATTTATAAAGGCATTAGTACAACTAGGCCCAACACCTAGTATTCTAAATGGGCAGCAGAAATCAGAGTAGCTAGAGAGAGACAGAAACTGGATATAACAAGAAACAAGAAAAAAGCCATCTCCATCTCTTTCCTGAGCTGGTATAGAATAGTGATCCCTCAAATTAAAGTATCAATTTCTTTCTAATCCATCCCACGTAGATGATGATATTTGTTTTTTCTAAGACATTCCCATTTCCCTCTCCCATCCTCTTTCCTCTAGCAAAAGAGATGACAAAACCTTCCACAGGAACCCATTCCATGGATCAACCACACCCCTCATTGGATTTTGTCCTATGTACAGAGAGCTATGCTGGTGACTAGGAGAAATACAAAGATTAGATAAGTCAAGGTTCCTGTTCTCATAGAGCTTACAGACTAATAGGAGGATATGACACAAACACAGGTAATACAATACAAAACAATACCTCGTTAGTTCATAAGAGTGTTGCAAAGTACTTGTAAAATACAAAGGAGAAAAGGTTGTTAACAATCTTTTGTTGATACTGTTAACATTGTTGGTAGCATCACAGAAGACTTCTTAGCTAAGGTAGCACTTAAATTGGGTTACAAAGGATGTCTGGAAAGTCAATAGAATGGGGTGGGGAAAGAGTATTCAAAACATAAGGAACAGGGGCAGCTAGGTGGTGCAGTGAGTAGAGCACCTGCCCTGGAGTCAGGAGGACCTGAGTTCAAATCTGGCCTCAGACATCTGACACTGTGTGACCTTGGGCAAGTCACTTAACCCTGATTTCCCTGCCTTCCCCCCTCAAAAAAATAAATTAAAAAAAACATAAGGAACAGCATGAGCAGAGGAACAGGAGATGGGGGGCAAGGGATGATAAGGTCCTAGGATGTGGAGATTGAAATAACCTTAGAGAAAATCTTATCCAGCCTCTTATTTTACAGATGGGGAAAGCAAAAGCTCAGAGATGATTTATTAAAAAAAAGAGACTTGTTCAAGGTCACAAAGGTCACAAACTCAGTTTTATGACTCCAGATTTATGGGTTTTTTTCCCTAATATACTATGTTTAATGATGAACAGATGAATTTCAGCCTCCACCCACAGTCTTTCAATAATGATTTCACCTTTTTTTTTGGCTTCTAGACAGTTTCCACCTCTTTCATGACAGAACATTGCTGAAGTTTCTGCTGTAGTTTTAATCTCTCTACATCGTCTAGGAGCAGCAGGAAAAAATGAGATCTAATAATGAATGATTACAACTCTCAAGTTAAGTCTAGTTGGTTGACTAATCAATTTGGTTAAGTGAAAATCCATAGCAAATGAGTCGACCGCAGTATGACATTTCTCCATCCAATTTAAATTAAAATCACCAACCATAATAATTTCACAATTACTCTGGGAGGGCACACTGGAGACTTGACCCCTAGAGCAGGGAAATTGCAAACGTCGTGGAGAATGAGCCGACTGGGGTGGATGAAAGTGTCTCTTGATATGGACACTGTCTGAATCTCTGACTCAATAGTGTGGAGGGTGTAGTCAGGGTCATTAATAACAAAGGTGGACAGCCAGAAGGATGGGTCACATTGGAGTCAGGAAAGCATGTTTTGGCATCACTTGGGAAATGCGTGTGTATTCTCTTTTGTCTGGAAAACAAAGGATGGGCTTTCTTGGTGAGCTACTGGTTTGGAGGTCCTTCTGTTCTCTAAATGGACTGCAAGGTTTCCTGCCTCCATGCTTTTGCTCATGTCATTTCTTCCATTTGGAATGCTTTTCCCCCCTTTTGGTTTCTCTTTTCTGGTTTCTACTGATATTTTAAGGCTCAGTTCGAATGCCATCAAAATTTAATCTTACCTCTACCAATAAACATGTCCCTGATCCCCAAGTCAGAAGTGAGCTTGCTGTTTTTGGAATGGAGGTAATACATTGCCCCTCTCTTACTGTACTTTTGGAAGTCCATTAGAATGTGAGTTTGTTGTGATGAAGGATGGTCCTATCCTTTGTACTTGTACGTCTAGTGCCTAGCACAACACCTGAAATGTAGTAGGTCCACCATCATTACTGTCACCATCATCATCACTAGCATTTGTATGATACTATAAGATTATAAAGTACTATACAAATATCCCATTTTATCTTGACAACAAGAACCATAGAGTTTGTGCTTGGAGAAAACTTGGGGATTATTTAGTTTAACCTGCCCATTTTACAGATGAGGAAAATGAATCTGAGGGAGGTTCTTTAAGCCCCAATTTGCTCATGTTACTACTCTTCTCAGTAAACTTCAGTGGCTCCCTATTATCTTAAGGATAAAATAGGAGCTGTTTAGCTTTTAGAGCCTTTCACATCCAAGCTCCAAGCTACCTTTCTAGACTTATTACACATCACTCCACTGCTCACACTCTACAATCCATCCAAACTGGCCTTCTTGGCTATTTTTTCAGCACTGCGTTCTGTCTCCTGTGCTTTTGCCTTTGCTTTGGTTGTCCACTATGGCTGGAATATGCCCCCCTGCTCAGCATTGCCTCTTAGGATGTCTTACTTCCTTCAGGACTCTACTCAAACATCACCTTCAACATGAAGGCTTTCTTGATCCTCCCAGCCCCCCAGCCATCCCTCCCCAAACTACCTTGCATACATATGCATATGTATGTATGTACCTATGTTGTCTCCCCAGAAGGAATTTAAGTTCCTTGAGATCAGGGATCTGTTCTAGTTTTACCTTTTCAATTCCCCAGCACAGTGACTAGCACATAGTGGGTACTTCTTAAATGCTTGATTGATTGGTCACACAGTCAAGACCCTAACTCCCTAATTCCAGTACTAGGGCTTTTTCTACTACCTTTGCTTTCATGTTCTACCTTAAAGAATAGATATTTGTATCTTGTTGCTATTTGTGACTTTTCTCCCCTAGTAGATTGTATGTTCCATGATAGCAAGGACTATGTTTTTTCATGTTTAGGTCCTTAGCACCTACCATAGTACACTGCACATGGTCCTTTGTTTTGTTTTTTGTTTTTAAGTTTTACTTTAAATCTGTACACATTCCAGAGAATTCTTCAGTCTTCTCAGAGATAATCAGTACTCTTTATTCCCTACAGAGCTTGCAGAGGCCAAAGTCCCTTACTTCTAGGCCTCAAGACTCTAGTTCCTTTCTGGTGACCGTGGACAGTCTGTCCACCTGTTTACAAGTTTACCAAGGTCCAGTCCTCCCTCCCTCTCTTCCACCTGAACTGTTTTGCTTAAAACCCCCACCCCTTCCCACCTAACCTAAATCCTTCCTGTCAGTGGCTCAGTCATTACTTAGAGAAAGAGAAGCGGTGGCAGCCCAGAGAAGTATGAGCTGGAGCCCGGTCCTGTGGATCAATTTGTAATTTTTCTTGTGGCAGTGTGAGGAGCATGAGCGATGTGTGCACTAAATCCCCAGGATAGGCAGCAGTGAAGCAGCCTTTCTGGGACTGAATTATTTATCTGTGGGTCATTTGGCCAGGGGTGAGGAGAGGTGCCCCACTGAGGAGGAGAGGAGAGGCTTGTCAGAACATCAGCTCTTACCTCTCTTGCCCAATGATGGGGGTGCTGAAGCTCCAAGGAGTATTGACTTTCTCCTCTACTCAGTCCTCTTAGATACACACTTACTCCTCTTGGCCACCAGAAGAGAGGCAGGGGTCTAGAAAAGCAGTCTTCAAATGGTTTTGATCTCACATACCTATCTGTAAAATTTAGGGGGGAATGTATCCTCAATACAGTCTATATTTAGACTCAATAAATATCAACAGCTCAGGTGTTTTTTGTTTGGCTTCACTCCCTTGTTTCTAGTAGACCCAGGACTCTTGTCTTAGCCACTGGAAGAGGTCCAGTTTGGCAGCTTTCCTAATATGCTCTACCCAGGAGCAAGGAATTCTTTAGGCCTTCTAGAGTGGTCTACAAAGTGGGACCAGAGATGCTTGGGAGCATTGAGGGTGACCCCAAAGGGTGATCAACCAGTCAGATGGATGGAAAGATGGGCCAAATCCCATCCTCCCTCCATAACCCAATCATGAGACTTACCTCCAACATGATCACACCTAGTATATTGTAAGTCAAAACCTGTTTTATCCCTGTTTGGGCCCCTCGCATCCTCGCAGTGCACTGCATGTTGTCTTCTATTTTGCTTTGCTTTAGTTTTTACTTTGACTCTGCACTTAATGAATTAACAGTAGCTCTCCTGCCTGTCCCCTTAAGGTAAAATAAATCTATGCTTACTTATTTATACACTTATATACATGTAAGATTCTGCTAACAATTACACCTATTACAAAACCTAAACATCTTAAAAGGACAAAATCAAGGTGAGATAACATTTGGAGTGAAGAGAGACTTCAGACAAGGAGACCAAAAAAAGAAGCTGTTTCAATAATCCAGGAGACAAGTGATAAAGTTCTGAACTGGAGTGCTGGTGAGAGGAGACAGATGAGAGAGATGTTGTTGGGCAGAAATGACAAGATTTAATAACTGATTGGATGTGTGGGGTGAGGGAGAGAGAGAAGCTGGAAGATGTCACCAAGGCTGTGAACCTGAACAACTGGAAGGAAAGACACTGGTGTCCTTTATAGAGATAAAAGAATCTGAAGGAGAGGAGGAAGTTTTGAGGGGGTGGGAGATGATGTAATGGAATCTATGATATAAATCACAACTCATCCATGCCTTCTCATTTTAATGTGATGTCATCTGTCCTATCTGAAATGAAAAGAGGAGAGTCAGTGCTCTTACTTGCTGCTCCAGATTGAAGATATTGTCTTCAGACGGTTGCCTGCTATAGCCACAGGATGGTATGGGAGGCAGGAAGTGAGGGTTCTGAAATGAATGGAGGGAAGGTCTTGGAATTCTCCCAATGGTACCTTTTCAGTTGCTGTGGTGAGTCACTAGTTGTGGTTAGGTTATAACCACTCAGCAGAAACTTGTGATAATTGCCCTGAAGGGCTCAGATGTTGGGCTTAGAAGGGGAGAAGATGGGGGCTTGCACAGGTGAAGGAGAGGGTAAAGTGGGATGGGAGGTCTTGAGAGAGAAAGATAGGGGTAATCATGTTGGAGACAAGCCCCATGATTGGGTTTTTGAAGGAGGATGGGATTCAACCCATCTTTCCATCCATCTGATTGGTTGATCACCCTCTGGGCTCAGCCTCTATGCTCCCAAGGGTCTCTGGTCCCATTTTGTAGACTACTTTAGAGGACCTGAGGAATTCTTTGCTCCTGGGTAGAGCACCTCAAGAAAGCTGCCAAACTAGACCTCTTCCAATGGCCAAGACCAGTGTTCTGGGTCTATTGAAAGACAAAGGAAGCCAAACAAAAAAACAGCTGAGCTGTTGAAATTTTTTGAGTGCTTATTGTATACAAATCCCTGCCATGAAGGTGGGGTAGGGTTGAGAGGACACGAAAATGGATAGAACATGGTTCCTGTCCTCAAATAATTTGCTAAGGGATGTGACTTAAACACAAGAGAGAGGGAGGCTGATGACTTTGCATAGTTCTGCATCACTTGAATCCAATTCATATACAAGTCAAGACATCACCCTCATGATGTTACTGGTCCCCTTCAAGAACGAAGGATGAACAATAACAAGTGTAATAAAAGACGGAGTCAAGTGGCAAAGAAGAAATCCAGACACAGTAGAGCCTCCTAGACTTAATCCAGGGGAGGTAGACAGGAAGAGAGGCCCATGAGAGCACCCTTCTTCCATTTCTTCCCCTTTCTACATCCAATGACCCTCCTCCTAGGCCACTCTAACCTCATCATAGCCCCTAGGCAAAAAGAACAACATGACTGCTCACACAGCTTGGATGAATGAGCTGGCAGTCACCAACCTCCAGGAAGATGGAGAGCCCTGCCACTGCATCCTAAGGTCCTCTGGGCCTTGCCATCCGCCCTGCAACTGAGTTCTTATGTGTGTTGTCTCAGAGTGTGAGCTTCTTGAGAGCAGAGACAGCTTCTTTCTCCTATTTGTATCCTTAGCCTTTGACATAGTGCCTTGGCACATGGCAAGTGATTTATCATCTATATACCAGCTAGGTGGTACAGTGGGTAGAGCGATGGGCCTGGAATCAGGAAGATGAGTCTTCCTAAGTTCAAATCTAGCCTTATTAGCTGTGTGACCCTGGGCAAGTCACTTAACCCTCTTTGCCTCAGTTTCCTCATCTGTAAAATAAGATGGAGAAGGAAATGGCAAACTGCTTCAGTATCTTTGCCAAGAAAACCCCAAACAAAGAGTCAGACACAACTGAACAACATTTTTTTTCCTTAGAAGCAATAGAGAATCACTGAATCTACTTGAGCAGGGAAGTGACACAGTCAGACCTGTACTTTTGCCATATGGCAGTTATGTAGGAGATGTAATGGAAAAGGGAGATACAGATTGGAAGCAAATTGGGCATCTATTGTCAATAGTTTAGTTAAGAAG
Source organism: Trichosurus vulpecula (assembly GCF_011100635.1). NCBI lineage: Eukaryota > Metazoa > Chordata > Mammalia > Diprotodontia > Phalangeridae > Trichosurus > Trichosurus vulpecula. The sequence goes on from NC_050574.1 coordinate 128,151,205, forward strand.
TGACAAAGGCATGAACTACGGTGGTAACTGAATGGAGAGAAAGGACAAATGTGAAAGATTTGGAAATAGTTGACAAGACTTCTCAACTGGACATGGGAAGAAAGGAGAATAAAGAGCTGGTTATGACTGAGTTGTAAAGCTGGGTGATTGAAAGGATTGTACAAATTGGGAAGCCAATAAAAGGAATGAGTTTGGGAGAAAAGATAAGGAGTTGAGTTTGAGATGCTTATCCAAATGGGAATGTCCAACAGGCAGTTGGGATGGGAGGCTGGCAGCCAGGAGAGAAATGAGAGCTGGATATGTAGATTTGGGTGCCATCTGCATAGAAATGTTCATTGAACCCATGGGAATGAGTGAGGTCATCAGGCAATAGGGAACCACTGGGGGTTTTCCAGTAGAGGAGTGATATGCTAGACCTGTGCCTTAATAAGATTATTTTGGTGGTCACATGAAAAATGGTTTGGAGAGGAGGATGCTTTCATCAACATAACCTGATGATGAGGGCAAGGTGTGGATTATTATCCTCATTTTCCCAATGAGGAAATTTGGGCTCCTGTAGGTTAAAAGACTTACTTAAGGTCGTGTAAATTGAATCCAGGATTTGCCAACTTCAGCTCCAAGGCACTCACCATGTATTTCAAAACTTCAAGCCCAATTGAAAAATTAATCGACTAAAGAAAAGAAAGGCTTTCAAGGGATTCAACACTGTTAGTGGAGGGTGATGGTGGTGGTGTTGCATCAGTTCTTCCAGTCAATGAAAGAAAAGGTGTGAAAGAAGAGAAAAGGTGTGAATGAAGGAGCCACTGGAGGAGGGAGGTTTGGGCAGTCTGCCAAGCCAGGAAATAGCAGGTCACATCTGCTGAAGACCCATTTCGTTCTTATTCATTCACACTTTCTCTCTTTATTGACATCCTATCAGCTAGTAGCTCTCAGATTCCATCACAGTCCCAGGGCCTTTATCACCTCATTAGTTTTTAATTGTCTGGGCATTCTCAATATCTTTTGCAAGGGGGAGGGTACTATCCTTCCTTGATTGACTCTCTCCCTCATACTTGCCTTTACCACTTGTTCCAAATTTTCTCCTCTCTTCTCAAGCCTACAAAACCCCTCCCTTTGACCCATCTCTTAGCTGTTGACTTCCCTCCTGCTTTATAGAGAAAGCTGAAACCATCCAGAAAGAGTTCCCTCTGCTCCCCCCTTCTATGCCTTAAGACCCCTCTATACCTTCCTGTGTCTTCTCCTTTTCTCCATTCTCTGAGGACAGGTGGGTTTTCTCTTTACTGAGGCTGACTCCTACTTTTGTCAATGACTCCAGACTCTCCAGTTTCTTCCTTTTTCCCCTCATCTTTAACCTCACCTTCTCCTATTCAGCCTACAAACATGCCCAGATCTCCTTAGTCTTTAAAAAAATCTGCGATGACCATGCCATACCCTTGAGCTATCCTTCTTTCACTGGAAAATTCCTAGAAATAATTATTTACACTTGCAGTCTTCACTTCTTCACCACCCACTCACTTCTCAACCCCTTGCAATCTGGTGTCTGACCCCAGTGCTTGACTGAAACTGTTCCCTCCAAGATTACTAGCCATTTCTTAACTGCTGCACTGATGGCCTTTTCTCAGTCCTCATTCTCCTAGGCTTGCCTAAAGCTTTTGGCACGACTGTCTCTTCCCAGATAGACTTTGCATACCCCCTTCTCCTCTTCTGGTTCTCTTCTCCTCTGTCTGTCCATTCCTTCTTACTCCCTTTTGCTGAAGTATTAGCCAAATCCTGTCCTTGAAGGGGGACTGCCAGTTCTGGGATCTTTCCTCCCTCTATATGCTCCCATAGGTTCAATTATCATCTTTACATGGATGCATAACAAATGTATATGTTGAGCCCTCGTCTCTTCCTTGATCTCTAGGTCCATATTGCCACCTTCCCGCTGGACGTTTCCACCCGGATGTATTATCTGCATCTCAAACTCAAGATGACCAAAAGAGAATGCAGCTACCTTAAGGCTGACATTTTCTTCTGCCTATAATCAATCACTCACTCAATAAATATTTATTAAACTCCTACTGTATGCAGGCACTATACTAAACATTGGGGATACAAAAAAGGGCAAAAGACAATTCCTGCCCTCAAAGAGTTCACAATCTAATGGGGGAGACAACAAATATATACAAACTAAGTACAGTATAAATAGCAAATAATCAATAGAGGGAGGGCACTGGTATTAGGAGGAGTTGGTAAGGTGTCCCTTAGATAGGATTTTAGTTGGGACCTAAAGAAAGTAAGAGAAGTCAGTAGTTTATCAGAGGAGGGACAGCATTCCAGGCATGGGAAACAGCCAAAGAAAATGCTTGGAGTGCAGAGATGGAGTGTCTTATTGGTGAAATAGCCAGCAGGCCAGTGTCATTGGATTGAATAGTATGAGTCAGGAAGTAAGGTATAAGATGTGGAAAGGTAGGAGGGGGCTGGGTTAGGAAAGGCTTTGAACACCGAACAGAAAATTTTGTATTTGATCCTGGAAGCAATTGGGAGCCACTGGAGCTTATTGAGTAGAGGTAGAGGGCTGTGACATGGTTGGACCTTCACTTTAGGAAAACCACTTTGGTGGTTGAATGGAGGATGGATTGGAATGGGGAGAAATTTGAGGGAAGCAGACCTACCAGCAGGCTACTGAAAAGTCCGGGCATAATGAGGGCCATCACCAGAGTGGGGGTGGTGTCAGAGGAGAGAAGGGGGGGCATATTCAAGAGACATTACATAGGTGAAATCAACAGGCATCAATCACCCAATCTGTTAAAGGCACCAGATACTCAGTTCACCACTTTAGGGTGTCAAGATATTAGGAGACACCCTGTTTTCCAGACCTAAGGCCCAGCAAGCAAGCTTGGCATAGCAACAACCCTTTGTGCTCACCTTCTGGATGATCTCAGCCATAGCGAAATTCTGGAATTATTTCATATAATTATTGTATGGCTTTGACCAGCACCAGGTGTTCTCTGAGCTCAGACAAGCACCTGCTGTATCCATGTTCTGGTCATGAAGCCCTGCTATGAATCAAACTTGTCACATTGTGGCTGTTACCGCTCATGGTCAGGGCTACAGCTCACTGCACAGCCATTGATACAAGTATTGAGATCTCCCCACCCTGCCTTGGATTCCCCCCACTAGGACTGGGGCCCCAAAATGTGTGTCCTTGCTTGCAAGCTGTTTCCTTCATTTTGAAATTAGACTTCTGCTTGATTCCTGACTTTGCTGTCTCTAGTCTGCTTTGTTTTTGGCCATCCACGGGTTAGAGGCCGGTTCCATCCAGTTGAAAAGAGTCACCCTGATTTTCCCCTCTTTCTACTTCCCCCTCCCAGCCAATCACCATTGTTGTTGTGTCGGACTCTTCATGACCCCATTTGGGGTTTTCTTGGCATAGATACTGGAGTGGTTTGCCATTTCCTTCTCCAGCTCATTTTACAGATCAGGAAACTGAGGTAAACAGGGTAAAGTGACTTGTCCAAGGTCACACAGTGTCTGTGGCTGGATTTGAACTTGGGTTGTTCTGACTTCAGGCCTAGGTGATCCACTCACCATAGGATTCCTCTTACATCGTGCCCCTTCTCCTAAGGCCACCACACTTGCTTTGGTTTTTATCACCTCTCACTTGATCGCTATAATAACTTCCTAATAGATATCCTTGCTTCCAGACTTCCCCATTCTGTAGTTCATCCTGCACAGAGCTGTCAGCTATGGTATCACAAGGGACAGAGCACTTGGCCGGAGTCAGGAAGACTTGAGTTCAAATGCGGCCTCAGACATTTACCGCATGACCTTATTAGCACGTCACTCAACTTCAGTCTGCCTCAACTATAAAATGAAGATAATTACGGCACCTACCTTCTGAGGCTGCTGTGGGGATCAGATGAGATACGTTTGTAAAGTGCTTAGCACATGGTAGGTGCTAAATAAATCCTTGTTCCTTCCTCTTCTTTTTCCCAACTAAATAATACTATTAAGGCACAGAACTGTCACTCCTTTTTTGCTGATCTCCATCCTTCTCCTGGGCAGCTAGGTGGTGCAGTGGATAGCGTGCTGCACCTGAAGTCAGGAAGACTACTTTTCCTGGGTTCAAATACAGCCTCAGACACTTACTAACTGTGTGACCCTGAGCAAGTCACTTAACCCTGTTTGCCTCAGTTTCCTCAACTGTCAATGAGCCAGAGAAGGAAATGGCAAACCCCTCCAGTATCTCTGCCAAGAAAACCCCAAATGGAGTCACAAAGAGTCAGATATGACTGAAAAATGACTGAAGCTCTTCTCTAATTGTTAGTGTTTATTCCCTTCTCAAATCACCTTCTATTATACTTATCTATCTATTGTACTCCTCTCCCCCCGCCACCCAGATGAAGGAAAGCTCTACGGGGACAGAATCTGTTCCAATTTTGTCTTTGTACTCCCAGGAGCTCAATGCCCAGCACATAGTAGGCACCTGATGTTGTTTAAATTGAATGGAATTACTGTGCTTTATTCATCTTTGTTCATTCTAACACAGCACAGCCTTCCACAGAGCTGTGTTTGTTGAGCTGAATTGACAGGCACGTAAAAGGATATAGGAATCAATAGACAACTGTATCAGCATCGAACTGGTGTATAAATCAATCACCAAACATTCGCTGAGTGACAGACTGTGGGGTAAGGCACTGTGGCCAATGCAGAGAGGCCTAAGACCTGATTTCTGCTCTCATGGAGCTTACCATCCAGCTGGGAGATGAGTCATACCAGCCTAGAGGAGAAGGCAAGGCAGTGTATGTTAAATACCCATGAGCGGAACAGATTCTAAACCCACAGGAGGGAGGGAGCGCAGGGCAGGGCAGCGCAGTGAAGGAAGCATTTATGTGGCTCAGAAGCTGGGTTTTGAAAGATGGCTTGGGGCTGCTAGGTGGCACAGTAGATAGAGCCCTGGCCCTAGAATCAGGAGGGCCTGAGTTCAAATTTGACCTCAGATGCTTACTAATTGTGTGACCTTGGGCTAGTCACTTAGCCCTGATTGCCCCCCCCCAAAAGAAGATGGCTTGACTTCAGCAAGAAAGGATGTGATGCCCTGAGAAATCATACTGATTTTGGACGATGAAGACCTGAATTCCAAGTCTGGCTCTGCTGCTTCCTTCCTAGCCCTAGGAATGTAGACAAGTAGCTGACCCTTCTCTATGTCTTAGTTTCCTCACCTCTAAAATAGAGAGAATAATACCTACCTGATCAGGTTCTTGTAATGAATGTTTTTCTTTTTGTAAAATTTAAACTGCTATAAAAATGAGTTATAATTTTCAAAGGAATGAAAATGAAAAAAGTTATTAAGCAATTACTCTGTGCTGGGAACAAAAACTAAGTAAACCAGACAGTCTCTGCCTTCAAGGATATTACTTTCAAAGGAAGAGAGGAGCTGGAAAGATGGAAGTGGGGGATGGGGAAGTAGACAGGACTATCTGGAAATGGGAAGGAAAGAATATGGAGTCCTAAGGAGAAGAAAAAAGATGGAGCCTTTCTGCAGTTGAAAATAAAATAAGAAGAATAGCTAACGTGCGTTGATACAGTACTATCTTATCTGGTCCTTATAACAGCCCAGTGGGGCAGGCACTTTGATTATTCCCATTTTACAGATGAGGAAACTGAGATAAAAAAGGTTAAGTACCTTGCTTGGTGGGGTCCACACATCTATTAAGTGTCTGAGGAGGAATTTGAACCCGTCTTCTTCACTCCAACATACCAGACTTCCTACCAAAAAGAGTATAAGCAAAGTCCCTCTTGTAGCCTTGGGGGCCAAGCACGTCTCATGATTACAGTGCACTAAAGAATCTTCTTTCATCCTGGGGAAGGGAGATTAATCCATTTCAAAATAAATTCTGTTCTTTATGAAATGGAACAGCGTTATAACAAGGTCTAGAGGAATGTTTTGGGACAGCTAGGTGGCACAGTGGCTAGAGTCCTAGGCCTGGAGTCAGGAAGACTCATCTTCCTGAATTCACATCTGTCCTCAGATACTTCCTAGATGTATGACCCTCGGCAAGTCACTTAACCCTATTTGCCTCAGTTTCCTCATCTATAAAATGAGCTGGAGAAGGAAATGGCAAACCACTCCAGTATCTCTGCATAAAAAACTCTAAATGAAGTCATGAAGAGTCAGACATGACTGGAAAATGACTGAACTTTGAAAGGGTAATGGTTGGATTATACTATGTCACACAGATTTAGAGCAGGAAATGACTTTGTCCAATACCAGCCCTTGTTTTACATTTGAGAAAACTGAGTCCCAGAAAGGTTTTGAGTTGCTTAAGGTCATAGGTAGCAAGCCAAGCAATAGGAATTGAACTCAGATCCTCTGACCCCAGAGCCCATGCACTTTTCAATGAACCACCTGTTATATGGAGAGTAAGTGGGTAGAACTTTGGAAAAGGTAGGGTTACCTGCCTGGACTGGTTCACTTGCTTACTGACTTCCCCTCCCTACTTGCTGGGGCCCAGACAGAAGGATGGTTCATGGTCCTGCCCATGTTGGGAGGCTGCATTATGGATGCAAGGTGTAGGAAATAGAAATTATTAAACTCAAAAGAGCGACAGACAGAGTAGCCTTTGTGCGGATGCAGAGTTGAGAAATTATGCTGAAGCAATGCATTGCAAATCAGCCTAGGCGAGGCAGCGAGGGGCCTTTTATTCTCCCAGCCCAGAAGTTGCTTCTGTAGCTTTTGTATGCAGCCCAGGCAGCCCTTCAGGGAGGAAAGAGAAGCCAGCAATTTCGTGGCTGATTGGCAGGCTGTCCTGAGCCAATAAAGATATTTGTTTTCTTGCAGAACTGCGTGGAGACTCAAATCTAGGCTCCTCAATTTTCTTTTTCTTTCGTACTCTTCTTGCAATTTTGCCCTCCCTCTTTCCCATTATGAAAGAAAATGAAACTCAGAGATGCTTTCTCTCTTGAGCTGTTTAGTCCCGATCTGGTCTCAGAGGAGAAAGAAATGGCGCCCTAGTTGGGTACCAATGGGATTGGATGGGAGCAGACTCAGGGTGGCTGTGTCCCTCCCAGAACCCTCTTGATTAATCTGAACATATCGAGTATTCCATAGGAGCCTGACAGCTTGGCTTGTGACTCCACAGGCTATCCCATTGGGAAATCACAATTCATTAGAATATCTAGAAGTCTTAGTCAGCCTCCAAGCAAGCCTGCTTACCATCCCTCACAATCCTCACCCCCAAATCACAGGGATTCCCCATGGAGATAGCAACTCCATGTAATAGAAAGCACCCTAGACTTGGCTCCAGGAAGCCTAGGCTTAAATCCTGTTTCTGATACTTATTAGCTATGTGACAATTGATTAACTCACTTGATCTGAGCCTCAGTTTATTCATCCATTAAGTATAAAAATAGTACTTGCATTAATTCTACTTAGCTGCACTACTTACTATACAGATGACTTTGGGTGATCTCTCTTAGGCCTCAGTTTCCTCATTTGTAAAATGAGGGGGTTGGAATGCAAGACCTTTTAAGATCCCTTTCAGTGCTAAATCTGTGAACTTAAAGGCTACACACTTGAATATATAAAAATTTACAAAATAATATATAGTGATTTCAAGAGGGAGAGCCTTTTCCAAGTGGGAAAGACAAAGCTTTGTATAGGATGAAGGAAGTTAGGGATTCCAGAGGTGGAAAGGAAGAGGGTGTGCAATTCATATGGGGGAGTGGCAGGTTTTGCATATGGGGGTGGAGATGGCAAATGGAGAAATATATATATGGCATAGCCAGAAGGCCAGTATTGGAAAGTGTGTGAGATAAGACTGGAAAGGTAAGTGAGAACCAGACTGCAGAGAATTTTAAATACCAAACAAAACTTACAAGCAATAGGGAGTTATGGGAGACTTTTTAGTAGGGAAGCAATAAGATTTGGTCTCTGTTCCAGGAATATCAATTTAGAAGGCCTTTGAAGGAAGAATTGGAAAAAGAGAGAGACTGGAAACAAGGAGACCAATTAACACACTATTGCAATGGTCCCGGTTAGGTTATTTGTATGAGGTCACACAGCTATTTATTGGCAGAGCCAGAAATAAGACCCTGGGGTCATGATTTATACTTTAGTGTTCCTTCTTCTGTGCCAACATGACCTCTCTTACAGGCAGTACATTTACTCACTAAAGGGTTATGTTTGAACATTCAGAATGTATTTCCTGATATAAATTGTTATACAGAATGGTTAGGTCCCCAGGCCAGCCCTCCAAAGCCTATTTAACTCACAATGTTCCTGAAGTTGTAAAATCTTAAATAGAAGGGCCTCAAAGGTCACTTAGCATAACCCATACCTGAGTGAAGATGTTTTTTACAACACACCCAACAAATAGTTATTGACTCTCCACCTGAAGAACTCCAGTAATGGAGAACTCACTCTCTTGAGGCAGCCCACTTCATTGTTGGATTCAAGATATCTCTATTTTTTTAGTAAGTTTTTCTTTATATTTTTAGCTGAAATCTGCCTGTATGCAACTGCCACTCATTTCTCCTTCTTCTACCCTCTGGGACCAAGTAAATTAAGTCTCATACCTCTTCCAGATGACAGTCTTCTTAGTACTTAGCATGATAGCTCTCCCTTACGTCTTCTCTTCTCCGGGCTAAACATCCTTATCGTCCTCTTTGGGACTTACTCCAGTTTGTCAAAGTCCTTCATATAATGGGGTCCCCCAAACTGAACTCAGTGTGATCTGTGGAGGGCATGGCACAATGCGACTAAAAGCCCTCTCCTGCTGGAGAGTAAACCTCTCTAACTGCAACCTAAATTCTCCTTATCTTTTAGTATGGCCACCATACATATCACACCTTTGGCTCAAATTAAGCTTGTAGCCCAATAGTGATAATAACAACAACTTAAGGTGTGCAGAGCTTTTTCCAAATTTCCTCTCATTTTATCCTCACTAGTTGTAGTGACGGAAGTTGGGATGTAGGTGCTATTATTATCCCGTTTTTAAGATGAGGAAACTAAGTCAGAGAAAGACTAAGTGGCTTGCCCAGGTCTCCACTGATAATAAAAATGTTTGAGGCTGGATTTGAACTCATGTCTTCTGGACTTCAGCACTCTATCTGCTGTACCTCCTAGCTGTGTCTGTTGTTGTTTGTTGAGCTGCACTAAAGATCTCAATGTTTTGTTTAAAAAATAGAACAGAGGCTGCACAGAGGAGTGGATGGGGTGCTGGGCCTAGAGTCAGAAAGACCTTGGTTCAGATCCCACCTCAGACACTTACTAGGTTTGGGACCTGCCTTTAAGCTCTCTCACCCTCAGTTTCCTCATCAATAAGAGGGGATTGAATTTGGCCTGTGAGGTTTCTTCCAGTTCTTTTGATGATCCACCTCTGAACATGCACATAGATCAGTAAATACAAAGAAAGCTTTTCACAAATTACAACATCAGATTTAATAAGCTATATCGCCTTCCTCTCTTGTTGGTTTACAACCTAGGTATCCAATAAGTAAGTAATCTGTCTGTAGGATATTGGCTATGGTTATATATATGGTGTGTGTATATATATGTGTGTGTGTGTATATATATATATATATATGTATGTATATATATATGGCAAAACTTTTAAAAACCCAAATAACTAGGGCAGTTAGGTGGGGTAGTGGATAGAGTGCTGGATCTAGAGTCAGGGAGACTCATCTCCCTGAGTTCAAGTCTGGCCTTAGATGCTTCTTGGTGTTGTGACACTGGGCAAGTCACTTAATCCTGTTTGCCTCAGTTTCCTCATCTGTTAAATGAGCTGGAGAAGGAACCTTTGCCAAGAAAACCACATACGAAGAGCCAGATATGTCTGAAAAATGACTAAACAACAACAAAAATTAGCTTGAACATATGAATTATTAGGATAGTGGACCCTAACACCTGCTTAATGTTGCTATTATGTAACTGATTTAATTAATAATTGTAATTGAAGTTGAATATATCTAATTATATAATTACATTAATAGGGCCTTCTCATATATGGATTTCTGGTCATGGGATGTGCACTGAAAACCTATTATGAGGCCACTTACAGATGAATTAATGAATAACCAGTTCATACCCATCTTGCACTCATAGGGTTGATTTTTTTAACCTAAGTTTAGGATTTTACCTTTAAACCAATTAAGAAGGTCAGCTTAGTAGAGTAGGAAGAGCCAGGATTTGTAAGGACTGAGTTCAAGTCCGAAATTTGCCATTTTTTTTGTGTGTGACCTTAAACAAGTCATCTGACTTCTTTACTCCTCAGTTTCTTCATCTGTAAAATGGGAAGATTTGAGTTTCTGTTGTTAGTGAAATAGCACATACTTCCCAGGATTGTAGTGAGGATAATATGAGAGTTCATTTGGAAGGACCTTTGCACACCTCAAGCTATTATTATTATTACTATTGGGCTACAAGCTTAATTTGAGCCAAAGGTGGCCACACTAAAACAACATATTAACTTTGTTCTCTGAGAGGACCAATAATATTGTGAGGTAGATGGTCTCTAAAATCCTTTCTGGTTCTAAATGGATGATAATGCCTACATTTCATTATATGAGACTTGGGTCATCATCCTAGTCCCTCTGCTTTGATGTCTCATCGTGTGTGGAAATGACACTGAGTTTTTGAAGGTTATGTCAATGGAGTGAAAAACCTTGGCAGGTCTTACCAAGTTGGAATAGTTTTGAGTAGGGACTCAATGTTAGAGTACGTGGCTACTGTCCAAAGACCAACCTCACTAAATTAAGAGTCTCATCACGAGAAGGGTGATCACTAGACAATTATTTCTTTTCTCAGAGTAGCTCACGAAATCATCTACTGAGACAAGGGATTGTAATCTGTGTCCCTAGAGAGAATGTTCCCACCAGTGAAATCATCAGGCATTTGATGAAGACATATCTGAAGCAAGTTCTATAGAGCATTATCACCATGGTATAGGGTCTGACCATTATGGTATAGTGTCAAGAGCCCTTGACTTGGAGCCAGGAGACCTGGATCTGAATCCCAACCATGACACTAATTAGCAGTATGACTTAGACAAGTCATCTCAGTTCTCTGGGACTTAGTTTTCACATCCATAAAATAGAGATTTTTGCAATTCTTAATTGCATGAAGAAAGCATTTTGTAAATGTGTTCAAGAGCCATAGCATCAAACACGTGCCAAAGTTAGAATCCCCCTCCATTAGCCACACAACTGTTGATCCAATATGACTTTGGAGGACTCTAGTGCTCAGAAACTCCCAACCTTCTACAATAGCCCATTCTACTCATTGATAACTCTCAGGATTAGATAGTTCTTATTATCATTACACCACAATGACTCTATAGGAACATGCTTTCATAATTTGAACTTAGGACATCAGAAAAACATGCCCCTCTGTCTCTGCAATGAAAGTGGAGTTCTTTTTCCTTCTTCCATTTCATGCATTTGGCAGTTTCTGCAGAGGATCCAGCAGGATGGGACTAGAGAGGATGCAAAGAATAGGGAAAGGTAGTACAGATGAGAAACAGAAGATTCCTAGTTGGTAGGGAAGGGTTGGGAACTCTGGACCCTCTTTTGGTAAATGACTGGGGTGTGTGGGGTGATCAAAGGGTCTAGCACTTTTGGTATAAGGGCTTGCTAAGGTCTTTTCAGGGCTGTCCATCCCCTTTTGACATTCACCTGCCACCTAGCTCTCACCTGTGGCTCCAAGAAACTGTAGCATGTGCAGTGGCCACACCCCAGTAAAGCAGTCTTAGCAGACAGGCTAAACCATGTTGAGAATAACTAACAGGCCTCAAACCTGGTGAATTAGTGGGATGTCTACTCCAATCATGTGAAGACTTCTCCTGAAAAAAAGGCAGAAGAGAACAATTTGTTCCAAAGACCATGAAGCAGGCTCTGTAGAGTGATTAGAACCTGCTCAGATATCAAAGATGCCAAGGTCATCCACTGCACCCTAGACCTAATATCACCAATCATCCTGACTTTTGTCTTGTCACTGGACTTTGATGACTCTAGAAGAGAGAGTGAGTCAGCTGACTTTGTGCATCTCTACCTCACTTGAATCCCAATTCAGGTACAAGTCAAGACATCACCCTGTGATACCATTGGTCTTCTTCTAATATGCAGAACAAACAACAACTGTAACAGGCAAATGATCAAAAAATGAAATCCTGATGCCTTCCTTTCTACCTTCTAACACACACACACACACACACACACACAGACACCTTTCCTTTTTTTCACTTAGACCCAGCAGAAAAAAATTGTGTGCGGGTGCTAAGTAAGTTAAACAAAAGACTTAATGGTTATTGACGCTTCAGGGGAAAAGTGCCTGATTAGTTAAACACCAGTCTCTTATGCCACTCCAGTGTTCTTTCCACATTCATTCAACAGACATTTATTAAGTACCTACTGTGTACCATACTAAGCATTGGGGAGTAAAGGTATAAGAAAACTGGAAAGGTGAGAGGGGGCTAGGTTATGAAGGGCTTTGAATGAATGACAAGCATTTTGTATTTGATCTTAGAGGCAATAGGGAGCAACTGGAGTTTTATTGAGTAGGGGAATGACATGGTAAGACCTGCACTGATTTAAGAAAATCACTCTAGTGTCTGAATGGAAGATAGATTGGATAGGAGAAAGACTTGAGCCAGGCAGACTCACCAGAAGGCTACTGTAGAGATCAAGACATGAGGTGTTGATGTTCTGCACTACGGTGGGGCAGTGTCAGAAAAGAGAATGGGGCATATTCAAGAGATGTTGCAAAGGTAAAATCAACAGACTTTGGCAAAGTTGGAAATTGGGGATGGGTGATAAAAGATAGTGAGGAGTCCAGGATAACTCTTAGGCTGCAAGTCTGAGGGACTGGGAGGATGCCCTGTATAGTAATAAAGAAGGTAGGAGCTGGGGAAGGTTTAGGGAAAAAGATAATGAATTCCATTTAGGACATGCTGAGTTTGAAATATCTACTGGACACACAATTTAAAGATGTCTGAAAGGTAGTTGGAGCCATTAGATTGGCGGTCAGCAGAGAGTTTGGAACAGGATAGGTAGATTTGAGAATCATAAGCATAAAGATGATAATTAAATCCATGGGAGCTCCTGAGATCATCAAGTGATGTAGTACATACAGAGAAGGGAAGAGGGCCCAGGACAGAACCCTGAGGGACACCTACAATTAGAGGAAGTAATCTAGAAGAAGATTTAGCAAAGGAGACAGAGGAGGAACAGTCAGATGGACAGGCAGAAAACTAGGAAAGAATGGTGTCCCAAAGACCTAGAGAGAAGAGAGTAGGAAGGAGAAGAGACACTGGTCAACAGTGTCAAAGGCTGCCGAGAGGTGGCAGAGAATGAGTATTGAGGGAAGGTCATTGGGGTTGGCAACTAAGAGATCGTCAGTAACTTTATAGAGAATAGTTTTGGTGCAATGATAAGGTCAGAAGCTGAATCATGAGGGGTTTAGATGGCCTTTTCAACAAGTTTGGCTACAAAAAGCAGAAAAGATATAGGAGATAGCAGAGATGGAGAGATAAAATGAGGATTTTTCAGGATGGGGGAGACATGGGGGAGACATGTTTGTAGGCAGTAGGAAATGAGTCAGTAGGAAATGAGTCAGCAGAGAGGGAGAGCCTAAAAAATAAGTGGCAGAGTGGGGATGACAGAGGGGCAGTCTATTAGAGGAGAAAGGATGGAATGGGATCATTTGAACATGGAGAGAGGTGAGCCTTGGTAAGGAAAAAAGGCCACTTCAGGGGTCAAGGAGGAGATAGTGGCAGAAGGCATCAAGTGATGGGAGATGAGGAAGAAGGGAGAAGAGGGAGCTCATGGCAAACAGCCTCAGTTTTTATGTAAAATAGGAAACATTCTCAGCTGAGAGAGTGGGGGTGGGGTAGGTCAGGGAAAACAGAGCCTTGGGAAGTTTGGGGAAGGATGAAAAAGTTTAGAAGAGCCACTGTGGAGAGTGGGATAGTGAGTTAATAGTTAACTCAGTGAGTTAATAACAGGTGAGTTAATAATAAGTTAGTAAGCAGAAGGATTGCTTAGCAGCAGTGAGTGCCCAAACGAGGTTGGACCCAGTAAGAATTTTTAGTAGATTCAGTTAGAAGGATTGTGTGAGGTTCTCCATCTTCATTCAGTGTCATGATTGTAGGAGTGAAGGGGATGAATAGTGGGTGTCACAGCATTTCGGTGTGGTGTGTGCACGTGTGAGTAATAATAGTGATAGCACTTATATAGTGATTTAAGCTTTGCAAATATTTTCTCTTCACACTTTACAAATAGTATCTCATTTGATCCTCACAACAATCCTGGGAAATAAGTTCCATTATTATCCCCATTTTATAGATGAGGAAACTGAGGCAGACTAAAGTTAAGTGACCTGCCCAGGGTCACACAGCCAAGGTGTTACTGACACAAGACTCTTCGCCCCATCCCCTTACTCACTGTTCCACTTATTTAAAGGACTTCAATTTATATGTTGATATCCCCTTAAATTACCTTGATTCTCCTTTCGCCAACCTCCTTATCTCCCATGCTCTTTGCTTTCACTCCACTCCAGCCGTATTCAGGGATCTCTTTGATCTCATCCCCACCCACCAGTGTCCCACGTCCACAGTTCATGAGTCTGAAGTTTCTCTGACCATGATCTATCCCTTTCAATCTCTCTGCACTTTACTCTTCCTAAACTTCCCCTCTCTCTTCATTGTGACTGTCAGTCACTCTGAACCAAGGATGTGCTAGCAAATATTTAAATTAGTTCCTGGTTGTTAAATATACTTGCAGGTCACACGTTCAAGTTTAATTTAAATTATTAATATTTTCTCCATCACTTTCTCAAGTCTAGATGACCAACACAAATAATAAATCCATCCTGATTTGCATTATTTGCCAATTTCTAAGGTTTAAGTTTTTTAAGATTTTCACAACGAAAATTTAACAATCAGCTCTTAGAGCTGGTTCCAGTATGCCATTGTTCAAACTTTTTTCTTTCTTCCCAAACCATCGCCCCTACTCTGGCCTCACCTTTCTCCTTTCAAGATCTTGATACTAAAGTTAAACATATTTATTGTAATTTCAAACCATCATCCTGAAAAAAAGGCCCATCTATATCAAACTACAAAATAGTACTTTCCATGGTAGCAAAGAACTAACTAGAAGTAAAATAGATGCCTATTGACTAGGAAATGGATAAATCAATTGTGAATGCAATAGAGAATTATGATGCTATAAGAAATTATAAATATGAAGAGTTCAAAGAATCACACAAAGACTTCTATGAATAGATGTAAATAGAACAAGGAAAACAACATACCAAATGACTACAGTAGTATAACTGAAAAGAACACAAAAAGTGAAACTAAACTGTATAATTAAGCTTGGATCTGGAAAGGATTTGAGAAAATACCTTTTCCTTTCTTTTTCTAAGAGATGGGAGACTATAGCTGAGGAATATTGCTATACTGTCAGACATAGTCAATTTGTTAGTTGGTTTTTCTGATGTGGTTTTTCCTCTTTCTTAATTGCTGTATAGTGGAAAGCTCATTGGGTAATGAAGTGGAGAAGGGAAGATTGGGAATTTAAAGTAATGTAAAAATAAGTCAATAAAAATACCATTAAAAAACCATAACTTCACATAGTCCTTTGCCCTTAAGCTGACCCCTCCAAAATTCTATCCACCCCTTTCCTTCTCCAAAACCCAGTCTTGGATCGGAAACCAATCCAATCTTTTTCCAAAACCCCATTTTGGAAATGTGTTCTTTTCTCCTCTTCACTTTTACCACCACCTTCTTTCTCCTCAGCAGAAGACTTCCCTTCATACTTTCCTGAAGAAATTGAGGCCATCCATGACAAACTCCTTTTCTCCCCAAATCTTATTTCCAGACATCTTAGCATCATCTCTCATCCTCTTCTCTTTTGTTTCTATCTCCTACAAAGAGGTAGACCTTCCCCTTGGGAAGGCCAACCCCCTTTATTTATTGCCATGTTCTTGTCATCTGTTTGCTCAAGTAATTTGCTTATTTGACAATTGCCTCTCAAGCTAATTTTTGTTTTTTTTGTTATTCCCTAGCTCATTCCCATCTGCTTACAATAGTGTTCCTAGTTCCCCATCCTTAAAAATACCAAACAAAACAAACCCCCCCAAAACTCCCTCAAAAAACAAAAACAAAACCCTTCACTTCATTCTATTCACGATCAAACTCCTAAAAGAAGCTGTCCATACCTCTGCCTCTAGTTTCTGGCCTCTCTTTGATTCTTGTAATCAGGCTTCTGAGCTCATCACTCAGCTAAAACTACTGTATCTGTAATTACGTGTGATCTCTTAAATGCCAAATCCAGAGACCTTTTCTCCATTCACATTCTTCTTGGATTCTCTGTAGCTCTTCATGCTATTGATCATACTTTCTCCCTAGGCACTTTGTTCCTTGGCTTTTCTTGAGATTATTCCAGGTTCTTTTCCTGTTTGGCCATTCCTCAGTCTCTTTTGCTGGATCTTCATCCATATCCCATCCCTTCAAGTGACTCTGTCCTAGGCCCTTTTCTCTTCTCCCTACCTCCATTATCCTACCCTCTCTCCTTGTAGCCTCATCAAATACGAGTGCATTATAATCTCTATACAAATGATACGCTCGGATCTGAATATTTAACCTTAGTATCTCTCTTGAATTCTAGTGCTACATCACCAATAGCCTCTTATGCCTTCCCATCTGGATGTTCTGTGGTCACCCCGGATTCAACAGATCCCAAACAGAATTCATTGTCTTTTCCCAAAAACTTTCCCTCTTCCTAGTTTCTTTGTTTCTCCCCAAGGCACTACCTTTTAACTAGTTGCACAGCTCCCCAACCTCAAAGTAATGCCGGTCTCTCCACTCCCCCTACCCTACCCATGCAATCAATGGCTAAGCCTTGTAAATATGTACCGCATCCATTCAGTTCTTTACTCACAGTTCTATTACCCTACTTGAGACCATCATTACCTCTCACCTAAACCATGCTAATAGCCTCATAATTAGTCTCCTTGCCTTCAGTCTAACTCCTCTCCAATTCATCCTTGACACAGCTGCTAAATTGATATTCTCAAAGCACAGTTCTGATCATATTACTCCTCTGATCATGAAGTTCCAATGGCTCCCTCTTGCCTCTTGCATAAAAATGCTTTAAAATTCTCTGGATTGTAAAGCCCTTTTGCAATCTAGTTCCAGTCGACCTTACCTGGCTCATTGGACGTTTCTTCCCTTCATGAACTTTATACTCCAGCCCAATTAGCCACTAGCCGTTTCCTGGTATGACACTCTATCTCTCACTTCTGTGACCCATTCCTGAAATGCATTTTCTTCTTACCTTCCCTCATCCAATCCCGGGTGTCCTTCAATGATCAATTCAAGTGCCGACTGCTATAGGAAAACTCTCCCAGCTTCCCCCTCCCTTGATGTTGCTAATGTCCTCCTCCATCAATTATTCTTGTTTGCATGTTTCATGTCTACATTTCTGTGTTGGTGTTGCTTTCTTCCAACTGGATATAAGTTTTTTCAGAACAGGGCCTGTTTCACTTTTGTCTTTGTATCACCCCGGCCTAGCCCAATGCCTGGCTAACAGCAGGAGCTTAATAAATGCTTGTTGGATGAATGAATGGACATGTGTGCATTCGTCTGTGTATCCCCATTCCTTGACATACAGAAGCATATATTATGGATTTTTGTTTTGATAAACAACAGTAATTTTAATGACTGGTCTACTTTCCATCAGTACAGACAAATCCCTTCCTATAGAAGGTAATACAGAAATGGGGCAGGGGGTGGGATAAATACAGAAGGGAATGAGGTGGCATAAAGGATAGAACGCTGGGGCCTGGAGTCAGGAAAACCTGAATTCAAATCCTGCCTCCTACTAGCTGTATGATCCTGGGAAGTCATTTAACTTCTGTTTGCTTCAGTCTCAATTGTAAAAGGGGAATCAAAATAGCATCTTCCTCTCAGGTTTGCAACTAGGTGGCACAGAGGGTGGAGTGCCAGGCCTGGAGAAAGAAGCTCATCTTCCTGAGTTCAGATATGATCTTAGACACTTACTAGCTGTGGAACCCTGAACAAGTCACTTAACCTGTTTGCCTCAGTTTCCTCATCTGTAAAATGAGCTGGAGAAGGGAATGAAAACTACTCTAGTATTTTTGCCAAGAAAACCCCAAATGGGGTCCTGAAGAGTTCAACACAACTGAAATGACCTAACAACAACAACCCAGTGTGTTGTGAGGATCAAATGAAAAAAATATTTGTAACATGCTTAGCACAGCTGCTGGAACAAAGTAGGTACTATATAATTGCTAATGATGCTGCTGCAGATGGTGGTGATGATGATGATGATGGTGATGGTGGTGATGATGATGGTGGTGGTGATGATGATGATGATGGTGGTGGTGATGATGATGATGGTGGTGATGGTGGTGGTGATGATGATGATGATGATGGTGGTGGTGATGATGATGATGGTGGTGGTGATGATGGTGGTGGTGATGATGATGATGGTGGTGGTGGTGATGATGATGGTGATGGTGATGATGGTAATGGTGATGGTGATGGTGATAATGATGGTGCTGGTGGTGGTGATGATGATGGTGGTGGTGGTGATGGTGAAGGTGATAATGATGGTGCTGGTGGTGGTGATGATGATGATGGTGGTGGTGATGATGATGATGATGGTGGTGGTGATGATGATGATGGTGGTGGTGGTGGTGATGATGGTGGTGGTGATAATGATGGTGCTGGTGGTGGCGATGATGATGATGGAGGCATCAGTGGAATAGAGCTGAAGTTGAAGGGCAGCCTTGGCTATTTAAAATGGTTTAAAAGCCCCACATTTCTTTGAGGAGCAAAGGTAAAGCTGCTTCAGTTGGCATTGGAGGCCCCCACTGCCACCTCAAGAGCTGCAAGTCCTTCTAAACTAATTCAAACTGTCTCTGAATTGAAGGGAGAAGGTGCCAATTCTGTTCCTGATTAGGAGGTGAGCAGTTCTCCCTTCCTTTCCATATTCCCCTTGCCTTCACATGCTCCCTCCCCCTCCTCAGCCGCAGGCTGACTCATTCCATCCACCCCCATTCTCTCCCTAACTCAACACCCACACATGTCTCTTTTCAGTGTGTTATTAAGTAAATTGTTATTTAGGTGTTTGTTATTTGGGCATTTTGGAGTGAGCACATAGTGACTATTTGAGGGTGAAGGAAAATTCCATGATTTTCTCAATTTAAAATTAATAGAAATGAAGTTTTGTTAGGTGAATTTTGGCCTTGTAGAAAATTTTCATAGAATTGAGTTTGTCCATGTACTGAAAGTTAGATGTGCCTAGAACATATTACATGTATGTACACACATGTGTATGTCCACGTATCAGTATAGTCATGACAATGTGTCAATTATGTTATTATGTCAAAATGGTGTTGGATTAGATGATTTCTAGGGTATGCTCCAGTCCTGAAAGGAAATTATAAGCTTATGTATATTTCTTTTTAAAAATTATTTTATTTTCCCCCAGTTACATGTAAAAACAATTTTTAACATTTTTTAAAAATTTTGAGCCCTAGATTCTCTCCCTCCTCTCTTCCCTCATTGGGAAGGCAAGAAATTTGATATAGGTTATACATGTTCAGTGCTTATGCATATTTTAATGTATGTACTTATGTGTGTTTGCATGGGTATGTCTGTATCTGTGACTATGTCTATGTATGTGTATTTTTGTATGTGTACATGTTAATGTGGAACACCAGTGTGGTAGGTAAAGTGGAACTTGTAGTCAGAAAAAACTCAGAATTAAATACTGCCTCTCCTGACACTTACTTGCTGAGTGACTTTAAGTAGGCTACATAACCTTTCTGTGCCTCAGACAAATCATGGGTTATGATTTGCTTAAGTGGAGGGGATTCCTACATTGGAAGTATCTAGTACTGAGAAAATCATTGATTCTTCAGTGACTAACGTGTTTCCTGAATTACTGCCATACACCACTACCTGTAAAATATTGCAATTAAAAAGATGGACATTTGTTTCTGGGAGGAATTTAGGGTCATTAAATGAGCTTTGCAATTTCCCAAAGCTAATCCAGCCCATTCTCTTCCTCATGTTTAATTCTGGTCCAACTTGTCCATTTGTACTGTCCACTTAAGATATAAATACTGATGGAGTAAGTTCTTTTGGTTGTAGATCATAATCTGCACAATAGGCATTATGCATCCATTTGGTTTTTCCTGTGTGAATAGTTAGGTCAGTTTTGGGGAGTGGTCATGAATCTCTCCTAGGAGGCTCTGCAGTGTTCCAGGACCTGACGCAAAGAGCACAGACAGCATCATCCGTGAAGAGGAGTCCCTGGAGGATCTCACTGTTCACCCAGAATCCCCCTTCTACTTGAACTCAGCACTGTATCTCCCTCATAATGACAATGGTGAACGCTTTTGAGGAAATGATTTTACAATGTACTGAGGAGAGCAAGATACCAAAGTAGAGGGGGGAGAAAAATCTCAGAATTTATCAATACTGACTAAGAGACCACCAACAACCACTGACCTACAAACCTACTTTCCGAACTATATAAGGATTTTGTAGCACTAACACACAAGTGAATGAAGGGCATCTTCAATAAGGATATTAGTTGGAAACAGACAGGCTTTCACAGATGATATCCCACTGTGAATTATATTATTACCAACATATAGTTGACTGAAAGATGTAGAGAATTCAAGATCCCAGTGGACTTATTGTTTGTTGATAATGAAAAAGCATTTGGTTCAGTAGTGCGAAATGCTGCCTTGAAAGCTCTCTTTCGGCAAAGTATCTCCTAGTCATAAGTTAAAATTATTCAAGGTTTCTTGAAAGATCTGTCAATAGAAGGTTTCAAAATCCTGGTGATAGGTGTAGCAGCAGAAATAACCTTGTCCCATGGCCCTCATATAATTAGTATCAGGCCAGGCATGGAACTGGGAGAGGTAGGTTTACCACAATGAATGTGGAGCTGGGGTTCAGGAGTCCTGGGTTCTAGTTTTCACTAATTTGCAATGTGACTTTGGGTAAGTGACTTCTATCAGGTCCTTGGGTACCTCCTCAGTAGCATTGTGGATTAGATGATTTCTAGTCTGTTTCAGTCCTGCAAAGAAAGCAGACTTTCACTCTCCTGGGCATTTCAGAAGAGAGAGCGGAGGGGGTAGTGAACAGAGAGAATTGTGCTGAGGACGGGTTCCAGGGATGCTGTGAGGAAGGAACAGGACTCACCCATTCCTCTCTAGACATGGCCAGTCTGACTACCTCATGCTGGACCCATCTGAGAAGCTATAAAGTAAGGGAGTGGCAATAGGCAGCATCTAAAGAGGGAAAAGAAGGGAGAGGAGAAGAAGGCTCCACATTGTATAGAAGGGGAGCTCCTTTTGCCAAAGGCCTACTTGGCTAAGGCAACTGTTGGGGGTGGGGAGGGGTGGCCATTAGTGTGAAGGGACTTAATGAATATAGAGCAACATCACGGACCTCAAGTAGCTTACATTGTAATCAGAGCAAAAAAAATTGTATGTTTTAATGGGGGTAGAGCAGTTAGCAAACCTTAAAGTGTCTGTCATCATCCTCATCCTCATCCTCATCTTCATCCTCATCCTCATCCTCCTCATCCTCCTCCTCCTCCTCCTCCTCATTATCCTCATCCTCATCATCCTCCTCCTCCTCCTCATCCTCATCCTCAACCTCATCCTCATCCTCATCATCATCCTCCTCCTCATCCTCATCCTCATCATCACCATCCTCCTCCTCCTCCTCATTATCCTCATCCTCAACCTCCTCCTCCTCCTCATCATCATCCTCATCCTCATCCTCCTCCTCCTCCTCATCATCTTCATTCTCATCATCATCATCATCCTCCTCCTCCTCCTCCTCCTCATTATCCTCATCCTCATCATCATCCTCCTCCTCCTCCTCATCATCCTCCTCCTCATCCTCAACCTCATCCTCATCCTCCTCATCATCATCCTCATCCTCATCCTCCTCCTCCTCATCATCATCCTCATTCTCATCATCCTCCTCCTCCTCCTCCTCCTCCTCATTATCCTCATCCTCCTCCTCCTCCTCCTCATCATCATCCTCCTCATCCTCAACCTCATCCTCATCCTCATCATCATCCTCATCATCACCATCATCCTCATTCTCATCATCATCCTCATCTTCCTCCTCATCCTTATCCTCATCCTCATCCTCCTCCTCCTCCTCCTCATCATCATCCTCATTCTCATCATCATCATCCTCCTCCTCCTCCTCATCATCATCATCCTCATCCTCATCATCATCCTCATCCTCATGCTCCTCCTCATCCTTCTCCTCCTCATCATCCTAGTCCTTATCCTCATCCTCCTCCTCCTCCTCCTCATCATCATCATCCTCATCCTCATCATCATCACCCTCCAGTCAGGTGACAGCTTCATTCCATGAACTTTCTGCTGCACTTCTGCTTAGTTCAAGCAATGTTTATAGGCGAATCCAGGGGTATGTTGGTAAGTGTTGAACAACTGGCCTCTCTGGAAAATCTGGGGGAGGGGTGGAGAGGTAGGCACACACACTTTTTAGTTTGACTTGCACTAATAACACTTTCTTAAATCTAGAAAATCAACAGGACAATAAATGAAGGCCTAGTTTGTAGCCATTGCTTATGATAAAAATTTAATAACTGGCTCTCCAAAGCTGGCTAGAGCTGGCTCCAGCACCTACCTGGTGTTATTCACAATGCTTAGCTCAGATCTGGGTAACTAACAGTTGTGCAATTAATATAATGATAGATTGATTGTACTCGACTTGAATAAAGGAGACACACTTTTAAGTACTGACTCTACCATCTATTCGCTGTGTGAGCATTTACCCTTTCTGAACCTCAATTAGCTTATCTGTAAAATGGGGTTAATAACACTTGCTCTCTCCTTATCTCATAGGGTGAGATAAGGACACTTTGTGAATTGTAAAGCACTATGTACATATGGACTCTAATCAATGGTGGTGCAGTGGACAGAGCACCAGCCCTGGAGTCAAGAAGACTTGAGTTCAAATGTGGCCCCAGACACTTAGTAGCTGTGTGACCCTGGGCAAGCCATTTAACCCTGTTTGCCTCAGTGTCCTTATCTGTAAAATAAGCTGGAGAAGGAAATGGCAAACCATTCCAGTATCTTTGCCAAGAAAACTCCAAATGGGGTCATGGAGAGTTGAACATGACTGAAACAAGTGGACAACAAAAATAAAAATTAAATTAAAAAGTCAAGATTATGATTGTAATGGTGTAACCTGGGAAGAGTCACTTCATCTCTGGATGAGCCTTAGTTTTGCCCTCTATGAGATGAAGAGGTTGGACTAGAATGGCATCTAAGAGCCCTTCTAGCCCTAAAGCTTTGGTCCCATGAAATGTTTATAATCTATAGTTTCAAATGACATTCAATCACAAAGCCAGATTAATAGTCACTGACTTGAAGATGGTCCCAGACTAAAACTTCTTGTTAGAATTTTCAGTTCCTCTTCCATCTAGCCACATAGGGACTGAGGGGGTATGATCCTCCCTTCCCACACATTCTGTTAGATTAGATTTGGCAGAACAACTGCCGGTCTTCTGAGGGTAGACCAACAAAGGTAGGATGCTTTGTACATAAAGATGGTGTCACTGATGTTTTAAAGGATGGTCATTCCAAGTGAGGACAGCTAGGCAGCACAATGGATAGAGGGCTGGGTCTTGAGTCAGGAAGATGAAACTTTCTGAGTTCAAATCTGTCCTCAGACGCTTACTAGCTGTGTGACCTTGGGCAAGTCACTTAACTCTATTTGCCTCAGTTTCCTCATCTGTCAAATGAACTGGAGAAGGAAATGGCAAACCACTCCAAAGTCTTTGCCAAGAAAACCCAAAAAGAGTAACAAAGAATTGGACACACCTGAAAATAATAACATTCCAAACTATTTTTCCATTCGTGATGATGGGCTGTGGCCAAGTTCTCTTCTGTGACCATTTATGCACACTGTGCCTGGGACTAGTGAGAAATACATTAGATTAGAATAAGATCTGTGTCCTTGTTCTAACCCTGCTACTGGTTAATATGACCCTCGGCATGTTATTTAACCTCTCAGGCCCAGTTCTCTATCTGTAAAATGGGGATAATAATAGCTCTTAGGCTGTTTTGAAGATCGCATCAGATAACTCATGTCAAGTGCTTTGCAAGCCTTAGAGCACTATATAAATACTAGATATTACTATTTCATCGCTTCAGGAAACTCCCTTTACTCATGTAGGTCAGCAATTTCCTCTGGAATTTGGGGCAGTGAAATGTTAAATGTCTTGCCAGTGGCTGCACAGACAACGAGTGTTGGAGGAAGTACTTGAACCCTTCTTCCTTACTTCCAAGGTTGGCCTTCTGGCCACTGCACGAGGCTAACTATGTAAACCTTAAAGTGCCATAAAAATGTCAGCTGCTACTATTCTGTGTCTTGCAGCTGGCTGGGCTAGCACATGGCCAGAGAATAGAGGGGTTTTTTCCACTGTGAAACTAACTGGCCCATGAACGGGATTAACCTTGCAACCTTATCTCATTAGAACTAATATTCTCTAATCAGATGAACTCACTGGCCCAAATTTTAGAAATTGTTAGATCAGAGAAGATCTAGAGTCTAGGCAGAGACAGAACTGGGGGCTAGGGCACAATACACAAACGTATCTGGATATATATATGTATACATGTGTGTATACATGTATGTATATATACACACCTATATGTACGTGTGTATACATGTATATACACATATACTTGTATGTATGTTTTCATGTGTGTACATGCATATGCATGCATGGATATATATTGACAGAAAATTTCACATTGCATGGTACATTGGTATTTATTTTGTATCGAGTCACCTGTGTTATAGTAAATACTCAAAACTTCTAGTGATGAGTAAATTGTGAGCACTTAGAAAGGGAAGTGTTGATTATGAAGAGCCAGAATCAAGAACAGGTCATGCCAAATTGGCCTCGTTTCTTTTTTTATTTCTTTCTTCTCTCTCTCTCTCTCTCTCTCTCTTCCTTCCTTCCTTCCTTTCTTTTTCTTCCTCTCTTTCTTTTTCTTTCTTCCTCTCTTCCTTTCTCTTTTTCCTCTCTTTCTTTCTTCCTCTCTTTCTCTCTCTCTTCCTCCCTCCCTTTCCTTCTTCCTCCTTTTCTTTCTTTCTTATTCTCCTTCTTTCTTTCTTCCTCTCTTTCCTTCTTTCTTTCTCTTTCTTCCTTCCTTTTTTCCTTCTTCTCTCTCTCTCTCTCTCTCTCTCTCTCTCTCTCTCTCTCTCTCCTCCTCTCTCTCTCTTTCTCTCTCTCTCTCTCTCTCTCTTTCATAAGTAGCCTGTTAGATCAGAGGAACACTACTGACATCTGGCAACTTGAAAAGGCCCCTCACAGCATTTAGGTCCTGAAAGGCAGGGGTGGAGGTTGACTGATGTTTACTCTGAAGGTGTGGCTCATAATTTCAGAAATTCAATTCAACCATCATTTATTAAATTTTTGCCATGTACCAGACACTGTTCTAGGTGCTGGGAACAGAAATTAAAAACAAGACAGCCTCAAGGGATTTACCTACTAAAAGGAAGAGTATAATATGCATGCAAATAATATAAAAATTAGCATGGTGTTAGGTCAAAGAAAACTGGACTTGGAGTTAGGACACCTGAGTTCGAACCTTGTTTTGACTTTTATTATCTGTGTAACCTTGGGCAAGGTCATATAACTACTCTGGGTCTTGTTTTCCTCATCTGTAAAATGAGTGGTTAGACTTGATGGAAAAAGGAAGAGGAAGGGAACAAGTATTGATATAACACCTACTTTGTCAACCTATCAATCAGTGGGGCATCTTGGTGGCACAATGGCTAGAGCCTGGAGTCAGGAAGACTCATCTTGAGTTCCAATCTGGACATTTCTTAGCTGTGTTTCCCTGGGCAAGTCAGTTCACCCTGTTTGCCTCAGTTTCCTCATGTATAAAATGAGAAAGAAATGAGAAAGTATCTTTGCCAAGAAAAACCCAATTGGGGTCATGAAGAGTCAGGTACAACTGAAACCACTGAAGAACAACAAATGTTAATCTATTAATCAATAAACATGCTTTAAGTGCCTACTATGTGTGAGGTACTGTGTTAAGTGCCCGGGGATACAAAAAAGGTAAAAGGCAGTCCTTGCCATCAAAGAGCTTATAATCTAATGGGGTGGGGGCGGGGAGAACAGCATGCAAACAAATATATAGGAAGCAAGTTATATGCAGGATAAATAGAAAGTGAGTAACAGGCAAGGCACTAGAATTAGGAGTGGTGGGGAAAGGTTCCAGTAAAAGAAGAGATTTTAGATGGGATTTAAAGAAAGCCAGGGAGGTCAGTAGTTGGAGCAGAGGTGGGAGAGTGTTGCAAACATGGGGGACAGGAAGAAAAAAGTTCCTGCAGCTGAAAGATGGAGTGTCTTGCTCATGGAAGGACGCTGGAGGCCAGTGACAGTGGATTGAAGAGTGTGTGTTGGGAGTAAGGTATAAGACAACTGAAAAGGGAGGAGGGGGCTAGGTTATAAAGGGCTCAAAAAGGGCATTTTATATTTTCTCCTAGAGGCAATAGGAAGACATGGTAATTTATTGAGTAGGGAGGTAACATGATCGGACCCATGTTTCTGGAAAATCACTTTAGTAGCTGAATGTTTACTCTGAAGGTGCTGCTCGTAATTTCAGTAGCTGAATGGAGGATGGATTAGAGTGAGGAGAAAATTGAGGCAGGCCAACCCACCCGAAGGTTATTGCAATAGGTGTGAGTTGATGAGGACCTGCACCAGGGTGGGGTCAGTGTTAGAGGAGGGAAGGGGGTGTATTCAAGAAACCTTACAAAGGTCAAATTAACAGGCCTTGTCAGCAACTTGGATTGGGGTGGGGGGGGGTGGTTAGAGATACTGAGGAATCCAGGATGACTCCTAGGTTACCATGTACCAGGCACTATGCTAAGTAAATGCTTTTTATGACTATTATATTACAAATATTATCTCATTTGATGACCTCTAAATCTATGATCCTAAAACGGGCATATTTAGAACTTGATGAATGGCCAAATCCAAAGATGGATTATTAATGGATCCATGCCAACCTGGATCAGGTTTCTAATGGAATGCCCTACTGATCTGACCTCTGCTCTGCTCCACATTTTTATCAGTGACATCAAAGCAAGTATAGATGATCTATAAATCAAATATCAGATTTGTAGATGATGTGAAGCTGGGAGGGATACATAATTCATTGGATGAATGAAATGGGATCCAAAAAAGTCATGGCAGGCTAGAACAATGCCTGGATACAACAATGACTAATAAGATGATGTTCAATATGGTTAAATGCTTGAGTTCAAAACTCCACAGCACAAATGCAAGATGGGAGTGGTTAAATAGCATTTCTCACGGAAACTACACATAGATTTTTAGTGGACTGACAGGATCTTTGAAAATGTTATCTTAAGCTACATGAACAGAAGCATAGCACCCCAAATGAGAGAGATTATAACTCCCTTGTTGTCTTAGTCTGATAACATCTGGAGCATTTTGTAGCGTCTGTTGTTGTTCAGTCATTTTCAGTCCTATCTGACTCTTTGTCACCCCATTGGGTGTTTTCTTGGCAAAGATACTAGAGTGGTTTGCCTTTTCCTTCTCCAGCTCATTATATAGATGAGGAAACTAAGGCAAACAGGGTAAGGTGACTTGCCTAGGGTCACACGGCTGCCATTACTTTGTAAAGACAGTGTCAAACTTTAGGAAGGGCCTGGACAAGCTGGAATCTGTCTAAGGGAGTGTGATCCAGATGGTGAGGGGACTTGAAACCAGGCTAGGCAAAGATCCATTGAAGGAACTGGGAACATTTTAGCTTAGAGAAGAGAAGATTGAAAGAGGATGTGAGAGTTGTCTTGAGAGGCAATTTGAACATAGCAGAAAAATTGCTAATTAGGAAATAGAATACGGTTTGGTTGGATCTTAGGTCTGCCACTGACTTGTCACATGAACTTAGGCAAATCTCCTTGGAATTCTGAACCTTAATTTCATCATCTAGGAAATGATAGAGTTGGACTGGATGGGGGAATGAGCCTTTGGATAGCACTCGTTTTGTGCCAGGCGCTGTGCTAAACACTTTATAAATATTATCTCGTTTGATCTGATGATCTCTAATGGCCATTCCAGTGCTAACATTTTGTGCCTCTGTCTATAGAACTCAATCCAGATTTTAAGGTTATTTGAAATGATCTTATGTAGAAAAAAGATTAGTTTTGTTTTCGCTTCAGAGGATAACGCTGGGCACAGTGGGCAAGGGGAGCAAACTGTACCTTGAAATAAAGGGGGAAAAACTTTATAAGAATTAAAGGTGTCCAAAGGTAAAAGGGGGTGCCTCATGAAATAGGGCGCCCTCTATCAATGGATGTCTGGAAGACCACTAGAAGGAGATGTTCTAGAGGAGATTCCTGCTTAGATGTGGGTTGGACTATTGTTTGTTGTTGTTGGTGGTGGTGGTAGTGGTGAGGATGATGATTCTGTTTTCTTTTTTTCGCTTTTTGGGGGGGGGAAGGCAGGGCAATTGGGGTTAAGTGACATGCCCAAGGTCACACAGCTAGTACATGTGTCAAGTGTTTGAGGCCAGATTTGAACTCAGGTCCTCCTGACTCCAGGGCTAGTGCTCTACTCACTGTGCCACCTAGCTGCTCCATGATCCTTTGTTTTCAAAGAGGACCAGTGACATCAAAGGGTGATGACTTGCCCTCTGAGGCCCTTTTCAGATGTGAGAATGTGTGAACACATAGGGAGCTTGTAGAATGAACAAACTCCTTGATTGGGTTTTGGGTCTGAGACCCAGAGGGCCTCACACAGACCCTAGTGGATAGAGAGGAACTTGAACCCTTTACTCTTCCTCCCAATGTCCACAGTTTGGAAGGATTCAGTAGCGAGATTGCTGGGGCATGTGTATGGGCAGAGGTCTCCTCAGACCCCAAGGCAAGAGTTCTTAGGCAAGCAGCTTTCATTCTCCACTAAAGGATGAAGTGAGAGAAATATTGATGTCCCCAAAGGACAGAGGAGACCAGGGCTTGGGGGAGTGACCCTCCCTCCCCACCACACTGCTGACTTAAAGGGATGAAGGCTATAAATGAAGTGGACTGTCAGATTCTTGTCCGTCAGTGACTGTAGCCACACCAATGCCTACACATTTAGAAAAAGGGAGATAAAGAGATCATGTGCTTACATGTGCATCTCTCTTCATGTATGTACCAGTCCCGTTGTTTCCAATAGTATCAATTAGGAAGCTGCCTGATCCTCATGCCTTGCAGTTGCTTTCCTGTTGTTTCTGCAGCTGGCTGTCAAGAGCTGGAGTGGGTGTGTCAGGAAGAGAAGCCTTAGACAAGAAAGAATGAAGGAGCATTGGGGGGCTCCAGGCAAGGCACAGGCAGACACAGGAGCAAACCAAGGTGTGTGAATGCTTCATCAGCTAAGCCTCATGTTGAGGGGTGGACAATCTGGGTCTCCCGGGGGATGGAGCGGAGTGTCATGGGGAGGAGAGCTGATCTGGGGGCTAATTTGCCACTAGATTTTTGAGACTAAGCTGGAATTGAATTTGAAAAGACTGGGGGCAGGGCTACATTAGCAGTTTTTTTTTATTTTCTAAAGCTTAAACTTTCTTATGAAAGGTAATGGTCTTCATATTCATTAAAGTTAAACAAAAAAGACAGAATATTGAAGCAGCTGAGACTCTAGTCTCATAACAGGCAAAACTTCCTGGCAATGTGTGTAGCCAAAGAGTGGAACATATAGTCATGGGGGGCATTGACTCTCCTTCAGTAAAAGTCCTAACCACTGGCCAAGAATAGACCTGTATGGAGGAAGGGTGGTGGATAATATGCGCCATGAAGATTTTTCCAGTCTAAGGATTTCTCTGTTGTTGATATCTGAATAAGTTTGGGAGGTAAAGTCTTATTTAACTGCATTTTCCTTGCTCTGAGCAAAGCTCTGGGTAATGGTGTTTGCATGGAATCACATTTCATATGGTACACCTGTTAAAAGTCCTTTTGTCCAGGGAATCGGCTTAAGCAACATCTTTGAGGTCTGGAAAGCAGCCCTCTGGGCAAGCAATCTGGCTTGGCTTGTCTCCT
This sequence comes from Trichosurus vulpecula, assembly GCF_011100635.1. Classification (NCBI taxonomy): domain Eukaryota; kingdom Metazoa; phylum Chordata; class Mammalia; order Diprotodontia; family Phalangeridae; genus Trichosurus; species Trichosurus vulpecula. The sequence continues at coordinate 128,181,348 of NC_050574.1, forward strand.
TCAGGGACCCACAGATCCCTGCTTCCAGAAGGGGCCAAAGACCCAGGCATCCTCTTCTCCTGCATCCACCAGCCTTCTCCCTCTTCCCCCACCCCATCCACCTCCCTCCAAAATGGGTTGGCTTCTCCATCTCGGCTCTGGTGAGACTCGGGAGGGACCCAGCCCCAATCATCTCAGCTCAGAGAGAGAAAGAAGGAACATCTGTTAACACAAATGCTTTTCTAATTTCTTTTTAAATCTCACTCAGCATCTGCGTTAAACAAGGCTGATCGGCTTGTACAATATTTAATTTTGGAACAATTTCAAAAGGAACTTGCGAGAGGGGAGCAATGGGGAGAGTACCAGCCTCCTAAATCTTTAATAGCATGCCGGTTAAGAACTTCTGCAGAGCTCAGTCCTAATCACACGGAAGAGAATAAGCAGAGACAGAATTTCTTAATAACAAATACCTTTGCAGCACCTCATTAAATCACTGCATTTCAGAGACACAGCAGGACACTTGGGTGAATAAATAGTGCAATCTCCTAGTCTGAAGGATTTTCACATCTGAGTTATTTCTCCTGCATATGATCAGTTTTTTCTCTCTATCTCTCTGTCTCTCTCTCTCTCTTTCTCTCTGTCTCTGTCTCTCTGTCTCTGTCTCTGTCTCTCTCTCTCTGTCTCTCTGTTTCTGTCTCTCTCTCTCTCTCTCTCTCTCTCTCTCTCACACACACACACACACACACACACGCACAAATTTTAACTGATGACTTTAATTAATGGACACATTAAAAAGACAGAGTTGAAAAAAGCCTCTTCTCTTCTCCTCCCCTTCTTTCACCTTCCCCACCTAAACCCATTTCTTATGTTTTTACAGTTTGACAAACAGCACTGAAAGATGAGAGATGAAAGAAGGAGCCGGATGAGGGGAGGTGGGGCATGATGCTGGATGGTGTGAAGACAAAGCATCTCTTGGCTGTGGTGTTTATGAGAATTATGATAAATGCAGCCAAAGAGAGAGAGAGAGGGAAGGGTCTTCAGGGTGCTCAGCCCACCAGTATGTCAGTTCATTTGCTGTCCCAGCTTATGCATAATATGTAGATGAGAAGGGGGGAGGGAGTGAAGGAAGAGGAAAACACCTGTTTTTGTTAAAAGGCTAAGCCAACTAGGAAATGGCCTGTGGTGTCCAGTGGATGGAAGGAGAACGGGAGCTGGTTTGTATGCCATCTTTGTTAAATTGTAAGTTCTTGGAGGGAAGCGTTGGTATGTGAGCTCTTTTCCATCTTTCTATTAGCACTGCCTGTTCCAGTGCCCTGTACATAGCTGGTGCTTAATTCATGCTTATTAATTGCAAATGCTTATTAATTGCTCACAACACTGTGAGCTAGGCAGCAAAAATATTATCAGCCCCATTTTACAGCTGAAGAAACAAGTTCCTAGAATCTACTGCTGCAGAGCCAATAAGTGATAGATCTGAGAGGGGAACCCAAGCCTTCTGACACCAAGGCCAGGGTACTTTGCCATCATACTCTGTATTCCCATATGATTGCTGATAGCCTCCTGGACCACATGACCACTTCCTCCCTCTTAGGGGAGGGAAGGAACCTTTATGGAGTATGTATATAACATACCAAGATCATTATAGACTGTTTCCTATGACCCAAACTTTGAAGTCAAATGGATATCTGGTTGCTCTACAAGCACATAGGATATGTGTAGTGACAGATAAGGCTCAAAATATATGTTGGAACCATATTGTGGAGTATCCTGATTTCAATTTGAGGAATACATAGATAATAGGGAGCCAAAGAAGGTATTTGAGCAAGGTAATGATATGATTAGAGCTGTCAATCTGTCAGCAGTGAGTAGGATAGAGAGACTAAAGGTGAAGATGCCCTTTAGGAAGCCATTGTAAAGTCTTAGATGGTAAACGAGAGTGATGGCAGCTGGAGTGACAATGACAGGATGGCTGATAGACATTGCAGAGATACAGAGGCCTGGTATCCAGGAGGAAAGGAAAGCAGAAATAGAAAGGTAGAGACTGCTTTCTGAAACCTCCCAGCTCCCAAACCCAATAGAATAGAACTCACAGGAGAAGACACGCCCCTTGCTCTCAGCAGCTTATACTCTAACTGGGAAAATAGAATTAACTTCGCTTTCAGGTAAGAGCATGAATCAAGCTCATATATTAACAATAATAGACATTTATATAATGCTGTGTTTTCAAAGTGCTTTTTTTGCAGGGGGAGGGAGGTACACAGCTAGGTATTAGGGTGGATAGAATGCCAGGCCTGGAGTCAGGAAGACTTGAGTTCAAAATCTATCCTCAAATGCTTCTCAGTTATGTGACCCTGGTCAGCCTCAGTTTCTTCAACTGTAAAATAGGGATCATAATAACACATACTTCTCAGGGTTTTTGTGAGGACCAAATGAGATAATAATTATAAAGCACAGTGCCTGGCACATAGCAAGTACTTAATTTGCCTATTCCCTTTACATACATCAAATCATGTGAACTTTAAAACCCTGTAAAGTAGGTAGTACAGGCACTTCACCTGATTTAACAGAAAAGGAAACTAGGATTCAGAGACACTAAGGGACTTGTCCATAAGCATATAGTTAGTGGGGAGGCAACATTCAAGGCCAAGTCTTCTGGCTCCAGCCCTTGTACTCCACCCCTATCCCATGCTGCCTCTCTGGTATGATACTGCCTCTACATGCAATAGGCATTCAAAAGAAAGAAAGGATCATTTAGGAGTCCTTTTAGGACTCTTTTATGTCTTTCCCAAACTTAGTCCTACATTTCCAACTTCCTGATGGATATTTCTATCTCTACTATATCCACTGGATGTTTCTACCTCCACATTTTCATGTTCTACCATGAACTCAAACTCAGCTTATTTCAAACAGAACCCAACATTCTTTCCCCTAAACCACTTCCTCCTTCTATCTCGTCTATCTCTGTTAATAAGAACATTGTCCTCTTCACATCATGCTCCCGGACATCCAAGCTCAGAACCTTGGGGATGTTTTCAATTTCACTCTCCCCCATCAGTCACAAGTCATATAGATTCGTATCTCTGCAATGCCTCTCTTATCCATCCTCTCACTTCCATTTTGACAGCTGTCACCCTAATTTACCATCTGAGACAATTGCGATGACTTGCTAATGGGTTTTCCTGTCTCTAGTCTCTACCCTATTCACTGATGACAGATCGACAATTCTAATCATATCATTACCCAGCTCAAATGCCTTCTTTAGCTCCCTATTACCAACACATTCCTCAACTCAAATTGAGCACATTCAACAATATGGTTCCAAGATATCTTTTCAGCCTTGTCTGTCAATACTCCTCTACAAATATTCTATCTTCTTGTGAAGGAACTGGATGTCCATGTGACTTCAAGGTTTGAGGTCATGGGAAATTGCCTAAAATGATGTTAGTATAATGTATACATATTCTATAAGGGCTCCTTCCCTTCCGGATGAGGTGGTGGTGGTGATATTTGTTAAGGCCATTGCTAGACATGTGGGACCATCATCCATGAACAGAATGCAAGGTTCCAACTAGGGGGGCATGCGTGTGTGAGTGTATGTGTGTGTTGGAGGGGGATTTCCTCATTAACTGGAGATATGACTAATTTTTTTAATTATGGAATCACCAGGCCAGAAATGACCTCAGCAGCCAACTAGACAACTGTGGATGTCTACCCTTTGCTTAAAGCTCTCAAAACTGAGAGAGGGAATGAATAGGAATGAATCTTCTCCCTCCCTTCGAAGCCCATTCCTCTTTTGGATAACACTGTAATTTTAGAAGACTTTTTTCTAATTTATTTACTATCTGGATCTATGATTGCATTGATACTGGAAACTCCTACCCATACAAACTTAGAATAGTTCTGCAACTTAAGAATCTTAGAAAGTTGCCTGGTGACACAGAGAGGTTAAGTGATTTCCTTAGGGTCATATGGCCAGCATCTGCCAAGTACAGGACTTGAACTTGGGTCTTCTTCTCTTGAACTCTGACTCTTTATTCACTACAACATACTGGTTCTTTTTCTTATAAGAGATCCAAATTTGCTTCTCTGCAACTTCTATGCATCGTACCTGGTTCTGTGTCTGGGGCCAAGAATAATGAGCCCAATTCTTTTGTAGGGAGACAATGCTTGACCCGGTCTCCCCATGGTTCCTCCAGACTAAACATCCTCATTTGCTTCAAGCGTTACATATATATATATGTGTGTGTGTGTGTGTGTGTGTGTGTGTGTGTGTGTGTGTGTGTGTAATAAAAACCTGAAAAGGCCAGAAGTTGGGTACAACCCAAGTGCAGTGCCAAGGACCCTAAGCCCAAGAAATGCCATTATTTCTTGGCAAAGGTAACCACTGGGAATGGAGCCATGGAACTAGCTCTTCCGACAGAGCCCTCCCAACAGCTGTTCCAACCCAGTTTTTCTCTCAAGCTCCCAATGGTGAACCTCATTACCAGCAATGACTTTGACCCCTACTTTATTGAGAAGATTGAGACCATGTGATATGAACTCTTTCAACTCCTTTCTCCACTCCTTTTAATATCTGAATATCCTCATCCTTTTTTTCCTTCCTTCATTGTCAAAGGTGGCCCTCCACCTCTATACTTAATCCTATTCCTTTCTGTCTCCTTTGTGACCTTACTCCATTAATCAATTTCTCCATCATGCATTTTTAATCTCTCCATCTCTAAGGTCTCTTTCTCTTCAGCCTTTAAATGTTTTTTTCTCACTCCTTTGCAATATGGCTTTAATCCTTAACATTTTGTTGATGAAAGCTCAAGATTATTCCCTAATGACCTCTATCACTAAATTCAATGGCCTTTTTCTCTCTTTACCCTTTTTGACCTTTCAGATTTGACACCATAGACTACCATCTCCTCCTAGATATTATCTTCTCCCTCGTCTACCATGACATTGAATTTCTATAATTCTCCCGCCTCTCTGTCTCTTTAAACTTAAATTAAATTCTCTCTTTATCCTCATCCTAACTATTAAATTTGGATGTTGCCCAAGTTTTTGTCTTTGGCTTTTTCTTCTCTCGCTACAGTCTCTCCTTGATAAGCTCATTTACTTCCATGGATCGTACTGCTATGGCTATGTAGATGAATCCCAAAACTCTGTCACTATAACCAATATCTCTTGGTCCCATATTTCCAAGTAAATATTGGATATTTGCACCTACGTGGCTTTCTCATCCAAAACCAACCTCCATCTTCTTCTCCAAAAACATATACCTCCCCTAATGTTTTCTTTTCTGTTAATAGTACCACCATCCTTTCCTTCAAAAAGATTCTTTTGATTCCTTCCTCTGTCTTACCCTACACATTCAATTACTTGATAAGTCTTTTTATTTCTACTTTCCAATATTTCTTCCATATGTTCCCTCATCTCAACTCTCAGTACAACCAACCTCGCTCAGGCCCCCATGAGAACTACATGGCTATATTACTGCAATACTCTATGAAATGGTCTTCTTGGCTCCAGCATATTCCTTCTCTAATATATCTTTCATACTGTTGCCTAAGGAATCTTCTGATCATTTTCCTACTCAAAAAACATTCACTGTCACTCCATTGCCCAAGAAACAAAGTATAAAGTCTTGCTACTGAAATTCAATGATTTGGCCCCAATTTACCTTTTCTATTCTTATCCCACATCACTCCCCAATAAGTGCTCCTGCTGATTTTCTCCCAGCCTCCCTCCCCCTTCTCCTCTCTTAGGTCCATGCCTCTAGTAATGATCCCCCCATCCCATGTTGATTGCTTCCGGGTCTTGCTTACCTACTGAGCTCCATTGGCCAACTTTTCTATTTTTTTGCCAAGTTAATTTTTTACCAACTATTTTGACCAAATAGTTTTTATGGTCACTGCTTTGTAGTACATTTTGAGATCTAATAATGCTAGATTCCCCTTGTTCCTACTTTTTTTCATTTCCTTTGAGATTTTTGACCTTTTGTTTTTTATTCTTTTTCCGACATTGTGGCTACTCTCTGAGGTACCTAGCTTGGTGGATATAGGTGGGCAGTTTTCTTTCCTTTATAGTTTAAAGCCCTTTTGATTAGATTTGCAATACTCCAAGCAAATACATCCTTACTAACCCTTATTAGGTGTGCAATATCCTTGGCCAGGAGCCAGTCATTCCTATATTTTCAGCTTTAGGTTCATAAATCCAAACTCCATGCACAGACACCATCTTCTTAACCTACTAGTCACTTCTCAAATCTCCCCTTCTTTTCTGAAACCCTTGCCTTTAATCAGCTGCAGTGACAAAAATATCAAGTATGTCCCCAAGGCCTTCAGTTTCTTGGCCAGATCTTCATCATAGCTAACAATGCTTTCTTGATTCTTTCTAGCAGTATTATTTATATTCATATGAATCACCGAAAGTGGTCATAATCATCTGGTTTGACAAATCCTTTGAGGTTCTCTATAACACCCTGGTTACAAGCCCTGGAAAGCAATAGACCTTTCTTGTATTGCTATCTAGTCAACTAATAGTTACTTTAGTTTGTCTCATAAGGGTATCACCAACCACTACTAATCATCTTTTCTTCCTCTGACCCTTACTGGATTATGTCTCATCTGCCCAATACATGTGGACTCATGCCTTCATTTCTTGTGTTATATAACAGCAGTTGCTTCTTCCTCAGAGGGATCAGTTCCCTCTCCTTTAGGAATAAGCATCTTATCTGTTGTTCAGTGCCAGTGTTCTCTAGCCCTCCTTTCCCTTCTCTTTTGTGTTATTTTCTTCTACCTCCTACTTCCTGGTCATAGGTTTTCTCTATTCCTCTTCACTTACTTTTTCTCCTATGTTTTCCTATTAGAGTTGTGTTCCTACTTCACTATGCTTGTTAACCTGGAAAATGAGAGTTATCCCTTGAACCTCTTTGCCTTCTCTTCTCAAACTCAATTCAGGTGCAAACCAAGAGACATCACCCTCATAATGTCATTGGTCCTTGTCAAGAATGAAGAATGAACAACAACAACCTTCCCTTCTGAGACAGAGAAAGAGAGAGAGAGAGAGAGAGAGAGAGAGAGAGAGAGAGAGAGACAGAGAGAGAGAGAGAGACAGAGAGACAGAGAGAAAAAAACAGAGAGAGAAATGGAGAGAGTGAAAGAGAGAGAGAGACAGAGAGACAGAGAGAGAGAGACAGAGAGAGACAGAGACAGAGAGAGACAGAGACAGAGAGAGACAGAGACAGAGCGAGTCTCCACGGTGAGCCCACCTACCAATTACTTGGCAGTGAGAGGAAAGATAGATATCCTGCAGTCTATTCAGATCCATACAAAACCCATTGTGCAATTCATACATCCTTTTAAGTAAGACTCTGTATTTGAATGTATGGCTCATCCCTCTTAATAGATTTACAACTCCTTGAAGGCAGGGTCTTTGTCCTCTATTTTTTTGTATCTTCAGTGCCTAGCACAGTTATTTACATACAGTATTGTTTGCTTAGTGAATAGACAGATGAATAAAAAATAATTCTGACCATTATCCTCTCAAGCTTTCCCTTTTTTGACCTATAATATCAAATAATGTTATGTTTCTCCATCTGTCTTCTCTCTAACCTTTCTAACCTAACTCTTATTTTTTCATCTTGAATTTACCCAGTTCCCATGAATTCAATTCAACAAACATTTCTTGGATACCTAATACGTGCAAGTATGCCTGTTACAATGTGCGGGTCTGGTCTAAGCATATTATCCTTTATCCAATAAACTCCAGTGACTTCCTATCACCACTTGGATCAAATATAAAATCCTCTGGTGTTAAAAGCCCTTCATAAACTGGTCCTTTCCTACCTTTCCAGTCTTCTTAAATCTTACTCCCCTCATCATCTCCTATGATCAAATGACGCTGGCCTCCTTGAAGAATCTCAAACAAGACACTGCTGACTGAGCATTTTCTCTTACTGTCCCCTATATCTCTCCCTTTTCTCTTCCCCATCATCTCCAATTCTTGGCTTTCCTAGCTCTTAAAAGTCCCAGCCAAAAGCAGATAACTACAGAGGCCTTTCCCCATTCCCCGTAATGTCTCCAATTTATCCCACATATATCCATCCTGTTTGTACATAGTTGTTTGCATGTTGTCCCTCCCCCCCCCACATTACACTGTGAGCTCCCTGAGATCAGGGATGGTCTTTTGCCTTTCTTTGCAACCCCAGTGATTACCCCAGTCTCTGGCATAAAGTAGGAGCTTAATAAATGCTTGTTGATTCACTGTCTGCAATGTGGCATTAGTCAGGTTCAGTGTGAATGGGATGTTCTATATTATAAATTTCTCAGGAGATACTTGCTTCCAGGTACATGCATGGTCTAACTTGTATTTTTCTTAGTATGGCCTCCCTGGATCTAGTCTGTAAATCATCCAGGCCTCTTTTCATGAAGACCATGCTGCTGGCTCTTATTTATATCAAAGAGTTCCTTTGAAATCTTTGGAATGGGGTAGGCATTTCTTCAATCAGGTAAAGGCCCTGTGACTGCAATAATGAGGAGGCCTCTTTTCTTTCTCCACGTATACCCACTCCCTTGGCAACCTCAGCCCAGTGCTCCAACCATACCTCTACAAGAATGACACCTAAATTTGTATCTCTAGCCCTGACTTCCCAACCAAACTTAATACTCACAATTCTAGCCTTCAACTGGACCTCTCCAGTCCCAGCAGCATCTGAAATTCAACCTACCCTAAACTTATCATTGTCACTCCTTCTGACTTCATTAATTCTGTCAATGGCAGTCACTCCATTATCCAAGCTCTAAATTTTGGTGTTTGAATCTTCCCTCTCCCTTGCCTTCCACAACCACCTTCCAATAAAGACAGTTACTAAAGGTGCTGGATACTGCCTCTGGAACCATGCTCTCATCCATCTGTTCCTTTTGGTTCTCATTGCCACTACCCTTGAATACATGTTCATCATAGCTAATCTGGATTATTGCAACCGTCTCTTAATTGGTCTCCCTGCCTCTAGTGACTCCTCCCTTCAATTCTTCCCTTTCCTTCTGGTTGCTACAGATTAATCTAAAGCATAGTTCCTAATCCTGTCATTGTTTTGCTCAAACCTTTCCAGCAACTCCCATGGCCAAACTCAACAATAATGTCCAAATGTCCAAACTCAACTAATCCCTTCATAGCGTGGTGCCTCTTTACCTTTCTAACATCATTGAATGTGACCATCATCCACAGATGCTATACTCAAATTGAACTATTCACTAACAGTTCCTTTCATACTTTCTACATTCTTCCCACTGGTTTTGTATTCATACCATTCCCTTGAGGACCCTCCTCTTATCTCTGCATATTGAAATTCATCCTCTGTGGTCCAGCTCAAATGCCCCTTCCTCCATGAAAGCTTCCCTGATTCCCACCCCCATTGTGGAATTTCCTCTTGGGTTTTGCAGAGAACTTCATATACCTCTCTATTTATAGTCATGTTCTATTCCTCATTATAATTATGGTCTGTTTATGTGTCACATCCCCTCTATTAAACTGCAAGGTCCATGAGGTAAGGGACAGTGTCTTATTTATCTTCATCCCAGCACTCTGCCTCTAGTGGTATTAAGTAATAAAGAAGGGAAAGGAGGAAGGAAAGAAGAGAAAGAAGAGAGGTCCCCTAAATGCTCCTTGATTAATTGCCAGTTTTGGGAAGGACTGCCTCAGTTGTCTGTACTACTTAATCTTTGTGTGATCTTAGGCAAGGCAGTTAACCTCTGTTTTCTCATCTATAAAATGAGCAAGTTGTACGAAATGACCTTTAAAGTTCCTTCTAGGTCTAAATCATGATCCTTTGATGTCTGTGAATATGAGATACCATTAGACTGCATTTACCCAAAGGGGGAGGGGAGCAGTAAGAGACTCTGCTAGAGGAAAGTCAGAGAACTACTCATATAGAGTTGCCTGTAGTTTTTATGCTTTTTGGCTTATACGAAGTGAGGTAGGGGAAGCCCCTGGAAATTTATTCATAGTAGCCTGGAATAATAGAAATATTTCTGACTCCTGAGGAAGCAAGTAGAGAGGGCAGCTGGGGGTGGGGGGTGGGGAAGGATTGTCACATTCTCAGCCTGGTTACTCTCTAAGCAACTCCTGTACTCTTTGGGGGTCCATGACAGGGAGAGGTCATCTAGGACACACTGCTGAGGGTACTCCCAGGGCGAAGGACTTATTTGCAAATTTAGCTGGAGTGTGGCAGTGGTATCACCTTTCCCTGTGGAATAGGGAGAACTCTCATACTTGGATTGTTACTGACTAATGTCCATTACCACATCCCTTCTCTACCTCCCATTGGCCCATCTTCTTACTACGTCATGCCCTCACTCCCTAGCCTGGAAGTAGTGGCCCATCAATCATCCTTATAGTATCACAAAAACTTAAGAGTTGGAATACAGGTCAGAGGCCATATATTCCAACCTTCACCTGAACAAGATTCCCTCTATAGAATCTCTCCAATCAGCCTCTGATGGAAGACTTCTAGAGATTGGAAACTCGCTAACTCAAGAGGCAATCCTATCCACTTTTGAGGAACTACAATTGCTTGGAAATTTTTCCTTACATTATGCCCAAATCTGCTTTTCTGCAATGTCCACTTATTTCTCCTAGCTCTGCCCTCTCTAGGGCAAACTGAATAAATCAAATCTCTCTACTGTGTGACAATCCTTCAAATATTTGAAGACTGCTATCATGTTCCACACCCTTCTGTTCTACCCTGCCCCAAGTTATCTTTTCTCCTTCTTGACTCTTCCTGATTCATTTAACTATATACAGGGAGAAAATCTGAGGATAAACCAGGAGCCTGGACAGCAACAGCTGGTGGCCTAAATACTGTTTGAGGGGGAATGAGCTCCCCTGAAGGTAAGTTGAGTTGATTCATTTATGTTTTCTCCTATCCTTGAAGCTGCTTCTCCCCAGCTACTAAAGGGATCTTTGATGAGGGAACTTTGTTGATGGAACACTGCTATGGAAGGGCCGGTTGGGATGAGTGGGTGGGATGTGGAGAGACAGATCCAGTAGGCCTGAAGGCCCCCTCATACTCTGCTTTTACCATCCAACAGGTTTTGATATACTTGGCACACCTGAAGGAGGTAGAAGGAGACAAGGAGGGATATGTAGAAAGCTGGTCTAAGAGAAGGGAGGAATCAGGGGGCAGTGGAAGAAGTTAAAAGGTGAAAAGTTCCTGGGGAGTGAGCTGCCCCCCAAAGGTCCTGGGCTCACAGGTTTGGTAACAGGCCAGCAGACGGACTGAAGTTGTGGGACTTGGTTGGGGAGCTGTGAGGGTTACATGGATCTGAGAGGGTGGGAGCAGTAAGAAAGAGGAAGAGGAGCTGTTTTTATTCCTGTTGGGTCTGACTGGAGGCAGAGCCTAGGGCTGCTCACCACTGAGATGCACCAGCCCCCTGATGTATACGATCTGACAGAGAATGGTTACTTTTCCTCCCCACACACAGAATTGGGCCCCTAGCCTGCTCAATGCTCTGGGTCCAGGTGCGTAGCAGGCCTGAGGCAACGACAGACACTTTGTACAAACAATGCCCTATCCCCTAGGGCTCTGGCTCCTGGTACAATCTTCTGAAATGAACCCCTGCTAGAAAGAGAGGCAGAGATAGCTAAGGGAGGTCCTCTTGGTTTCAGCTCTGGGCAGACTCACTCAGAATGCTCTTTGGTAACAGTCAGGAGACCTAAGGGCCCCTCATCTTCCCTGGATAGGGTCGTAGATTCTGAACTGGAAGAACCTGAGGATCATCTGGTCCCACCCCCTAATTTTACAGATGAGGAAATCAAAGCTCATTTCCAGAATGTGAATCATTCAAATTGAGAAGTGAAAAGACTAAGATCATGCAGGTCAAACAGAAGGGAACCTAGATTAAAACCGCTTTTCTTTTGGTTCCAAATCTAGTCATCTTTCCATTAGAACAATACAGCATTACATCACCCTCATCCTCACCACCCCCTTTCTCAGTAAAAGAGGCTTTCTCAGAAAGGGCTGAGCTGTTGTCACCAAAAGGTGATCTTACCCTGGCTTCCAGTTGGAGAGGGGGAGAAGGTTAAAATAGAGCAAAAGGAAAGAGGGAAAAGAAATATGGAGTGGGGTGCCACTGAGGAATTGCTTTTGTAACCGCAGTTCCAAAACCCATGGGTATGGGATTTTTTCTTCATTGATGGAGATGAATGCCCTGCCCTGTGTGAGGGGTAGGCAACTGGTGACAGCAGGAGAGAGGAGGACTGGTCTGTTCTCATGAGGACTCCTTCCAGTTCACTTCAGGCTTTGAGGCTCTTCAGGTCACTCTAGGTGCTCCTGGTTTCCCTCTTTGAGAGACAAGAGACCAAACCCAATTTAAGTTCCTGAAGGAACAGATTCTGGGAAGATGTGAGAGGAGCCGACATTCTCCATCATGTCTCTATTGCCAGCTTGTTACACTAGAGACGGTGAACTTTCTCTTGGGTAAAATCTAAGACTCTCTCATATTAGTTGAGTTACTTCACTCCCCATGGGAGAGCTCCTTCACACTGTATTATCTGGTATATATTCTCATAAGTATACCTCTCTGATTTCTGTTTTGCTTTGATGTGGATAAATGGGTTTCTTGACTACCTGCTATGTGTATTCATTGTTGATAGTGGTAATTGGTGGAGAGGCAAGCTTTAGATATAAGGTTTGGGGTCTTACTTCCCCCAATAATGAACAGCAATCAGAAATTAGATTGAATCTGAAAACCAAATCCCCTAGAGCCAGGTCGGGGAACCTGTGGCCTTGAGGCCACATGTAACCCTCTAGGTTTTCAAGTGCAAGTGAAGTCCTTTGACTGAATCCAAACTTCACAAACTTTTCTAAAACTTGGATTGTCAAAAGGTCACACCCAGGGACCTAGAAGGCCACCGGTGGCCTTGAGGCTGCAGGTTCCCCACCTCTGCCTAATAATATGTAAGGGGACAGATAGATAAAATACTAACCTGGTACTTCTTTTCTATGAGGAGAATAGAGTGGTCAGCCTCTGGCCCCAAACTTCTTGCTTCTCCTTGCTGCAAAAATTAAAGTCTCCCTAGGAGAAGGGGGAAGGGAGAAGAGGCTGGAGAGCTCCATTGTGCCTCATTTCAAGCCATGGGAAGGATACATCCCCTCCTAACATGTAGGGCTCACAGCACCATTCTGAATATTTATGGCACAAAGTGGAAAGTGAAATGTGGGGGAAGTGGTTGTCCACATGGGATCAATGGTCAACTTGGACCCTGGCCCCACTTTCTTCAGAGTCTCTGCTCTAGGAAGTAGAATGTCAGCTCCTTGAGGACAAGCACTATTTCATTTTTGCCTTTGCTTAATAGTGGTGCACATAGTAGGTACTCGATGAATATTTATTCATTTGAATTGACTCTATGGGAGGTTCCTCTCTTTCAAATTGCCCTTTTCTTCATAGTGACCCAGACAACATTTCACTGGTTTCATTGCTACATAAGAATCATGGCACAGGCTACAGGTACTTTGAGTAGCTAGATGGATAAGAACATACAGCACTTTTTAAATGCTTACTGTATATTAGGCACTGTACTGGGGAGTAGGAGGGTGGTACAGATACAAGCAAGCCAGATAGTCCTCATCCTCAAGGTGGTTACAGTCTAATGGGGGAAGACAACACAGAGAGGGGAGCTGGAAAAGATGGTATGGCATAGAGATGGCTAGGAAGAGGGATGAAGGCTTGGTTCTGAGCCAGAGAAGGTTATTGCTTTCCTTTTAAAGTCAGAGACCCAGGCGCTGGTCCAAGGTTACAGGGGGTGGGAAAAGAGGATGATGGCCAAAGTCAAGGCAACAGGTGAGGAAATAGGTGGGAAGTGGTCCACTAACAATGAAACCCTCCCAGGGGCTCCCATCTTCTGCTGGATAGATTCTTCCTATTTCTTATTCCACCCTGCTGTGACTACCTGGGCTCTGAAAGAGTCTTATAATCAGCTTCCAAATACCAGCCTGAAAATTCTCTTTCTTTCTAGGGTACCCATACCTTTACCGGTTCACCACCATCCCTGTGATGACACATTAGATAACTTGGTATCTCAACACCCTGGAAAACACAGCATCAGCACTATGTTCCCATTTTTTTTTTTTACCAACAATTGAACTTGCCTAAAGCCTAGTTTATTTTTGGCTCAGGGCCTGTAGGCCAGTGCTAATTTGCATGGCTGACTGCCCTGTGGGAGCTGAGACTCTTTTAAGTGATTAGACAGTTGGAGAGACCTGGAAGCAGGTTCAGTGGGCTAAGCTGAGGTCTATATTCATCCCCTTGGTCCCTTCTTGTCTTCTCCATCCTAAGGTAGAGTCAGATTGGGCAGGATTTGGGATTCCAACTAAAGAGAAATAGTACCAGAAGGTGATAGGAGAGAGGCATAGGGACAAGAGTGTTGAGTGGGGATGAAGGACAGAAATCAACTATAGACAGCTAGTGGATAGAACACTTGACTTGGAGTTAGGAAGACCTGAGTTCAGATCTGACCTCAGATACTTACTAGCTGTGTGACCTTGGGCAAGTCACTTAGCCTCTGTCTGCTTCAGTTTTCTCCACTGTAAAACGGGTATCATAATAGCAACTATCATGGTTGTTGTGAGAATCAAGTGAAATAATATTTGTAAAACACTTAGCAAAGTGCCTGGCACATAGATGCTTAATAAATGCTTATTCTGTTCTCTTCCTCTGCTTATTCTTCATTGCCCCTCAACTCCCAATAAGCTTACCCCATAGCTTTCAGTCTGATGATAGATAGATAGATAGATAGATAGACAGACGGATAGATAGATGGATGGACGGACAGATGGACAGACAGAGATAGACAGACAGATAGATAGATGGATAGATAGATGGATGGATGGACAGAGCATTTATTAAGCACTTACTATATGCTAGACACTGTGCTAAGTGCTGGAAATAGAAATGTAATTTAAAAAAAGATAGTCCCTACCCTCAAAGGGCTTCCATTCTAATGAGGGAAGAAAGAATATAAAAGGGAGTTTGGGAGAGGAGGACAAAGTAGAAAGGTCCAGAGTCAGGAGTAGAGTTGGGAACGAACTGAGCATGGAGGACTTAAGAGTTTTCGCCTCAGAAATCAGAGGAAGGACCAGTGTTGGAGGCATCTTCAGGGGAAGAAGGCTGTTGGTATGTAGCTGAAGGAGGCTGGATTGTCAGGAGTAGGGCCTTAAGTAAGAAGTAGACCTAGCCAGCTCTTATCCTTCCTTTAACTTGTATCAGAGGATCTAGAGTAGGAATTCAGCTCCGGGGTCACTTAGTCCAACCCCATGATCTTACTGATAAGTAGGGCAAGTCCTACAGAAGCAAAGTAGCTTCTCTGAGCAACAGGACCATGACTGGATTCAAACTCAGCTCCTTTAACTCAGAAGCCAATGATCTTTCACCATAATGCATATACTTAGTATACACTATGTTCCTTTTCTCATGTTTTTCTCTTATTTTGTAACCCTTGCTAAGTCTTCATGTGTCCATGTGTTGTCCTGACTATCTATTCCACTGGGCAGTAAGGCCTATACGCAGGGGCTCAGACCTGTATTATTTTTATCCTTGTGAGGACACAGCTTCCCCAGAATGGGCTGCCATGCTTATTTTTGCCATCATGAAGGTTGGCCATTTGGAGTCCAAAGATTGATGCTAAGTCAGTGCCCAGGGCCACTTCACATCCTACTTGTTTTGCTATGACCTCACAATAGACAACAAATTAACCAAGTTGGGGGTCCATGTCCCTACCTGATCTTGGACAAAGTCTGCTCACACTCCTTACTTTCTCGTGTCTTGGCCTCTCTCTTCTCTGCTGACAATTTTTGATGGTACATGTTGCCTGCATATGCCCCTCCTCCCAAGCCCCTTCCATTTACTCATGTGAAAGTAAATACTGTAAGGGTTTGTTTACAAGGGAAGAAGAAAGTTAATATTTACAGCTACACAGTATACAAGCATGCACAGAGGACTCCCAAAAGTGTCTGCCAGGTGCACCATCAGAAGACTCTCATGTTCACAAAATAGGCCAAGTTTCCCCAGGTGCTAACATGTGGACTGGCCAGTTTCCTCTGGGCCATCTGCCATGTTCTAATCTCACTGTGGAAGCTCTCTGCCTTCAAATGCCTCCTTTATGGTCCCAGTCACTACAATGCACATTTTCCATCCCAGCACCAAGCACCCTGGTCTTGGTTGTGTCCAGATTCTTGTTCCCTGGATCAACGTACTTCTAGTCCGTCAAACAGGAGTGGCCCCTGACACCTGACTGGGGCTGGCTCTCTGTTCACTTATACATAATCACAGCATTGTGGAGGTGAGGAGGAGAATGAGGAGGGCATCATAGAAATCTGTGGACACCATACATGGCCATGAAGCAACTTGTTCATGCTATCCAGCTCCTGACAGAGAGGTGAAAGACTCAGGGTATAGATCGGGACATATTTTTTTGGACATGACTGGTGGAGGAATTTTATTTTACTTTTTGCATGACTATGCATATTTATTATAAGAGTTTTGTTTTTTTTTTCCAATGGGAGTGGGGTGGGAGAGAGATAAAATAGAAATTTGCTAATTGAAATATATAACATTAAAACAAAAAGGCGTTATCATTCAATTAAATTCAATAAACATTTATTGAATATCTACTGTGTTCCACAGTGGGGGCAGCTAGGTGGTGCAGTGGGTGGAGCCCAAGACTGGACTCCTTGAGTTCAAATCTAGCCTCAGACATTTACTAGCTATGTGACCCTGGGCAAGTCACTTAACCGTGTTTACCTCAGTTTCCTCATCTGTCAAATGAGCTGGAGAAGGAAATGGCAAACCTCTCTAGTATCTTTTTTAAGACAGCCAAAGTGGGGTTATGAAGAGTCAGAAATGACTGAAACAACTGAACAACAACACCGCTATGTGCCAGGCATGGCACTAAGTGCTGGAGATGCAAATAAGGAAAAGAAAGACAGCTGTGACCTCGAGGAGCTTACAATCTAATAGGGGAAGTTGATACACAAAAGGAAGCTAAATGGGGGCAGGGGGACCCAACTGTACGGGAGCAGGAAAAAAAGGAGAACCTGCTGAGAGGAAGCAGGGCAGTGTGGTATGTTTGAAAGGGTGCTGAACTGGGAGCCAGAGACCTGTGTTTAACACCTTGAGCCCCCCTCACTAACCAAGAGACTCTAGGGGAGTTGATAAGATTATAGGCTGAAAGCTGGAAGGGATTGTGGAGGTTATCTACTCCAATCTCCTCATTTTACAGAGAAAGAGAGTGAGGCCTAGAAGGGTTAAGTGACTGATTCAAATCCAGATCTTCTGGTTCCATAAGCAACATGTTTTCTTCTGAACCACAGTATCATTTCTCTGAGTCTCAGTTTCTCATATGTAAGATGAGGGTGTTTAGATGAGATGATCTCTAAGGCAACAAGGTGCTTCAGTGGATAAAGCTCTGGGCCTGGAATCAAGAAAACCTGAATTCAAATCCAGCCTTACCTACTTCCTAGCTGTGTGACCCTGGGCAAGTCACTTAACCTCTGTTTACCTTAATTCACTGGAGAAGGAAATGGCAAACCGCTCCAGTATGTTTGCAAGGAAAACCCCAAATGGGGTTATGAAGAGTCAGACACAACAGCAAAAACAGTGGTGATTGGATGGGAGGGGGAAGTAGGAAGAGGGGAAAATCAGGCTCACTCCTGTCAACGTGGTCACAAAAAGTCTGACACAACTGAACAACAACAAGGCCCCTGTTTATGGCTAAGGTCAGGACATAGGAGCTAAGGGAGGCATAGGCAGAAACACTAAACTTACAGGCTGGAAGAAGTAGGACCAGTAGACAGTTAACCAACAAGCACTTCTTAAGCACCTGCTATTTGTCAGGCCCCATTCTAGGCTCTGGCCAATAGGCAACAAATGAAACATTTTTCCCCTCAATGATCTTCCCTTTTGTCAGAGGGAACATGTATGTATTTAAGTCTACACAAAATATATACCAGGTAGTTCAGGAAAGGAAGGCGCTATCATTTGGGGAGATCAGGAAAGGCGGCAAGCAGAAAGCAAATCTGCCAACTGGAGAAAGTAAATGCCTGAAGGCCTGAGACACCTGAAGGTTTCTCCTTTTACACATGATAAGGACCCTGGCTCTTAAGCTAAGCTAACCTTAACGTGTTCCAGCTTGCCTGTTTCTCTTCAGAGCTCTGACAATCCACGAAGCCAACATTTTAGGAGTTTAGGGGATCAAAGTCTGACTGAGTATTAGAGTGAGGCCACTGTACCAAGGGTCCTAGAAAAAGAGCTCATTTAAAGCCCGTCAAGTGGTATGTCCACTCCCTTCACCCAGCACTCCTGATATGGAAATGTAGTTCTCTGCTCAGCTCATGGTTACCTGCCTCATCTTCCTCATTAGACCGAGGGTGTGAACCGAGTGTAATCTGTACTCTCCACCCCCACAGTCAGGTAATTGTGCTTTGCACAAAGAGTGGCCAAAAAAAAAAAATCAACACAAGAAGGAAAGGAAGTTCTATCTGTGGACTACAAAGTCCGGTTCTTTGCAATTTAATAGCTGTGTCACCTTTAGCAAGTCACTCAGACTCTCTGAGCTTCATCTCCCTTAGCTGTATAATGAGGAGGTAGGACTAGCTAGAACTTCTTAGGTCCCAACCAGCTGTTATGTTCTCTGAAAGGCAGTGTGGTAGAGCTTCCCTTGAAGAGAAGACCTGGGTTCAAGTGTTGCCTATAAAATATACTACAGTTATCCCTTCCACATTGAGACTTTCCCCATCTTGCTTTCAATATATCATGGATGGGCATAAGAAATTAAATGAGTACTTTGGGGGAGTTTTGTGGAAGCTGCAGATGACATGTGAAGGCCAGCAGAGGACACAGAACCTATGACCAAATACTTAATCCAAATTTTGCAGAAAGGTATTGTAAACACCCTATTCTTTTATGGGGTATTTACAATAGCAAAAAATTTTATGAGGATTTTCCAGATGGAAAGGGTGCTGTACCCCTAACTCCCTGCGATGTGGGAGGGATGACTGTGGTTATGTGACCATGAATAAGGACCTTAACTACTCAGTTCCCTAGGCATTTCTAAAATTAAGCTACAGAGGAGGTGTGGGACCTGAATGGGTAGGACAGCTTCTTACATCAACAGATTAGCAGGTCCAGCCTCTGTCCCTATGTATGATTTCATGGCCTGGCCCTCACCGGGGGTGGTGGGAAGGTAAGGGACAGCTGAGTCTCTCCAGCATTTCTAGTATCAACTTTCAGTTACCTTCCAATAATCCAAAGCATCAGATAGGTCTGTAAGTCACTTACTCTTGCAAAGAAATAAATGTTTCCTTTTCAGATTTACCTTTGCAATTATGCTAATGTTCAAGTGAGTTTGTATTCTCCGAGCACAGGCCAACTGGTATGGCGGTAGGGGGAGGGAACAAGAAGGGAGGAAACAGGGAGGAAATGAGTTGGCACAGTGCAGGATTATAGAGGAGAGGGGAGCCAGTTAGGTTTCAAAACTTTCTATGAATAACCCCACAAAATGGATCATCACTCACAGGCGGGCAATCAAAAGCTGGCTGTATTTGAAAAGCTTCCAGGATGACATAGAACAGAGCCCAGCTCCCACCCAGCTGTGCTCAGGGCCCAAATCCAGGGGCACAGAGCTGGAGGAAGGCCTCTCTCCCACCCAAATGAGTCCCAGCCCTTAGGTGAAGTGACTTGTCCAAGGTCACACATCTGATGTCTGTCAGAGCTGGGATTCTACCCCAGGTCCTTGTCTTTAGAAGTGGTAGGTGAGGGGAATAATAATCCTTGCAGTATCTCCAACTCTCAGGGTTGTCTTGGGGATCAAGTGAGAAAGCCTAGCGTGTTCTGTAAATGTGATAATCGTTGACACTTAAGTGTTCAGAGCGCTTGACCTACAATATCTCATCTGAGGCTCACAACTCTGAGGAAAGTTCTACCCACATCCCTCCCATCCTCATCTTAGAGAAGAGAAAATGGATGATAGAGAGGTCACAAGTCTGGATTCAGGTCTAGGTTTCTCCTGATGACAAGAGTACTGTGCACATTCATCAGACTATGCACTCCTTACAGGTATATCTATATATCTATCTGGATAGATAGATAGATAGATAGATAGATAGATAGATGGAGATATAGATATAGATGTAGATGTAGATAGATATAGATATATACACATAGATATAGATATAGATAGACAGAGAGATAGAGATAGATAGATAGATATATCTCTATCTCTATCTCTATCTCTATCTCTATCTCTATCTCTATCTCTATCTCTATCTCTATCTCTATATCATGTGGGCTTAGCACGGTGCCTAGCACAGAGTAACTGCTTAACGAATGCTTGTAGGCTTTCCTCACTCCATTTCACTGTCACTCCACCTATTTTTATTAGTTATGCTTTTTGTGCCATGGTAAGTATCAGTTGTCACCACCAGCAGCAACCTGGCCTCTCCTCCTCTCACCTGCTGGGGCCCCGGGCTGAGGCCCAGTGTCCTGGGGAAGAGAAAACAGGAAAATGCCTCCCTAGCACTAGAGCAGTCAGAAAGGGCATAGAACCTCCGGGCCAGGGTTTCCATTTGTGCTGGTTAATGCTGCCTTTGGCTCAGTTATGGAAGCCTGACTGTCCTCCAGTGCAATAAGCCTCGTCTAGAGCAGACATTTACTGCGGCCCTTCCTTTGCTTAAAGATCCCGGAGGAAGCAATTGGAGTTTCAATTTCTCCATTTAGAGAAGCAGCAGCAACTGCCTGGGATAAACTTGCCTCTGCTCTCCAACAACCTTCCTCTCCCCTCCCCCCACTCCCAATCCCCTCCTACCCAGCCCCTCCAAACAAATCCTGCCCCGTAGCACAGATTTCCTTTTTTTTAAACTAATGCCAAGGAAGGGGGGCTTTAAAGAGAAGATGATTAGCCCAAAGAACTCCCCATTTGCAGTATCAGGGTCCCCCGATTAGCAGAGCCCCAACTTGGGTTAAAAAATTGCCTTTTCACCCAGCACAGCTGCCACTCAATGTGATGGTTGCTTTAGGTGTGGATAAAGTGGACTGAATCAAGAAAACGAGACTCAGGATGAAAATCCCTCCAATGCTTAAACATATAGGCGTATTCTAATATCGTATGCATTCTAATACAGCAAATATTCTCATGTAGACGATAGGATCAGAGAGTCCCAGGGCTTGTAGGGCCTTCCTGAGCAGTCCATTTTTCTGATCTTAAACTATCCAAGACAGACCGGTACTTTTCATTCTCTTAACTATGGAAATGTGTATACATAAATGGAGAGTGAGTGTGCAGGCATGGAGGGGAGGTGGGCTGCACCTCTTTAAATTGTGGTCCTTCATATCAAATTATCATGCTACCAAATACTTTCCTGTTTCCGGAGTATATTTTAATGTTGAGAGGAGCAAGGGAAATTTGAAATAACACATTTTAACATACTAAGTGGTTTTAGTGGAGAGAAGACTATACTTGGAATGAGCAGACTTAGGTTTTAATCCGAGAGCTTTCACATATTACCTGTGTGATCTTGGACAAATTACTTGACTTCTCTGGGCCTCAGAAGTTTTCCTTGGTGAAGATGAAGGGGTTGGAATGGATCATTCCAAAGGTCTATCCAACTCTAGCATTCTCTGCTTATCTCTGAGATAACATATGTATTAAATGACATATAGAAAGAGCTTTTTAACCATCTCACACAATTGTTTCTTTGATTTGTCTAACAGTGAGATTTGTTTCTCTGAATCGTCTCTCTTTGCATGTGATAATTGGTCTTGGCATTAATTAATCTGATTTCATTATATTCCCTTTAATTTGTCAAGATATCATTTCATTATTGGGTGGCGGAACACTTTGGAGGATTGTTGGAACCGGAATATATTTTCCCCCTTTTCAAAGTTCCAGAGAAAAGTCGTTATCAATTAACTTAATTTGCATTCGCATTAGGTTAATCGTTTTAGTTTAGCCAAATTTGTGGAAATTTACATAGCAAATTGACCCTCCACATTTCACTTAAACATATGTAGCTCACACTGAGGAGTGCATTTTGAGTTGCTAATGAAATGGAGGTTATTTTGCACGCTTCTTTTAGTAAAAGAGGTCTAATTAGACCAAGTAATTTTTTATTTCATCCGTAATTGCAAAACAAATAAGCTTCTTGGCTTTTTTTCCCCCCTCTCCAGCAGCAGTATCACATGGACAAGGACGTTAATAGGGAAGTCATGTTCTCCTAATTAAGCCCGGTTTGATTTCTGTTCACTGTTCCGTCAGCAGCCCCTCGCCGGCTTTCTCCTAGGTACTCTTCTGCCTGAGTTGCTAAGCCTCCTGCTATACCTATTAATAGACGACTCCCCCACACGGAGCCAAAGGAATTAAAAAATGTAACCAAGAAGGCAGGGTGGGAATTTTGACAGATTTTTTAATTTTTTTTTTCTCCAGAGAAGAGAAAAAGTTGAATTTTAAAAAGGGGTCTTGGTTCCCTCTATCAGGAGAAGAAAAGAGAGAAAAATAGCTTTTGTTCTCCCCCCTCCCCTGGAGAAGTTGGCATGACACACTGTTGTCATTTCAAGAAAGACTCCAGGGCCTGCCTTACTCAAGGTTGGAAAATGGGCTGATGTCTCCCTCTCCAGGAATGCAGTGCTGTGTAGAGAGCCTAGGCCTGTCTTATTACAGAATGGCAGCTGAGGCGGGCTGTGGGGGGAAAGGGGTTGAGGCTAAGGCAAACACTCCTTTAGTAACAATCTTTCTGTCCCCCCAAGGACCCCTGGCTGTTGTATTCCACCACTGTCCCATGATGTGGTGGGGCAGGGGGCTGGTCTCTGAGGAGGATTTGCTTTCCATAAGCACATCCTTTTTCCCTCAATAAGAGAATGTTCCCCTTGAGGACAAGGCTAGACTTAGGTTAGACTCAGTCTCTGAGTTGGAAGAAAGTCCCATCCGAAGAGTAAATTCATTCTCTACCAGAAAACTTTCAGTGACAGGTAGCCCACTAACTCCTGAAGGAGCCCAATGCACATTTTTTTGGTTGTTTTTTGAGGCAATCAAGATTAAGTGACTTGCCCAGGGTCACACAGCTAACCCTAGATTTGAACTCAGGTCCCCCTAATCCAAGGCCCTATCCACTGTGCCACCTAGCTGCCGCCACCTGTCCCCCTCTACCCCCACCCCTCATGCATTTTGGAACAACTCTAATTCATAGAGATTTTATAGGAGTTGTTGTTGAGTCTTTTCAGTCATGTCTGACTCTTCATGGCTCATTTGAGGTTTTCTCAGTAAAGACACTGGAGTGGTTTGCCATTTCCTTCTCCTGCTCGTTTTACAGATGAAGAACTGAGGCAAACAGGGTCAAGTGACTTGCCTAGGGTCACACAGCCAGTAATAACAGAGATAGAATTTGGAGGCAAATTCTTTGATTCCAAATGAATGGAAAAGGAGAAGACAGGGAACGCAAAGGCTCCTTTTCATCCATTTAACCCAGTGTCCAAAACCTTCTCCCTCCCTCCCCAGACTTCTACACTAGAATCCTCCACACCAAATCCCTCACTGGGCTGCTCTCCTGGACTTCCCTAGAATCTCATCATCTGGCTGGAGGCTGCCAATTCTGAACCTCATCCCTCCTCAATACCCCTGACCCTGGGGCTCCCCACTCCTTCTGATTGGAGAAGGTGGAGGATGGAATTCGGAGAACTCCTCCAAGATCCACTATTTAAGGAGGGTTCTCTCTCCCACCTCTACCCCTTTCAGCTTTTTTACACGTGTTATCTCAGCCCAATAGATTGGAAGCTCCATGAGGGCAGGGACTGTCTCATGCCTTCCTTTGTATTCCCCAGTGCTTAGAACAGCGTCTAATGCATAGCAAGTGCTTAATAAATGTATGTTGACTCTGACTTTATTGACTCAGACGGAGCCCTTGGAAGCTCTGCCCCTCTTTGCTTCCAACAAGGTCCCCCAGCTCCTGCCTGGGACCTGCTCTCCTGACGGGTGAGACTTCTCCATATCTAACCCACCCCACCTCTTCCCAGCTTCCTTGAGTCAGGGGGATCTGGAGTCACTCCCTGATGAACGTTAAATTTTCAGTGTGAGCATTTACATTTTGGAAATTGGCAAATGCTACAAATCAGGGTTTGATTTATTGCTTTGTTTATCTAAGAAAGTGATGGAAAAATGTTAATAATGTAGTTTAAACTTAAAAGTGTGTTGTACTGTTGGGAAAATTGGAAAATGGTAGGACAGAAACTGGGCATAGACCAATATCTTACACCATATACCAAAATAAAGTCAAAATGGGTTCATGATTTAGGAATAAAGGCTGATACTATAAGTAATTTGGGAGAGCAAGGAATAGTTTACTTATCAGATATATGGAAAAGAAAAGAATTCATGACCCAACAAGAGATAGGGAACATCACAAAATGCAAAATGGATAATTTTGATTATGTTAAATTGAAATGTTTTTGTACAAAAAAAGCCAATGCAACAAATATTAGGAGGACAGCAGAAAACTGGGAGAAAACCTTTACAACTAGTGTCTCTGATAAAGGCCTCATTTCTAAAATATACAGCGAACTGAGCCAAATATATAAGAATACAAGTCATTCCCCAATTGAGAAATGGTCAAAGGATATGAACAGGCAGTTTTCAGAGGAAGAAATTAAAGATATCTATAGGCATATGAAAAAATGCTCAAAATCACTACTGATTAGAGAAATGCAAATCAAAACAGCTCTTAGATACCACATCTCTCCTGTCAGACTGGCTAAAATAACAAAACAGGAAAATGATAAATGCTGGAGAGGATGTGGGAAAATTGGAACATTGTTACATTGCTGGTGGAGTTGTGAACTGATCCAACCATTTTGGAGAGCAATTTGGAACTATGCCCAAAGGGCTATAAAAATGTTCATACTCTTTGACCCAGCAATACCACTTCTAGGGTTATATCCCAAAGAGATTACACAAGTGGGAAAAGGATCCATATGTACAAACATATTCATAGCAGCTCTTTTTGTGATAGCTAAGAATTGGAAATCAAAGGGATGCCCATCAATTGGGGAATGGCTGAACAAGTTGTGGTATATGAAGGTAATGGAATACTATTGTGCTATGAGAAATGGGGATGATACGGACTTCATAACAACCTGGAAAAACCTACACGACATAATGCTGAGTGAGCGGAGCAGAGCCAGAACATTATACACAACCACAGATATATGGATTCTGTGAGGACCAACCCTGACAAACTTTGCTCGTCTCAGCAACACAAGGTACAAAGACAACTCCAAAGGACTCAAGATGGAGAATGCTATCTACATCCAGAGAAAGAACTATGAAGTATGAATGCAGATTGAGGCACACTTCATGCTAGCCTTTCCACCCCCCCTTTTTTTTTTCTTTTTCTCTCTTTTGTTTTTGTTTTTGGGTTGGGTTTTTTTTTGGTCCTGTCTCTTCTTTCTCATGATTCATTTCGTTGGTCATAATTCTTCTCCATAACTTCACTAGTGTGTAAATTAATTCAATGCGAAGTTATATGTGGAAGTTATATGGGATTCCATGCCATCTTGGGGAGGGAGGGGGGGAGGGAGGGAAGAAAATCTGGAACTCAAAATTATGTAGAACCAAGTGTTGTAAACTAAAAATAAAAAAATAAAATAAAATAAAATAAAAAAGAAAAGAAGACTGTATATGAAACTCTGCATTTATTTTTTTAAGTGTATATTAAATTTAACATTATAGTAAAAAAAAAAGTGTGTTGTAAGGGCAGATATCTATCTCCTCACTCTCACTCTCACAGCAGGTTATTAAACATTTACTTAACCACTCCGGCAGATGCATTCTGGCCATAGTCTTGCCATGCTACACACCTTTCCCCACCTCCCTCCTTTCTCTCCTTGCCCCAGAAACAGTAATCGAATCAACTCTACCTTTCCTGGATTGGGCTGCCAATCCATTACGCTGTGGTTCCTTTCACCACCCTAATTACTGCCCAGAACAAAATACTTCTTTCTTATTTGTGTATTGTGACCTGAGTTCGAATTTGGCCTCAGATACTGCCTAGCTGTGTGATCTTGGGCAAGTCACTTATCCTCTGCTTGCCTCAGTTTCCTCAACTGTAAAATGGGGATAAAAATGAAGACCAACATTGTTAAAGTGCTTGGTGCTTAGTAGGCATTTGATAAAGCCCAGTCCCTTCCCTTTCTCTCATTGTGGGCAGAGAATATTTTGGCTTGGCATTTATATCCAAATGCTTAGCACAGTCTGTGGCAATTACTAAGTGCTTATTGAGTGCTTTTTCATGCATTTATTCCCTTCTGGGGAGTATTATGTCCACTCAGCTTTGGACCTGGGACTGAACTATTCTGATTGGTAAGTATAAAAGCATTTAACTTTTTATTTGTGCAAGTCACTTAATCTTGATCGGTCTTAGTTTCCTCAGCTGTAAAGCAGGTATTGTTATAGCAACTGCCTCCCCAGGTTTTTGTGGGGATCAATTGAGATGATGTTTATATAACACTCAGAATAGTGCCTGGCACAGGGTGCCTACTTAATAAACACTTGTTGACTTGATCTACTATACCCTACGCTAGCCATACTGTATCTTTGCGTTCCTCTTTCCCTTCCTCCTATTTCTACCTCTTACTACGGAAAGCGGAATCAGATATTACCAATGACGAGGGCATGACAAGATTACGCTATGACTCCACTCACCCCTTGTGTGACTCCCCAGACCCAATAATATTTGTAAAGGGCTTACTTATCACAGTGCCTAGTACATAGTAGGCACTTAATAAATGCTGCTTCCTTCTCCCCCTCTCTGGCCACTACTCCCCTATATGTGTTCTCTCTTTTTATTAAGATAGAAGCTCCTTGAGGTCAGGGACTTTCTTGTTATTTTGTATTTGCATCCCAGCAAAATGCCTGGCACATAGTAGATGTGCAATAAACATTGTTCCACTCATTCATTTTCCTTAGGGCTCAAAATGATCTCTCTGTAATCCTGCTACTGAAGATTGAAATGTCACTTTTGGTGATTTGGGTTAAGGGAACACATTTGGTAATGTGGTGGTGTGGAAGGAGTGATAGACTTGTTAAGAGACCTGGCTTCAAATCCTGGATCCTCCACTTATGATCCTCCACATGACCCTGGGCAAGTCATTTAACCCTTTTGAGATTCTGTTTCATCAGCATAGTTTGCCTTCACAAAAGAATCTATAAAATTAGGGGTGGATTAGTTTATCTCTAAGATCTCTTCCAGCTCTAAATCTTATGTTTTTTTTTCTGCTGTCCTGCTTTTTGGTGACCCTCTCCCTACCCTCTGTTAGACACTCAGGGACTCCCAGTTAATCCCCCTTTCCTAGTTTTATTCTGCAGGGACAGTGTCCGTACTACAGGCCTAATTCACTGTTCAGGCCATTTCCACAGGGATTTGCTCATAGTCATTTGAATCTTAGAAAGGGCATGATGCGATAACTCATGCCAACATGTTAGTACCTTCATCAAAGTCCTGGTCCAGTGCCTCACCTTGGCATGGACATAACCCTGGGGTCTTTAAGGCTCTGCCAGTGGAACCTAAGACCTGGCAGGTCCTACCTTGTTGGAAAGGTTTCCTATACTTCCTAGTATGGCAGAGGGTAAGTAGTTTGGCTGCAGGGTGATAAATTTTTCAGCTGCATGCAGCAGCTTTTAAAAAGGACCATTTCCTGAATTTTGGAAACATTTGGGTCTGTTTTTGTTGAAGGAGTATAGATCCTAAAAGTATTGAAGGAAGATTTTTTTAAAATTTATTTTATTTTTAATTTGTGGAATAAAACAAGCACTGAATTATTTTGACTATTATAAATACACAAATTAAAAATAAGGGACCTATGAGGGAAGACATTAATGACTGGTGGTGGCTTAATGCTTTGCTTCTGCAGTAGAAAGAGCACTGCCTTGGGCATCGGAGGAGCTGGATTCCAGTCTCACTTTGGATGTCTGTATCACCTAAGGTAAGGTCTTCTATATCCCCAAGCTTCAGTCTCCTCCTCTATAAAATGAGAGCCTTGGACTCGATGCCTTCCCATGATCCCTTCCGTTGGTACTGATACTTCAACAATGGGTTATGCCTTCCCTTACTAATGGAGCCATTTAAAGCATCATTGCCGGTGGGCCATTTCCAGACAGAGAGATCTTTCTGCTCCTTTCCTATCTCACCGTACAAGGGACTACCTCCTCTCTTCAGCATGGATATTAGGAACCTCTGGGAGGGAATTCAGTTCTCAGATTTCTATTCCAGGGAAAAAGTCCCCAGTTTATCTGGGGAAAGAATTAAGGGTCCTGGGACAGGGCCATATTCTCTCCACACAGCTGATCTGATCAGAGCCTGGAGGGGAATGGAGGAGTGGGATGGGGCAGAGAAAAAGATAGGTGTGGGGTTGCCATTCAGTGAATGAGCTCCCACCCAGGGCTCCCCACCCCCTGCACTGATGCAGGAGGCCAAGGAGAAAAAGGCATTTCTGAATGAGTGTGACAGTTCACTCCACATGAAAACCCACCCAGTTGTGACTCAGAGATTTTGGAGGCACAGATAGAATTAAAGAAATGTTAATGTATTCGATTTGCCTTGCCTCCTGCCCACACAAACTCCAGAATGTGGAGAGTGTGCAGCAGTGATGAGCGGGCAGTGGACGTATTGGGGTGGGGCGGGGGTGGGGGGGAGATGGAGAGAGGAGGAAAGCTAATTGATTGGTTCTCAGCCCCCCTCTTTCTCAGGAGGTTCCAAGCTCTCCAGAGCTGCTGTTGACAGGTCAGGAGTCCCTAGAGTCTGGGGTGGTCCATCTGCAACTGGTCTAATCCAAATGAATTTATGGAATGGAACATGAGCTGAAGCCTGGGAAGGGCTGGAGTACCAGGGCCTCCTGGGTGGAGGGGGTGGGTGGGTAAAGAATGGCAGCTACATAACCCAGAGGGGTCTGTTTCAGCTTCAGTGCTGTGGCTTGTCAATTGGTAAGCAGCCGTTTAGAATCACTGTCTTTTCCAAATGAGTCCCCTGAATGCTGTATGTTTAATAAGGTCTGTCTCTCTATGTATTTATGCAAGAAAATCCCCAGGGTCCCTGGCAGTTGTGCTGCTTTGGCTTAGAACAATACCCCAGGAGAGACCACCCTCCACCATCTTTCCCTTCCCCTCCTGGCTCATCTGAGACCCAGATCTTGGGGATTGGTGTGAGTCACTGCAAGGATGATTGAAAGCCAAGGCCATAAGGTGGGAGAGAGAGAGAGACAGAGAGAGAGAGAGAGAGAGAGAGAGAGAGAGAGAGAGAGAGACAGAGAGAGACAGAGAGAGAGACAGAGAGAGACAGAGAGAGAGAGACAGAGAGAGAGACAGAGAGAGAGACAGAGAGAGAGAGACAGAGAGAGAGAGAGAACAGAGAGAGAGAGAGACAGCAAGGCAACAGACAGACACACACACACTCACAGAGA